>NC_140917.1:32349601-32911552 GCF_045865225.1 Trachurus japonicus
TACATTTTATTTGTAATGCACTTTACATTTAAGCAATCTCAAAGTGCTACAGTGCAAGCTTAATTAAAAGGGACACAAGTAAATAAAAGTTAATAAAAAAAACCAATGGAAAGTGTACAAAAATTTAGCAGAAAGCTTTCTTCAATAAATATGTCTTTAGGTTTCGTTTAAAAACATCAGTAGTCTGTGGGGCCCTCAGGTGGTCTGGGAGGGCGTTCCACAGCCTTGGAGTTGCAGAGCAAAAGGCCCGGTCGCCCATAGTGTGGAGCTTGGTTCTGGGGGCTTTGAAGGTGTTTGTCCTGTATTTGCGGATTGGAGGGTGCGTGTGGGGAGGTGGGGGTTGAGGAGTTCTTTGAGATATTGGGGGGCATGTCCATGAACACACTGGTGGGTGAGGAGGGAGACCATGTACTCAATTCTGAGTGGGACAGGGAGCCAGTGGAGAGATTTGAGGATGGGGCTGATGTGATCATATTTGCGCACCCACATCAGGATCCTGGCAGCGCTGTTCTGGTTTTATTGCAATCTCTGTAGGCTCCTGCCAGAGATCCCGATGAGGAGTGCATTACAGTAATCCAGCCTGGTGGAGACAAAGGCGTGGACGAGCTTCTCTGCATCAGCCAGGGTGAGAGTTGGACAGTTAGGCAATGTTCCTGGGGTGATAGAATGATGTTTTTTAAGATGTTTGATGTGGGTGTCAAAAGTGAGTTGTGGGTCAATGTTGACACCTAGTTTGGTAGTAGAAAGTGGTTTCTGGCGCAACTTCACCAATCCACAAGGTGCTTGGAGAGTGAAAACAACGTGGAGAGCATTCAAAGGGGCTCCAGCAACACTTGTAATGGAAAAACAACTTTATTAGACCGACGCGTTTCAGGCTAGAGCCGAAACGCGTCGGTCTAATAAAGTTGTTTTTCAATTACAAGTGTTGCTGGAGCCCCTTTGAATGCTTGACACCTAGGTTGGTGACAGAAGTTTTGGCCAGTGAAGGTGATGCTGGTGATGCTGGTGATGGTGGAAGAGCGGAGCTGACGTGGAGTGCCAACTAGAATGGCTTCTGAAGGAAATTGAGCTTCATCCACGCCTCTATGTCCTGAAGGCAGGTGGTCAGTGTGGATGTTGGCAGGGGAGCAGTGGAAGTGGGAGTTGTTCGTAGGTAGAGTTGTGTGTCATCAGCGTAGCAATGGTAGGATATCCCATGCTTGCTGATGACCTTGCCTAGGGGAAGCAGGTATAGGGTGAAAAGGGTGGGGCCCAACACAGAGCCCTGGGGCACACCGCAGATGAAACTTGTGGGTGTGTGACATTATATAAAGGCAAACACTTTATAAGAAACAATAAGCAACTTGGAGTGTTAAAAGCCAAGGAGAAGAGGTGGGTTTTAGGGATTTTAAAATTCCTAATGTTGGAGCTGATTTAACACAGTGGCAAAGTGTTCCAAAGTTTTGAAGCAGCCACCACATAGGCTCAGTCACCTCTTGTTTTTAGCCTAGATTTTGATCAAGGAGGAATTAGTCGGCTGACTGTGATGCTCTACCTGGAGCAACACACAGCTCACTTAAATAAGGGGGTGCCAATCCATTCATGGCCTTGAACGCCAGTAATGAAAATTTAAAAACTGAGACAAGAAGCCAGTGGAGGGACCTCAGCACTGAGGTTATGTGCTCTCTTTTTCTGGTGTCTGTTAAAGAGCGAGCAGCTGCATTTTGAACCAGCTGGAGGCGTTGGATGGAAGACTGGTCTGGTCTAAATGTGTAGAATCTCACTGGAGATGTTCAAAAAATGATGCTAAACTTGCAATGTTGCTTCTATATATTTATGAATAAACAACTGTTAATAACGTTAATGAGCACTGAAAGTGTGGCAGCAGGAAACATCTGTATCCCCTTTAAAAATGTCCAAGCAGTGGTTCATTTGCATTTAAAGGGACAGTCACTGAAAGCAGCCGTTCTGAACAGGGCTGTTTTGAGAGGATGAAAAGAGCTGTGATGTTTGATCCTTGGGGGATTTTGACCAAAGCATGCCACAGACATGTCTTTAAGACACCTGGGAACTATTTTAATTTGTGGAACAGGGGGATATGTCTCCTTTAAAGGGCTATATAGCTGTGGATATGGGTGTGGCTGCTTTGAGTGACAGGTGGATGAGCCAACACTCACAAAGGTTTCAGCTCCACACATGCCACACCTTGCTGCCCATTTATGGATTGCCTGAGTGTGATGGGTGGAGTCAGGCGGTGCCAAGATGGTGGTGGAGGAGGAGCTTCAAAACCACTCCTCAGAAACCCAGGGGGGATGTCGCTGAATGTCCATCTATCTAACTCTAAGATGGTATTATGAAATAAAAAACAGATAATTTCACAGTATCCTTTGGCGACTTTGTGCTTCTACAGAAGGGGAGCTGGGTGAAGGATGAAGAGGCAGAGAATGAAAGAAGGAGGGAAACCGCTGTGTGTCTCTGCCGGACAATGTCCCACAGATCCACATCATCATCAAACGGCCGTGACAGATTTTCATGTTTACAAAATGTCAGGATCAAGGTGAGAGAGAGCCTCGCCCTGACGGATGAACGAGACGGCCCTGGCGAAAAAAAAAGCAAACAGAACCAAGCCGCCGCATGGAGCTTCTTCATTCGCCTTTCTTAAACACGCCGCGCCCGGGATGAGACACGAAATACTGCAATCCAGCGTTTGTTAATTCCCACCCTTGAACTGACAAATTGAACTGCCTTCATGTTAGATGTGCAACCAGGCAAATCAAGCACATTCATTTTTTTTTTTTTCTATCCGAGCCTTCAGCCGGGTAGTTATCAGCGAGGTGAGCAGCTGTATAGACCGGCCCTTTAATGCAGCTTTGAATTCATTTTTTTTAAAGACAAATTCAAGGGAGCCTTGCAGCACTATATAGCAGCTCAGGCTCTGATGATGACATTTGAAGAAATGACTGAGGAGCCTCGGAGAGATGGGATCATGACTGACGTGAACGGTTTGCTGGGATTTTTTCTCCCGACATTATTCACTGATATTTATCTTGTTTGACGCCACAAGGGAAATTGCTTTGCAGGAAAAAAAAGAAGCCTGTGTATGACAAGTGTGTCACAGTGTGTGTGTGTATTGTACATGAAACAACATTATTTCAGAGCCAATTAGTCATGACATTAAAATAATCCTGTAGCCGGCATCGGCCGAGGGAGCAGGTGACTGCCGTCGCCGTTTCCACATCCCTTATTATCTTTGTGTGGGGAAACCTGATAACAGCGGCAGGGACGGTGAGGAATCTCTGTGCGTCGCCGCGGTGACACTGTCACAAAGTGCCTGGGTAATTTCTGGCTGTGCTCTGTTGTTTGTCGAAAGTCCCCGAATGGGATTTGCAATTCCACCGTACACAGAGTTTAAAAAAAAAAAAGAGAGAGAGACAGACAGAGATGCAAGATGAATTTGTGTTTTGAACCATGTTTGCAAAATTATTCTCCACAGCCTGTGATGTGGGTAATTATATAGGTAGGCTGACATTATTCAAATGAAAAGCAGTTTAGCAAAAGAGCTTTGTTTATCTTTTTTTTTTTTTTATATGTGCTGCACTACAGCAAGGGAGTTAAACGAACCAATGAAGAGAGAGGAGAGGTCACTTGAGAATAACGTGCTTTAAATGAGTCGGTGGAAAAGACGCTGTAGTCTCTTGGTGTGAGGTGAAAGCAGGTTTTTACAACAATGTCCTAGATATTGTTCCCGAGTAGATTTTCAATAATGCTGTTTTTTGTTTAAAAAAAGAAAAACCCACACACTAGTTCCTTTTTCCTGTGTTATTTAATGAACAATTCTTGCTTTAACTCAGACCCATGAGTTTTGGTTGTGTTGCATAATGGAAGAATGTAGAAGAACAATGTATAAGTACAAACCTTCAGTTAAAGTTAGAAATTGCTGTTGAACAAGCAGGATGTAACTTCAGCCACCTGGGCTCTCTCTCAGTCAGAACACCACGACCAGAAACTGTGTGTCTGAGTGTCATCATGATGGGATGCGTGGGATGGGAGTCGACGTCAACTTCTCCTGATTTGGATTCTGTCAGCGTCAGTGGTTTAGGAGGATTTTACTGGGAGCTGAAGGATCTGCAGAGGCCTCCCCCTCCTCACCAGGGGCTTCATTTAGACCTGTGAATGTGAATGTGTCGTATGTCACTTTACACACAAAAAAACAAAATAGACGGAAGAATGTGCACACCCTGACGCAAACTCTGGTAACACTTTATAATAAGTACACACTATTAAGCATTAGTTAATGTGCATTATACCATGGTCTGGGTGAATCCTCGATTCTGATTGGCTGCTGGGTGTCCATTAAAAAGTGATAATGGACACCCATAAAGATGTTCCGGTAAAATAGCCTGATTACGTTCTAAATATTACTGCGCTGGCTCAAACGCTTGTTAGTAACCACGGCAACGGACACTCGGACCAAAACAACTTTTTTTCAGCGCATCACGGCACTGGAGTCTGTAAACACACCAGCGGTAAGAAGCACTGGACCTCTGAAAAACTTTGTGTCACGTAACATTTAAGCCGTCACCTCACCTCCCTTCACTGATCAACTACCAGGCTGTGGCAGAGTCACTGGCTGTAACGTTACGCTGCGGTCACAGCGGGTCCCTCTTTTTTTCTCTTTTATCGCCAACGAGTTTATTAAATAGTCCGCTCGGCTCAGCCGCTCAAAGACGTATGATTTTAACGGTAAAAACAACATTTTAACGGTAAAAACAACATTAAATTACAAGTAATTGATTTAATATGTATTTATCTCGCAAGTGACCATGGTATAAGCGGGATAATGCCCTTCGAGGTGTCCAATTATCAGAGATCAATGGACTTCGCGGAAGCAACCGTCCTCCGCTTCGCGTCGGACGGTTCACGCCTCCGCGTCGTCCATTAATTTCTGATAATGGACACCTCGTCGGGCATTATCCCTTACATATTGTTTTGTGTAACTTTTACTGTTATCTATTCAGGAAAATCGATTACTTTGTTCAAAAGTATGTTTTTCATTACTCAGTAATTCCCCCCCATCAACAAACTTAAGTGTTCCTTTCAGCTCTGAATTTGCCGTTCATATCATTCATATCTACATGGAGCGGGTAAGCTCGGTGCTGGCTGCCTTGTCGTGTCGCCATGTTTTTACGTTCAGTGGCAGCGTGACGGTAGGAAACCACGGAAACTCAGCGGAGACATCGGAGCTGTCGGCTCAGGTCGAGGTGGCGTCTGTGAAAAGTCACCGCGGTAACGCAGTGAGGAGGAATAGAGCGTTACAGTGATGCTGCATTCACCTGCAGTCGGGCAGACGACCGTCAGTAACAAACCAGATGTCATTTTAGTCACAGAAGTCCAGAGAAAGCCGGTAAAACGCGGGTCAGGTAAACAATACGACATCGCCATGACAACATATTGTCACGTGTATTGTTTTGCCTGTTTATGCCGTTACGTGCAGCGGCTGTCGTCCGTCTGCCGTCTGCCCAATTTCACGTGAATGCAGCATTAAAAATACGATTGAGTTTCTTGCAATATACAACCGCAATGCTAGATGGGAGTAATTCCTACACAATGTCCCTTTAAGCATTAACAAATACTGACTTATTCATTTATAATGCATGAATACTCATTAGTATGTAGTTTATAAATACAGTTAGTGCTTATCGATGAGGGGTAAAACATTTTAACTGTGTTTATAAGCTACAATGAGTATGCATGTGTTATAAATGATGAATTCAGTGTGTATTTATTATAAAGTGTTACCCAAACTCTGAATCGTGTGTACGCATATTCTTGACAAAAAGGGGAAATAGCGACACATGTGGTGTGGTGGTGAACTGAGGTCTTTCAGAAATGTAGTGTGAGAGAAAACGATTTTGAATTCCAACCTACGTTAAATCCATGTTACCACAATGATAAAATTCAACAGTGTTGTTGTGTTAGTTGGAGTGAATAATTGTTTCACAAATACCCTCTTATGAAATCTAACTGAAATCTGGAATCAAAATTCTTTCTCTATATCTAATCACCACCGTCTCACCGTCATATTGTCCTCTCTGGAGCGTAGGAGGAGGAGAGGACGGCGCGGCTGCATGGAATACAGCATCCAGTACTACGTCTAACATGGTGTAAATACTAGATATTTTCCTAAGATGCTGTGAACATATAATCAAATGTCTATTCAATCTCAAAGTCTGATACAAACATTAAACTCTACTTTCTTGTGATGTTTAAAGGAAAGTTTGCTTACAGGTGTGCGCACAAAGGGTTTTATCAATCTAAATATTGGGTTTTGGGCTCACTTTCAGTAAGGATATATGCACAGTTTTATAAATGAGGCCCCTGGTGATCATAACCAGTGACAACACTGAATAAAGCAGGTTTGTGTTTAAAGCCAGTGTTCCTGAAGTGTTCCTTTGTAGGATGTCAGAGAAGAGGGAGCTGTGTTTGCTGCTAAACTTCTTCTGGTAGTTTCTTTGATAAGTTATGAAACAGACATTTAGGAGATTTTTTTTTTTACTACAAAGTGAATTATCTACAGAAGTGTCCTTTTTTTCCGTAACCAATGGTAGTAACATGAAGAAAGTTAGTTCCTGTTAAAAATCAGAGCAGAATGCCTTGGTACCTCTGCTACCCATAAAATGGTTGAAATTAACTAAGATGTAAAAGTGTATCTGGTGTGAACTTCAAACAGTACAACACTGGCACATAGAGGATATAAAATTTTTCTTTGGTTTGAGAACTGATGGAAATGTCAGGGTTTGAGTGTCAGGTTCTGTCTAGTGTCGATCACTTCCTGCTTTATTTTGATCTCATCATCTCTTGCGTTGTCTCTGTTTCTGGACCCTGAGACTACCTAATCCCATGTGCTTCTTTAAAAAAAAGGGAGGGGGTTAATAATTTCAACCTCAATTGTGTATACTATACGGTATAACAATGTGCCAAAAACAACATTTGCTGCAGGTTTTAAGACTAACTTAAAACCTTTGTATTCACAACATTCATTCAACATCATGTCCCTATGTGATTCAGCAATATTAATACATAAAACATCAATCTGATGTAGATCTTTTATTCATTCAACTGCAGTTACATTTACTTGTGTAGATGTTAGTGACAGTACTACAGTGTGTCAATTTCCCCGGTGATCTAAGTATTTCACCGATGACTTTCAGAGACAGGCTGGTTTAGTTTAATGAAGCTTCGGTCACCGCTGCAGAGGAAATGAAGAGCGACAGAATAAGGCTGTTGAAGAATGGAAGAGTGAATGGAGATTGCCCTAAATACTACAACTGTACACACATTGCTTCAGGAGTAACATCAAAGCCTTTTCACTAATGTATTTCATTTGATTTATTTATGCGGTCTACAGAGTCTAATTACATGATTTTCTTTTTGTCGTATGAATCATCACATCCAAACACATTCATGCGTTTCCTGTGAGAGAGGCAGACAGTGTGTGAATGCAGTCTGAGCTATTATGAACAATATAAAGGAGCACTTTCAGAGCACTCTACCTGCATGTTAACCATCTTATGTTGGGCTAATTAATATGACAACGTGATTATCAGAGTCAACATGGATGTGGTGAGAGGAGACATTAGTGTTTCTCATGTGTTTGCTGAAAAGTTGTTTTCTTCAGAAGCTCCATCAGAAAGACCTTTTTGCCAGTCTCATTTTCTGTTATTGTTTCTTCGGACTCTGACAAACTACTCAGGGATCGGTCGACTCGAGCATCCTTGGTCGGAGAAACCACTGAGCCAGTTTGAATTGACAATAACAAGCCAAGGTCTGTTGACAAGTATAAAAGGTTTCCTTGGATATAATGACAATTTAGAAGTAAAAGAGGCAAATGAAAAATAACAACAAATAAAGTTATCTGGTTTGGGTACAGTTTGTCCTGTTTTCTTGTCAGAATGATAAGTCATTCTTTGCAAGCAAAGGACCTGAAAGCATTACCAGGTGTTGAAGGCCTCTGACTGGAGGAACTGACACTGAATGAACAGAAATTAATCATTTCCCTGTGCGGCAGAAGAGAGCGCTCCAAATTGCTTTCCAATGTGAAGGTGAAAAGTCAGGAAGGAGCTGTTATTGATCGTGTAAAGATTAGGTAAACTCTGAGGCTAAAGGTTGAGGGGACCTGAATAAGCACACAGTCGCTGTGCAGTGAGTGGATTTACTGGTGTTAATGTGGCAAGGTCAGAAAGTGTCTTTCCTTATTTACCAACTTCTCTCACAGAGTATTGGATGATGTCAGTGGTCCAGGGACACATCAGCACACTTATGTAAACTCCTGTCCCTTCATTAGTCTTTAACTGTTATTAATGGCTTTAGTGAGCCAGTAAGATACCACTGACCACTGTGGTGGAAAACCCCCCACCACTGTGGATACATGTAACTGAGTCCATAAGGGCCTGATTTACTAAAGGTGTAAACATGTGTGCAAACTTGATATTCATTAATTTCATTTCATTCACCTCATTCAGGCAGAGCCAATTAGAGCAAGTTCTCTTCTCCAACAACACCCTGATTACAACAATTGAAGCCAAACAATTCAATCAATACATATAGAATTAATATAATGTGCATGCAAACATAAAACATAAAACAATACAAAAAAAATAAAAATATAAAAGTGCATGCACATTCAGAATGCATGGAGTCAACGAGAATATGTTTAAAGCCCCAGCATGTAACTTATTTGGCTTTTTATTAGCAAAAATCAAATGCTTTCATAAATATGTATTTCACTGAAGTCGAATCACACCCGCATACAAATGAAAGCTTTCTCGTACCTTAGAATGAGTTGTTACAAGTCGTTACAAGGGGGGGCGCACCGAACCAAGGCTGCCATGTTGCATCACCATTTTTTACGTTGAGTGGCAGCGTGACCGTAGGTAACCATGGAAACTCAGCGGAGCTGTCGGCTCGGGGAGAAAGTTTTCCAGGTAGCCCCTGTTAAAACTGTCACCACTGTGTAGTCTGAGGAAGGACGGAGGCACTGATGTTGCATTCAGGTGCAGTCAGGCAGACGGCCGTCGGCAAACCAACCGGATGTAATGTCATTTTACTCGATGAGAGAAAGATGGTAAAACGTATTGTTTTGCCTCGTGCTGGCGGACCACTTGTTTACATAGACGCTTGTTTATCCTGTTACATGCAGCGTCTGTTGTCTGTCTGACGTCTGCCCGATTTCACGTGAATGCAACATCAAGAATACGTTCAGATATGCAACCGCACCGCTAGATGGGAGTAATTCCTACATATTATACCTTTAAAATCATTAAAAGGAATCGAGGCACCCAGCTGAAGCTATGACAGAGGGTTATTCCATTTAAACAGAGCAAAATACTAAAAGCAGTTTTTCCTACCGCAGTCCAAACAGTTGAGCCGAGGAAATACAACCACAAGTGGACAAATTAAATAACAGGTAAGTATCACATATATCAGGTAGTTTATTAAGCAGGGCCTAACAAATAAACAGTAAAAGTGATGCTCTCTTCTCAGAGCCATACATTTTGGTAAAGTTGGCAGTGATGGGTCATGAACCCATCACCAGTAATAAATCAAGTTGCAGTGATAAACTATAGTTTTTAGTATAGAGAGAGAAGCATGTGTACACTGGCCCTTTTCCACTACACCGTTACAGCTCTACTGAGCTCAACTTGACTTGACTCAGTTTAGGTCATTTTCCATAACATGAGTACTTCATAGTTACTCCTCAACACCCTAGCTCTCTTTTTTCATCATCTCGTCAGCTCCAAACACACTCATCTGCACCTTGTCGACAGACCACAGCGTGGTTTTCCACACTGCAGCAGTTTAACTCGCGTGAAAGATTAACAACAGTCTCAGTACAGATCAGTGGGCGCTGTTGCCGGTGTTTCTCTTTTAATTAGGGGTTTGACTGAACATGGCACTCAAGTCACAAGCGCAATGACAAGTGATGGCAGTCCGTTGACGCCACATTTTAGTATTAGCTCAGCTCACTTGGAACCTTGCCAAAGGAGATACAAAAAATAAATTAAAATAAAATAGCAGGACCCAGGGACTACCCCCCCCCCCCCCAAAAAAAAAAAAAAGAGGATGGAGTCGAGTCGAGTTGGGCTGAGTAGTGCTTGTGTAAAAGGGCCATAAATGACAGCTCCATAATTTAAAACAGATAAAAGTATGACCCACAAACAAAAGTGCAAGCTGATCAACTAACAGTCGTAGTGAGGATCACATCTTTCAAATGCACAAAACAACATATTTTGTCCATTTAGCACCTTTGCCTTAATGAATATTCAACTCGGTGCCCTGGTGTGCAAAATACTGGAAGGAGAAAATGGAAAAAGCTTGATTGAGCACGGTGTGATTTACTAAGCCTGGAAGTGAATTGCGGTGATTGTGACTTTGTCTGGATGAAGTGCGTTTGAAAAGTACAGTAGGTGGTAATCAGCCTGGAACTATGCACAATGGCTGCTGGATGAAAGAGTACATGTAGAAAACATTTTTTGGAGCTGGTGGATGAACTGAAGGCTGATTACTCTTAGTAGATCACCCACAAAACATCCACCAACCAAGTGTACATCAGGCCTTTAGACAAGTCAGCTAAAGGACAAAGGCAGCCTGGGATAATAAGACATGTATAAAGTATGAATCCACTTTGTTTCAAAAGGATCTAAATAGTTGAGTTGGAGCCTTCCAGTGTGTGTTGTTGATACGAGCCTGCTGCTGTCATCACAGCGCCTGGTCAAGAGGAATTATTTTTTGCTGGATGCGTTCATTAGATGTGTAGTGATTTAATCATTTCACGCTGATCCCCAGAGAGTTCAACAAATAAGACCGAATGAAATGTTTGATAGAAGTGTGATCTAAAGCATACTGTACAACTTTAATTAATGTGTAATCCCATAATCGTGTAATCCTGGTTTTAATTTTTCCACTATAATTTTCAATTAGCTCTTTGCTCTCTCCGCCAAGGCAGCTGAATATATTAAACACAGGTCGGTGCAGGCAAAATCATTTGGGCGAAATTACACCTGAGCCACTGTCACTTTCACCTGCCTGCCAGAGGTGACTCATGCAGGAGGACGAATTTGACTTCATACCTTTAATTCTCTCTGTAGTCCATCTATTAGGAAATACACAGTCTATACTAAGTTAACTACAGCAGCAAAGTGGATTTCATTTGGTTTGTGACACTGATCAACAGAAAACAGTACTTTAACTCTAGCTCTTCAGTAGGACTACAGTGGTGTTCACTTCATATAGGGTAAATCACAATGTACGCTTAATTCCTAATTTGGAGACAATCACGGATGACAATGGGCGGTGGCAGGGTTCTCCCTTGACTCTATCACAAGGCCAAATTTAAAGACTAACAATACAATGCACCATGGGCAATTTAGAGTCACCAAGCAACCTGATGTGAGAGGAAGTAGGAGAACCTGCAGGGAACATTTAAATCAGCTGTAAAATACATTACGTTACATTGTTAGGCTTCCTTATCCATGAAAATATTGGTTTAAATATTTTTGGTGTAGGCCCCTAGGCCTTTTATTGTCAGTATACCCCTTTGCTTCAATGTAACCTTCCTCTTGTCAGCTTTCTGCTATGGTGTAGGGTCGGTTTTGACCCGAATCTTAAAGAGGAACTAAGCAGGATTTCTCCCGTGACTATGCTACATTTTTACCTTCATTAAAAAGCTCCGGAGTAATTGTGATCGTTAACTACATGACTTGTGACTTTACAGTGACAACGGAGACTCTCTGTCTTCACCTGGCGTCCCACGGCTGAAAACCAACCTTGCAACATCAGTGTAGTACACAAACACGCTCTGTAACCCCTGATCTTTTGTCCATGACGGTTAAGTCTACGCAAAAACACACGCGCCGTAACATCGTATATGTTATGTAACGTTTTCCACCGCTCCATTTATTGATTTTTCGCTGGCTTCGTTGTAAACAGATGCACATGGGCGAGAGGAGCGTAACCAAAACAGCGGAAAAGCGAGCAGACTTGCATAGTTCCCCTTTAAGTGTCTAAAGTGTTTTTAAGAGACCAATTATTTGTAAAATAATGACTAAAACATCATAAATGATAAGACAATTATTCTAATTCAAATCATGCAATATTATACAACCGCAGAACGGAAGAAAACACAATAACCAAGTGTCAGCTCTCAAATGTGCATAAGTATACTCTTGAGTGTGCGTAGCTTTTGTTCTTGGCTAAGAACAAATCCTGGATAAGAAAACATTCATGAATGCCAAAATCTTCAGAAAAACTTTGTAAGTAGGATTTAAGAACAGTTTGTGAATGAGCCCCAATATTAAGATCAGTTTAGCCAGATAATTAAAACATATCCTGGGTTTGTTTGCTTTTAGTACAGCTGTCAGACCTCTTCAATTGAGTCAGTATAAAAACAAAACATCTGCAGCCCTTCCCTTTGATTATAAAAGTTGTTATCATCAACCATCATTTCTCTCGGTATCTCTCTGTTAGTACCCACTTAGCAGCTGTAAACTATGCCTATGTGATGTCACTCTGTACTTTTGATTTGATAGTTGTTTCTGGGGAAGCTGTAACATTATAGAATTCCTAACTCCCAAGCTGGAAAATGTTTTTTTTGTTTTGTTTTTTTGATTGTATGGTTGTGTTGGTGAGGCTGGGATGATTGGGTTGCATAGTTGCCAGGTGTACGCTGGTTGTATTATACTGTGTACCATATGCTTTATGACTAATATTGAACGTCTTATAACGCCTTGTCCAATGAGGTCGCCACAGGAAGGGGGGAGGGTGGGAAGAAAGTGTAGGGAGGGGGTGAAGGAGGGAGGGGAGGGGTGGGAGGCTGGAATGGGATTATTTATTATATTGTCAATTTATTATGTCGGGGAGAAAATGTTTATTGTGCTTTGTAACAATGAATGTAAAATAAAATAATTGTTCACAAAAAAAAAATAAAAGTTGTTATCATGGGAAACCATGACGACAAAGCAACTCTCCAAGAACCTCTACAATTATCATGTGATAGATAGAAGAAAATCTAACATGGAGCAGTGGATCCAAGAAACAGAAGACTGACACGGCTGTCAGTGAGTGAACACTCAGGACGGAGGCCGCTCCCTTCTCCAAAATAATAAGAACAAAGTGTCGACCGTTCAGCCTCGGTGCCTTTTGAGAACTGTCTGACATGAAAGAATGAAGATGATGTGCTTACCCCAGACCGACTGATGGTGATAATGAACCAGTTTGTTGCCGGTCAGCTGCCAAGAACCCTCAAAGGAAGAGGAAGGAAGTTGCATTACATTGGGAAAGCTGGAGTCTATTATATCTTGAATCATAGCTGTTGCTTTCATTATTATTATTATTATTATTATTATTATTATTATTATTATTATTATTATTATTATTATTTTTAATTTTAGTATTCTGACCATTGATTTTAAGCTTTTTGTCTTTTTTTCACATTGAAATGCACAGAACCAGTTCTATATTCGACACCTGTGGTGTGTTATCTTCATGCATGAAAGCATAGGTCTGGATTTAACTTTGGTGTCCTGTGAGTCTCCAATATAACTCTCAGTACAACTCTAAAGCGTGCAGAGGGCAAACTAACATCAGATTCACATACTGAATGGAAGCAAAACGATACGCTTCATTATCCTCTCTAAGTATGAGGCTGTACAACTGCATAAAGCTGATAAGTTGGGTAATCAAGTGTTTTGCTTAACTGTGAAAACATCCACAAACTAAAAAAAACAAAAAACAAGCAGTCATGTACTGCACTGCTAAAAACAAGCTGAGGTTTATCACACATAATCAGGGAGAGTTTGGTACACTGAATGGTTGTGTTGCCGCCATTTGGAACACATGTCATAGATTTGCTTATATACTGTAAAATGCTTAATGGACTGGGAAAACAGACTTTAGAGTGAATAATTTGACTATTTTGTGGAATCTATGTCTACCAAAGATGACCCAGTATGAACTGAACCTACAAAAGAATTAGTACTAAGTATGTGTACTACATTTTTGTTTCAGAGTTTCAGAGACTTAGATCAGAGAGACTTATAGACAACAACAGTGTTTCATGAGTCACAGCTTTATGGTGGAGAGAAAGAGGCTCTGGAGTTTAGCAGCAGACTCAGTCAGGCTTGTGTGGTCTGATGAGACCCAAAGTGAACTCTTTGCTCTCAAGTCTAAAAGCTGTGTGTTTGGTGTTTCGTACACACATCCCATCCCCAGCATGAAGTGCGGTGGTGGTGGCAGCGTCACGCTGTGTGGATGCTTCTGAGCATCAGGCCCCGCAAGGCTTGTGAGGGTGGACGGTAAAATGACTGCAGCAAAACACAGAGAAATGCTGCAGGACAGTCGGATGCAGAGGCCAACAAAAAAAAAAAAAAAAGATGCAAGATTTGTTTCTGCAGCAAAACAATGAAGCTGAGTTGAAGCTACGCACAGTTTGAGAAACCAATGCCAAACTCCTCCTGGATTTAAACATACAACTACAGAGATGGAGCAGCTTGGTGAGGAGAAACTGCTGCAGAGTCCTCATGCTCCACTACCAGAGGTGCAGCTGCTAAATACAGACTGTGATGTAGTTAATGCTCCATATGAGAAACATACGTTTATATGTGATTAACTTTTATTGTTAATATGGACCACCAAATATCTGTTTTTCCTCATCTGTTAATGACTTTGTCAATTAGCATGTTTATATGAAACATGAAAAAATAAATAAATAAATAAAATAACTGGACAACTGAAGTGCACGTAAACGCATCAGACTAATGTCGGAGTTCTCCAACTCCAATTGAGACACCCAGATAATGCGATTGGAAATCAATTTTCTCCGTCATGTATATGCCTTAATCGGATTGAAACCGTACAATGCAAGAAGAGATGGCACAAAGTGGAGAAGAGAAGCTATTTTTGCCAGATTGCGCATCAATCCACACAGGAAGTCGAAATAAAACACAATGGACAAACTTTCGATAGTAAATCATCACTTTGTCAAGTTTCACCCACTGGCACAAACAGCTAATTGTCAGTCAGCCAGTCAGAGGGATCTAAAGCTCACAGAACATCATGGATGAAAAAATAAAAGGTGACAAACACCAAAACTGTATTATGCATTTGTTCTACAAAAACACAAACAGAAAGTAAAAAGAAAAAATATTACGTAGTAATGTCATACAGTAAATCAACCTCAGAAATGCAAATGTTATCTGTTACAGTAATCCCACTTTATACATGGCTGTTATCACAACAGCTTGTAGTTCTCCATGATTTGAGGTCTCCAGCTGCTCTGGGCTCTGCAGACGGAGCAGAGATGCAACACATCCAGTGGGCGAGGGTTTGATACGTTAAACGGAGCTGAACTGTTTCAGAGTCAGAACAGAGCAGAGATGGAGTCGGTGGAAAATGGGGTAAGAGAGCAAGATAGGGTCTGAGGCTTTAGTCCTTTTTTTTAGAGTATTAATTTGGAACCTACAGCTGCTTCATAATCCCAAAACAAAAGGACACCTACCCTCACACTACATGGGATCGTTTACCCCTCTTTGTTTGTTTGAATTAAATCAGTGTGAGCACAAACTGGATTAGAACTAAAATGAAACCGGACAAATCCACCAGGACTTCATCTACACCCTAAAGTTCTCAGAACTTCCAAGGTTGAACAACTCTTATTGATACTCTAAAGCAAGTTTCTTAAGACATAGCATCTCCCACTTATTACGTGGTTTGCTACAGTAAAGGACATGTCCTGTGGTGTAAGCCTCAGTGGTCCACACAGTGGGAACTGTAAAGCCAGAGACAGAGGCAATTAATGGCTCCCTCAGTTTGTCTACAGTGAACACTTGCTGTGCAAATAACTCAGCACAAGTTAAAGTTTGTGATAGGCAATTTAAAGATCCCATTATTTTAATGTAATCTGTGTAAGAAACCTCTTGTTCTCCATTTCCAGTTCAATGAAGCGAGGGTGCTGGAAGGAGATGAAATCTCTTTCTTCCAAGGTGCTTTGATGATTTCAAGTGAAGTGACCAGAAGAGAGTACAAAGGACTATGCATGACATGGTATAATTGCTGTTTGTCTTCAGCCTGAGATCCAGGCTCTCTATGTTCTGTAATAAGAACAGATCTAAGGGACAGACTGATATTACAGGAGGAGGCTGAGCGGCTATTGAAAAAGTTGAGGCAGTGTAAATGCCAGCATAGGGAAGAGGCCTATAGAAGGCCGTAATGATGGCTGCCCAAGGGCTAGTTTGTTTCCATCAGGCAGCTATTGCCAACCAAGACGGGACTGGAGTGTTGCTGGAAGTCAGTTTACTGTTCAGTATATCAGATTGTCTATACATAGGGGATCTCTTACACTGTTAGAATGCACTCAGGGACGTTAGACCCCTTCATTTATTTACGTTTTATATGGCAACCTGATACTAAAGTCATTTAAATGCATTTTTCCTCCTTCTCATACTCCTCTAAAAAGGAAAATGTCTTAAATATGCCTTCCCAAGTCAATTTAGATCAGCTGAATTTACCAGCTGAACAGTTGGATTTGATACGATCAAGGGAAATGGGAAGAACCTGAGGTGCATTAGCATCAGTAAAAGTGTCATCAATGAGATGTAAACATAAACTGCTTTGGACCCGTTCATTTTTTGTTCTCACTTATTTATTAGTATGTACCATTTATTCATTATTTAAAATAATAATGGCCTGTCATACATTTCTCCACATTTGCCCCCCACTGCTGCACTGGAATTTGACTTTTTTTTTCTTTTCCTTAAAATGTTTTTCATGCTGGTTTTTCTCTACAATTATCCTGCCATGAAATTCCATGTGTTATTCTTCACTAGTCATATTGTTGGACATTAAGGAGTTTACTTTGTGATTCTTGATTCTTTGGTTGAGGAAGGCAAATATCTCCAGCAGCAGCTATGTAGTAAACATTGGTGATGGATACAAATTGTGTACTGCAGAATTGTGGTATTTGATTTCAAACAAGAATAGGCTGAGCAATTAAAGCTTCTCTGAAAAGTTCCTATCATGAACACACACACTCACAAGAAAGCAATAAATATGTCAAACAACTCAAACTAAACAATTCAATTAAAAGACAAACTGTTCTCAGTTTTAAAGCTTTTTGAAAGCTATGCTGTTCATCACAGAGGACACAATTACACATTAAATATTGATGGTGCTTTTTTGGTGTGTTGTGATACAGCTTACATTTACATGCCCTTTCCCACATGACGTTATCCCATCATAATCAATGCAACTGCTGGATGGCTCTGCTGCTAAAATGAGACCGGATGTTGATGATGGGCACTTGCTGAACGGACTGATGCTGCCTTTGCAATCTCAGCTCTACTTAGGCCCCTAAAAGCCTCGGCCTGGCCCTGCTTGAGTAGCACTTCTGGACAGAATGTCAAAGCACTGCAGCTTTAAATCCAGTCTTCTCTCTTGTGCAGGCTTTTTCTTATAGGTCAAAAACAAATTATACGTCTGATTCTTGCGGTAGATTGCAGCGCTACATTACCTCAATGATCATGGCATTGACTCGCACAATGAGCAGCACTATCATGACATCATCTTGAAAGAGGCCCGCCATCCTCAGGCTTTTACAGATGGAGAGGCTCCATCACTTTGGATAATAACCTGTTACTTATAGTGACTCATTCCACCAAACACATTCCACAGTTTCTCTTTCTCTGCACGTTCTCAATAAATCCAATGGTTCATATTCAGTGTTCAATCAATGCCTTATTTCCTCCTTTCTTTGCTCAGGCTCAGGCTCTTTTCCATTAAGAGTCTTTACCATTAAAAGTCATTTAGGTGCAATTTTGTGGGATTGTGTCAAAAGCGGCAAGTGTAGAATTTTTAAAGCTGACATTCTTCCAGGGACTTGATGGAAGCTGGGTTGTTACCTGCTGTGTTGCACTTTTCTGAGATTTAAGATCGATTTTCTTTCTACACGTACGACGTAAAGCCTGGATGTGACACACACAAAAAATGCTTTTTTTCCAAAGGTTGCAGGGAAAACGACATTTTCTGCTGAAGACGTCTGGGTTAACAGTAATGACTCTGCAGAAATTCACAGATGAACGGATGCAGGGGTAAAGGCTTAAAACAAATCTGATGACAATCAGCGTAATCTACTGCCACATGAAACAGAAAGTCTCATTTTGTCACCTGGATTTGAATAAAAGTTTACCGTCGGGAAACAAACGGGCGTGCCGTTGAAATCCTCTTCATAAACAGCTTACTGTTGCAGAGAGTCGTGATGCATTAAAGAGCTTTACACAACATCACAAGTCGGTCCTCATGCATTTATGCAGCCATGAAAATAAAGTGGAGCTGCTGAGGGATCACAAGTCGGTGACAGTGTTTATTTTACAGATGGAAATGATCAGGGAAAACTCTGGCTCACTTTTAAAGAAGCCCCCAAAAAGCAACACATTTTCACTTGTTAGTAACAGATCTTTGTCGACTGTGTTGTTGATGTACTTCTCTCACATCAATTGACTGTAACAGTGGATAAATTATAGTGATAACCACCACCAAATGATGGCTGTTCATAAGTTTGCTCCGATGTTTTTCGAAGTGAAGCTCCACCTTTGGGAGCAGCGACCGGGACGTCACAGAGGCAGCAGCCCCGTCTCCTGACTTGCTCGGCCGGCCAACCTGCGTCGTCTTCCTGGGGGGGGAAAGAATCGCTAAATAACTTACCCGCAGGCTTGTAGAGGTTTACCGCCGGCTTGTTAAATTCTTTTTAGGAGATAAATGTTGTCTCATTAATGAAATCTAACAATTGTGGCAGTAGCATTAGTTTGTTTGAATGAAAAGTGAAGCTTAATGTGTGTATTGGACAGAAGAGCAGCGCTGCCTCGGGGCCCTGTAGCCTATGTACAGAAATCACCACATTACATCAATAAGTAAATGTTTTACAATGAACTGATCAGTCTGCATTCAATTTTATTTTATTAAGTTATATGTTACGGTACCTACTCTAAATCGTCCTTGGTAGAGGCGTATTGCATTGTCTACACAATGTATACTGGTCAGATGCATACTGGAGATATTTTCCAAATCAGTATGACATCCGGGAATTTTTTCGCATACTGCAGATTTAGCTTTTGTTTGCATACTGCATAGCTGCATTTTGGCCAAATCAGTACTAGCAGTATACGGTTTTGAATACAGCCTTGCTTGTTGGTCTCTGTCAGCCATGATTGTTTTGTTTTGTTTTTTGTATTATTAGGTGCTATGTTTACAGGACAGGTGGGTAAAAACACGACCGGGACATAGAAAACAACTTTTTTTTTTTTTTTAAGGTACTTTATTTGTCACATATACAGCTAGTACAGTGAAATTCTTTCTCTGCATTTAACCCATCCCTGAGGAGCAGTGGGCAGCCACGGTGCAGCGCCCGGGGACCAACTCCTGATTATGAGCCAGTGCCTTTGGTCAGGGGCACTGACTGGAGGATCAGGCTAGCTGGCATGTTTTTTTTTTAGTGGTGGGGGAAACCGGAGCACCCGGAGGAAACCCACGCAGACACGGGAAGAACATGCAAACTCCACACAGAAAGGACCTGGGCGGCCAGGGGCCACCGTGCCGAATTGACAAGACAACTTAGACAAATTAACCCAAGACACAAGACGCGGCGCTGTACATATATTGTGGTGGGAGGTGTTATGAGTATGTGTGTGTGTTAATGAATATGTGCATGTGTGTATGTCTGAAGTTAAGCTGGAATGATTGAATACAGCTAGAAAAAAAAAATGTTTTGAATGATTGTTTCTGAGGACATTGTGTTGCTGGGCAGAGATTGTGAAATGAAAAATGTGGATTTTGCTGAACATTGTACAGTTTGATGTCACAAAAGGATGTAGGCCTATTTTGTATTTTTTTCTTTTAAAAAGAAATGACAGGAAAATGAAAACAGCAACAAAATGTCACCATGTTGACAAATGTTATCAGTTGAAAGTTTTTGAAAATACACATCAGCTGCCATTGGTTGAGCTTTACGGTCAAAACACAGCTATTATTTTCTATACAACCCCACACACACAGGCGCTCACCAGCGTGTGTCAGCGTGCAGCCACGGTGCCCTGTAACACCATTTACAGCCTCTTCACCCCTGAAATCAGGATGTTTTCTTTCCTTAGAAAAGGCTCTTGCTCACTCTGTCACTGTCTCTTCATACAAGGAAGAGCGAGCACTTGTTGACGTTGAGAACTATAACATCTGCATGACCCACAGATACCGTAAATTCTCAAATAAAAGCCCAAGCTTTTAATTTATTTTAAATGCCGTGTGTGGACAGGCTTGTATTTGAGAGAGGTGTCTGTATGGGACAGGTTGTTAATTCATTAGGCACACATCTTTTGCTCAGCAAAGATGGGAATATACTATCAAATGGATTGTTTAAAAGAGTAAGAATATTACTTCTGAAGTAAATTTAACAACATTTGCGCTCTAGCCTTTCGTGCCACTTCAACCGATTGACCCAAGGAGTGCATTTATTATATAGATTAGATTAGAAAATTTGATTTAAAAAAACAACAACAACAACAAAAATGATTTTCTGTTTATCACAGAAAATCGTCTTTGGCATGGCTTACATTAAAAGAAGACAGGCATTCTTCAGACATCCATCCATCCATCCATCCATTTTCCTCCACTTATCCGAGTCCGGGTCGCGGGGGCAGCAGTCGGAGCAGGGATCCCCAGACTTCCCTCTCTCCGGACACTTCCTCCAGCTCTTCCGGGGGGACCCCAAGGCGTTCCCAGGCCAGCCGAGTGACGTAGTCACTCCAGCGTGTCCTGGGTCTTCCTCGGGGCCTCCTCCCGGTGGGACATGCCCGGAACACCTCACGAGGGAGGCGTCCAGGGGGCATCCTATACAGGTGCCCGAGCCACCTCAGCTGGCTCCTCTACTCCGAGCTCCTCCCGGGTGACAGAGCTCCTCACCCTATCTCTAAGGGAGCGCCCCGCCACCCTGCGGAGGAAGCTCATTTCGGCTGGTTGTATCCGGGATCCCGGGATCCAGTTCTTTCGGTCATGACCCAGAGTTCATGACCATAGGTCTCATTCTTCAGACACGATAAAAAAAATAAAACAAAATCAGGCATTCACACTAAAACCAAAGGGGAAACCACAAGCATACTGCATAAATTGTAAAGTGCTTAAATTGCTAACAAGGTGATCAGTGGTGTGGCACATTTGAATTGTTCATTTTGTTCATTTTTGTTTAAAGTGTTTATGACTGTGGGGATGATGTTTTTCTTGACCTCGGGGACTCTGTACCGGCGTCCTGATGGGATAAGCTTGAAGGACAGGGGGTGGGTGGGATTTTCTGTGGTTGTCTTATAGCTCTCTTTGTGACTGCTTGGGTATGGAGTTCTGTCTGAGTTTTGCCTGTTATTTTACTTTCTTGTTTGGTGATCCCAGAGAGCTTAGATTTGTTTTTTACTGAGATGTGTATGAACCAGGATGTGCTGTTGAAGGTCAGAACAGATTCAATCAGTGACTATCTCCTGTCTGACCTCAAAACTCTGCAGTTTCCTCAACAGGAATAGGCATGCACCTTCTTGTAGATGGAGTCAGTGTGTTGGGAGAAGGTCAGGGTTATGTCTGTCTCCCAAGGAGCTCTCCTTAATCCAGGACATCACAGTGTGTCGACATGCTGGTTGTATGCAGAGAGGGATATGTTGTTTCTGATGTTTGCCATTAATGCCATATCATCTGTGTTTTCAAGAGGGGGAAGTCATTGCTGTTGCAGGTTATTTGGTTGGTGTATGGAAAACAGAATTGGTGACAAGACACAAAGGGGAGTTCCAATATTTAGAGTCAGGTCTCTGGATTTGACAACATCAACCACAACATGCTGAGGTCTGTCCTGCAGGAGGATTCTTATCCACATGGTAAGTAACGGGTTAACCTGTAGTTCCAGAAGACAGGTCCATAAGGTGTGTTCTTGTTCTTGTTTTCAGAAAAACCACATGAACTTCACGGGTGATTCATATGTGATTTTTCCATGTGAAAAATTTTGCACATGGGAATCATGTGGTTTTGGCCCAATTTTGTGTGAATCACATGTGAATTCCCATGTGAACCCATTTTCCACATGCGGTAACATGTTTTACACACATGCTCTACATGGTAACACATAAAATTGGGCCAAAACCACATTTCCCATGTGCAAATAACATGATTCCCATTTGCAAAATTGTTCACATGTGAATCATATGTGAAGTCCATGTGTTATTTGTAAGGGATAGTATCTTTAATTAATTCTTGACAATAATTGTGGTACTGGTACTTGTTGGGGAAACAGTCTTTCATTTTTTTTTATGTAGGACAAAATGAAAAAATCTTAAATCTTGTATTTGAAAATTTACGGTGATAACAAAGGCAATAGCAAGAAAGATTGAAAGATATATTGCTACAGTAAATGTGTCATTGCTCTGGAAACTGGCTCAACAGAATGTCTTTAGCTGGCAGCATACAGTGAATTAATCACACAAAGCCAAGAAAAATGGTGTACGAACTAAATAAAAAAAGGAGACACGACCTGTTAATTAGTGATCTTCAGAGGTGCTGGTGGGCAGATTGTTTTTGCCCTCAAACCAGCCCGGCTCCCTGCTTCCTTTACATCCAGGCTTTATGCTAAGATAAGCTAACCACCTGCTGGCTAGCCTCTAACATGCTTGTATGAGAGCGCTACTGATCTTCTTGTCAGCACAGCATGCAATTCTGACATCGTAGACCACTGTCTCTTCCCGTTTCTTACATTCAACACTGTCTTCCTTCCTAACAAGGACAACAATCTCTGCCAAGCCATGTTGTTTTGGTGGCCTAATCCTAAACAAACATTAAGCGGGGGAGATCAGACAACAGTCAAATTCATTCTGCACAGGCCATATGTGTACTAGAATTTGCAGACAGCCTGGGTGTGTGCATTTGCAATGATTTCTGCCACAATGGTTGTACCCCAGCAGATAAGATTACTATTCCAACTACAACAGCATGGTGGACACAGAGGTCACCCTCTCTGACATACAATCTGGAGAAATAATACTTTTCCCCAAAGTTGTAAACACAAATACAAACCCAAATCCCACACTATACCACACCTCTTAGAACACCCTCCAAAAACCAGGTCATCTTGTGTAAATATAACACAACTGAGCATGGTGAAACAGAGAAAAGGCTCATTCTCATCTAAAAAGACGACTTTGTCTTTACCTGTTGTACAAATGTTGTACTTGAAAACCGGTGCACCCGAACTGACACTGCTCTGTTGGTGAAGAAGCTTTGGAAGCAGCGTGGGAAAGAACATCCACCTGGTGTGAATAAAGCTCTCCTCCTTGTAACCCTCTAATTGGAGTTGGTGCAATTACTGTATGCTTATTAGCACTTTCAGGAGTGTTGGTAATTGGACTGTGTTAATAACACTTGCGTTATCTGGCTGGGTTTGTGTTGTATCTGAAGTAGACTTACCTGAGAACTGTAAACAGATATAGAATTCCTTTCAGGGAAAAAATAATCTGCATTCTGGGTGAAGAGAGATGACAAAGTTCACAGGTTTCTCAGGATGATTGGGAAGGAATTAAAGGTCATGACCCCCCTAGGGAGAACAAAGCACATAGGCCTAGAGAAAGCCACTACATTAAAGCTAAGATGCTCCAAATTCAAAATGCAGCTCAGTCAGTCCTTTAATAATTCACATCTGTTGTCTACAGTGTCTTGAAATAATAATATTGTCTCTGCCAGTTTGTCTCAACTTGGAGTCAAACACATAATACTGTATATGGGCACGTACAGTAAACAGCTGCCTCAGTGGACATATTATACTGTATTATACTTGTGTACATGTGTATCACAGCACTTCAAAATAAAACTGCTCTGTGCCTCCTGATGTGATCCATCATGGGTGTCTGTCACCATGGTGATGTTCCAACTCTTGACAACTCAGTATATTAATTTGAAAGTTCTCAGATCGTACAGCCATATTTTATTTCATGACTGGCTCTTGTATTATCATGATTTGCTCCCTCAGCTGGTAATATACCTACCTAGACTATAATGAATACAATAAATATAGAATAACATAATACATTTGAATATGTCAGAGATTGGATGACAGGTATAGCTGTGTTCTATTTTCCCTGTCGGAATAAGTGTCTGTAGATTACTATTCATCCAAATTCTGTCTTTTTATTTCTGTATTTGGAGCACACGTATTCTAATGCTAGTGCCTTCTCTTTTGTATGTGTTTTGTCCTTAGGGGCCACTGTAGTCTATTTATGATGTTATTTATAATTACCACTGCTTCTTGTGTCTGACAAAAATCATAATCCGCTTATCGCTCTTCCAGAATTTTTAACCACATCTCACAGTCTTTATCAGAAAATGGACTTGGTTCAGGTATCATTGTGTGAGTTAAGTGTGGAGTTGTGGTCACCTGATAACAGGTAGCGGTCTCTAATCAGAGATGGTCTCTGGCATTTTACCCCCTGGTACAATGGAGGATTTGATGCGATAACTTTCAGGAGAACTGCCTTCATATCCGCTTGTTTAAAATTGCTGGCTGCGATACTGGCTGCTTTTGGATATCATACATTTATGGCCCAAATGCTGGTGTTAGCATCAAGTGGATTCCTTCAAACATATCCTAATATTCAAGTCAACATTTCCAGGCCTGTCCATCCCATTTCAGTTCAGCTGTCATAACCTATAATGATTAAGTGCACTACATTGCCTTACTACTCGGATATTTGGTCCCCTGAGTCTACCTGTCCCATCTACCTACTGTACCTACCTACCTATCCAACCAGATCCCAGGGCAGTATAACTGTCGGCTTCACCCCATTTTTTTTTTCCTTTGGAATTTCACATTGATCACTTCTTATGTAAATTGCACACCAAACTGTAAACTGCTATAGCTGTGTGAGTAAATGGTGTGGTCCATCAGTTCGTACTGTATGTTTGAATTTAGAGCTGCAGCGTGGAGGGGTGGTTAGGACTCTCCCTCCACAGGAAGAAGGCCTGGAGGTTTTTTTAGGTGAAGTTTGAATGTTCTCTCTGTGTGAGTTCCACCCACAGTCCAAAGACATGCACACTAGGTTGATTGGAGATTCTAAATAGCCCATGTGAATGTGAGTGTGTGTGGGTTGTTCATGTAGACCCTGTCACAGACTTGTGACCTTGTCCAAGGTGTATCCCACCCACACCTTATGCCAGCTGGGACTGACTTCAGCCCCGTAATCCTGTACAGATAAGCAGTAAAACAAAGCATTTTTAAATTTCCCCACTAATTTTAATTTTTTTTTTTAAAAGTATTTTTAGAGTACACTACCAGTCAAACATTTGGACATAGCTTCTCATTTATTGGTCTTTCTTTATACTTTCTACATTGTAGGTTCCAAAGACATCCAAACTACGAAGAAACACATTTTGGAATTACAGTATATAGTAAACAAAAAAGTGCTAATTTAAACCAATGTGCCCATATGCAGAGGCTACAGTCCTCAGTCTGCCCCGCATCTGGTGGTGCATGTCATTCCCCCTCTCCTGTTTTAACTGTCTGTCTTAAAGCAGAAGTAAGTGATATATTTGTGTTAATATAAGTCTTAAATAGTTATATCTTCCGACAGCAATCACTTACATAGAGTGTTTGGTCTGAAACACGGGTCTCTCAGTCCCTCTGCTCTGCTCTGAGCCGAAGAGAAAACATTTATTGTATCCTACAGTTTTTATCCAATGAGGAGAGGGAACGGCATGCAGGGCTGTGTGTGCAGCCAAGGAACGCCGTGAATGTGGTGACGTAGCGACGAGGACTGTTATGGTGCGTTCAAGGAAACTCGTATTTTTCCGACCGTGAAGTGGTACCAGTTCGATCTGGTACGAGTTCACCGGTCGGAAGTTACGAGTGGCCGTTATAGTGACTTTCACCGGTAAAACAGGTCGGAAAAACACGAGTGGGTTGCCTAAAACGCTACAAAGTCGTAAGTTGTGACTTGAAGCTGTAATTTACGATTTCAAAAGCCTGCCTGGAACGCAGCATTAGCGAAAACAACCGGACCACTTACTTCTGCTTTAAAGGGACAACGAGGAGTTTTGGAAAAGCGAAACGTTTTCACACTACATTTATGAGCCTCCGTGCGCACCGTGAAATTATTTGACTGGCGCAAGACAGACTCATGTTTTCATTCATCAAGAATTAAAGTCAGAGGTTCGAAGACGATCACATACCGTCGTAGTTCCGACCATAAACTGTGATTCGGCGGCGTTATTCTCATGACTCGCCGCAAAACCGAAAGTAAGGAAACGATGGTCAGCTCACCCAGCATTTCCGCCACCACTAATAATAACAAAATAACGATAGAGACAAAACGATATATTTATCGAAAATGGGCCCATTAACAAGTGTGGGTAACGTAGATTCATCCACATTAATATGAGACTTTTTTATTGTCGCAGAATTTTTCATTCTGCCGATGGAGAAACTCCTCGTTGTCCCTTTAACCTTCCTATCACATGACGGCAAAAAGCCCGAAAAATATACTTAAAAAAAGAAGTGCTGAGCACCTCTTAGAACTACAGTACTTCAAGACTGTTGGAAAAGCATGCCGGGTGACCACCTCTTGAAGATGATCAGTTCAGTTCAGTTCAGTTCAGCTTTATTTGTGTCCCCGTAGGGCAATTAGTGTTGCAGCAAGTCAAAAATAAATTAAAAAAAACATACAAGACATACGATTAAAAGTCTAAGCGGGAGGGATAACACAGTGTGCTGAAACAACGGCAGCGACTCATGATGATGACTGAATTAAAAGTGTGCAAAAAGCTGTCATCAAATCATCTCAAATCTAAATCATATTATGCTGCATATGTGTTCCTTCATAGTTTTGATGTCTTCTTTGAAAGGACAGCTGAAGAAAGACAGGAAATGGAGAGAGAGGGAGGAGGAATGACACACTGCAAAGGACCACCGGTGGGAATCGAGCGATTAGCCTCTGTTTAGGGCGCCTGGACTACAGCCTGTAGATGTCATATAGCTACATATGGGTCATGAGCACCTGTCGTACCAACCAGGACAATCTCAGGATTTAATGAGCTACTACACATCAGAACAACAGTGTGTATGATGTCAATACTTGTGCACCAATGTTTTTTTTTTTGTTTTTTTTTGGTACATAAATACATAACTGCCTCCTTTACTCTCACCACAGTCTTTGTTTGTATCCCAGCGAGATGCTGTGTGCAGCCTGCGACATCAATGGCTACATCTGGGATAAGCAAGTGGAGCTGCGTCCCTGTTGTGAACAGAACACCACAGCCCTGGCTGTCTCAGCCGCTGTGTTGTGTGAATGCAAAAAAAAAAAAAAAATTCACTTGTACCGGCACTGTTACGCTGTAATCCTACGATAAGAAGATCTGGGCGACAAATACACAAACACATTAAGAGCTCTCCGAAAAAAGAGGAGCGAGGAGCCGCTGAGTGTGCGCACGCCGCCGCCGTCTCGCACAGAAGAGTGTGTTGCTTTTGTTAAAAAAGAAAATAAACCTGTAATCCTGCGCTAAATTTTGAATTACTTTATAAAACTGCAGACTAAGTGAAGTTTTTTGGGGGGAGCTTAGGACGAGGATGAAATGATGTTGCGCTCCCTGTTTTACATTTAGAAGAAAAAGAGAGAGAGAAAAAAAGCACAGCTCACTCAGGCTGACATGTGTTCTGTGTGATACAAGAATAAGAACCAAAGTGTCTCCAAAGTGTCTCCTTCTCTGCTTCCCTCCTTCACCCAGACATGCAGATCTATCAGTGAGGCTGAAACCCATTTTAAAGGGGACATATTATGGAAATATCACTTTCTAAAGGCTCTTTATTTGGGTTTGTCTTGCCTTCTGGCCCCCAAAATGTGAGAATTGACAAAATAATAAAAAAATTTCAGGCTCCCTATAGGTTCAAATCCAGGTGGTTTTATAAGCTGTTCCCTCAGTTGTCTTCCAGTGATGTAATTAGCTTTCGAAATTGCATAACACCACCCCTACCTGGTACCAGTAGAAGGGGCGGGGCAAGCAGTGGCTCATTTGCATTTAAAGGGACAGACACTGAAAGCAGCCGTTCTGAACAGGGCTGTTTTGAGAGGATGAAAAGAGCTGTGATGTTTGATGCTTGAGGGATTGTGACAGAAGCATGTCACAGACATGTCTTTAAGACACCTGGGAACCTCCTAGATGAAGGACCTGATTCTATTCCTTAAGTTGGAAAAGATAAAGTATTGCGTTAGAGGGTCGACCCAAAAATTCTATGAAGCGTGGGCCCCTCTATTATCTTATTTTGAGAAACTTGCAGTTCTCCCACAAGATAAAAAAATTTAAAAAAGGCAAATAGCCTATTTGTACTGTCTTGATGTCCACTTTTTCTCTTATTGATTTGTTTTTATTTTTTATTTCATACATTTTTCTTTATCTGTATTTATTTATTTTGTATTACAGTATTATTTTAATCTTGTATATAGTTTTATACCTGTAACTTTCTTTGTATAACATTTGAGGTGTGCTTCTCACTCACCAGTATATTTTCATTATTTAATTTATTTTTTCATATTGGCAGCACGATGGGGATGGGTGGGGGGAAAGAAAATAAGAAAAATATTGTATGTTGACTATCTGTGATCAATGTTCATTTCTTCAAATAAAAACATGTTTAAAAAAAAGACACCTGGGAACTATTTTAATTTGTGGAAAGGGGGCAGAATATGTCTCCTTTAAAACTGTCTCACTGATGTTCCCCTGTACTCTGTATTTCAGATTCACGCACATCGTCCCTGCCTCTCCATCTATTTTACACTCAGTGTCCTCATTCTACACATAATTAGCAGACTACAGCAGGCACTGTTGCCACTGTTTCAGGCTCTGATGCACCGTAATGAAGTCTGAAACAAATCGCGTTTTACTTAAACCACTGAAATCTCTGTGGAAACAACCTGAGCTGTCCTGTAAAGCCCCGCAGATGTAGCAGGCTTAAACCTCTGAAGTTGGATTCATTTAATTCTCTTTTTTCTCCTCAACGTTCTTTAATATGTTCTGTGATGAGAGATAGTCCACTGCAAACACGTTGAATGTGACCGAGGCTGTGTGTGTTTCCACAGGGATGGCGTGCTACAGCTGGTGGATTAAAGCACATGCCAGGGAAGGGAGAGAAAAAAAAATACTGCAGCAGTGTAAGACAAAGGCAGTAAACTTATAAAAGACATTAATTGCAACACACAGTGCCACAGCATCATTAAACAGTGGTACAATGCCTCAGTAGGCAGCTATTAAAATGACCATTAATGCAAACTAAAACCACTGCATTGCTCTTCGGTTGGAGCCCATTAGTTACCCAATGACGTTAATATGTTTCAGCTCATTTGGATCAATCTCTCAGTGAATTAAGCTCCAGTATCTCAGTCCACTAATCCACTTGAACCTTCAGTGTGAAAATCTCTTCATCACAGCATTAGTTCATGTAACATTTTGACTGCTTGTTAATGTGGTATTACACTGTCACTGCAGACAGCAGCCCAGAACGTACTGAGCATAACACAAATGTCTTTGCTGGTCACACACTGAGACAGTCGTCATTTTCCTCTTCAAGTCCAGAAGTTAGAACTGATGTGGATAAGATGGAATTACTCCTTTTAGCTTCTCACATATTGTCTACTGATTATGAATTCTGTTGGTTTGGCTAGCAGTGACTGTACGGGATAGGTTGTTCCTGTTGTCGGTTCGATGCAGTTCATGATTTACCACTTCATACGTCACTAGTTTATAATGTGAATCTTGTATTGATATGTGAACCTTGTGAACCTGATATCAGACCAGAGTGATGTGACTCATTTTCACTCACTGAGAGTCTCTCATCATCTATATAGGTACATGTAGGTGTACAGAGAGGTTACACCCCGCCTTTCCGAAACCCCACCTTTCCGAAAATAGACTTCCATTCTTTGTAATAGCGGGGTTTTCTATTTTTTCTAAAGAACCGCTATTCCAAAAAGGCTATTGGGGAAACCCCTCTATTCCGAAACCCCCCTCACTCCGAACGGACAGACGGACGTAATCAGAAAGGAACCGGAGGCTGTACAGTGCGCAATGCGCATTGATCCTTTTTTCCTTTTTGGGATCAAACGGATCATGTGCATAATTAACTGCAAAACAAGCAATTACTTCATATTAATGACGTAACGTTTATTATGCTTCTGGCCTGTCTAGCATCTACAGTACCTGGTCTTTTTACTAAACTTAACCAACTCCTTCCTTCATTGCCTAAACCCAACCAAAGCATCTCCCTCAGTCAGCTGTCAGCAGGAGCGGCGGCTGCAGCAGCCTCGCGCCCGTGTGGGCTCAAGCCGGCTTCAGTCATGGCCTACGGAGCCTGCTCTTTTTTGGAATGGGTCTCCAGCACCGATACGAGCCCATGTTTGCACCTAAAACGCCTTCGAAAATGCCGCTCATAATTTCCACCGCAGCCTCCATATTTCAACCCGTACAGTATGGTTTCAACCGGGGAAGAACAAAAAATGCCCCTCAATTACTGAGATGCAGATTCGCACGGGACTAGTTTTACCATGGGACATTGGTCTTTGGTGAAATATTGTAGGTAATTTGCGGGGGAATTTTTACTTTACAAATTACTGACATGGCACATTCGCACGGGATTAAGATCACAGACGTCCTCCGCAATTATTACAAATTACCAGAGGTCCCCAGGTAATACTAATCCCATGCGAATAGGGCTTAAGACTGAAAATTGTTCAATAATGGATCTACAGTATGTGGCAAGTACAGACAGTGTGCGGGTGTTTTTTTGACACCTTTCCCAGTGCCTAAATTGAGATACACTCTTCAGATGTGGTCAGATGGAATACACTGTAGGTGCATTGCTGTCTTGACCAGGAAAAATCAGATCTGAAGTTAGTGATTCAGTATTTTTCCTTTCATCTTAAGGTCATATTGTCAAGGCAGTAATATAGACCAACACAGGTGGGCACACAGTCTTGTTGTGCATGAGCAAAGTGGATTGAAAATGTGCCTGGATGTTGGGTTCAGCCAGGTGGAAGATAAAATCCAGCCGCCTTTGGAGCATCTTTGTGACATGTTGTGTACTGTGTAACGCCGTCATGTTTCATCACTGGTGTCTGATGGATGGGTGCTTTCTTTCTACCTGGTGAATGTGTCACTGTGTTTCCACTCATCGCCTACATTTGTGAAGACAGTTTGAGAATAAACTGGAGGTTTATTCACACTTCTCAAAATATGAAATATAATAAATATAAAAACAATATAAAAACAAAAGACATGCGTCTCATTCAGGACAAGGAGGTTTAGATTGCAACAGAATATAAATACTTTCATTGACAATAAGCTGAGCTTTGAAGCAAACACAGATGCAGTATGTAAAAAGGTTCTGCAGCGCCTGTTCTTCTTAACTCATTGAGTGCCGCGCTCCTTTCCAAAGTTTTAGTCAAGTGTACCGGCAAATTAGACCATATTTGACTTTTTATTTTAGAGCCATAGTGTATTCTATATTATTGCCACCAACACATACTGTAGCTCATTTGAAAGGTTTAACTTTATCCTTCAAATGGCCACAAACCGTTTGTTTCTACGTGCCTCCGTTCCTGAGAAAAGTCAAGCTAAACATGGCTGGGTTTCACCAAAATCCCTCCTTTTTTTCTAGAAAAGGAGATAGAGCGTCTTTTATGAAAGGTGCGCTGTTTGTGTCTGTCGCTCTTCAGACACTCGCATTTCTGGATCAAAGGGCTCGTATAAGATAAATATACACAACAATTGTTGTTCTATTCACAAAACCACCATCGGGGGCGGGGGGGGCGCCACTAAACAGCAATAACACAGACGCACCGTGCCGTGTCACAGCCTCTCGCCGCGGAACGTGAGGCTCTGCCGGCCACAGCGGCTCGCGAACACCGGTCCCGCCGGTGGTCGCGGTCCGTCTGTGGTACGGGTCGGTGGTGCCGGTCTGCTTTGACCCAGAGACCATCAGATTTTACCGCGGGAGGACTTTGGGGAGGACACGGTGTTGCTCCAGATGAAGACCGGGCGGGACAGTGGGCTGAGAGCTTCCTGGTTCAGCTCCCAGCTGCTGCAGCCTCGCAGGTGAGAGCGGAGCAGCAGCGGAGCAGCTGCTGCATCCACATGCAGACCTCCGTTTGCAGAAGCTGAGTTATGATAAAAACTTCCAGATCATGAGCTGTCATGTGACTTTGATCGTCATCTATTTCAGTTCTCCTCGTCGTAGAGTCCCCAAATTTACATATAATGTGTATTAAAGTGTCTATTTTCATAATTTAAAAAAAAAGCAAAAAAACGAAAAATTTCGTTTTTGGCACTCAACGCATGGGAACGAAAAACGAGAAATTACGTGGTTGGCACTCAATGAGTTAAGAAAATTGAATTCATTAAAAGTCTGCAATATTTTAATGACTTCATTTTATGAGTGTTTTATCGAGTCTGTTCTGTGTGGCTTGGTTTGGATTCCTCACCCTGTCCAACAAAAACAGGCTAGCAAGGCTTACCAAAGTGGCAAGCAAGGTGATTGGGGTGCTGCAAGCCCAACTTCAGTATATATACCTTAAGCGAATATGGACCAAAGCTAAACTTATCCTTGACTGTCCTGACCACCCACTTTATAAGGAGTTTGACCTCCTCCCATCTGGACGCGGTTTTAGGATGCCTAAGACCAGAACGCGGCGTGCCAGGGTCTCCTTTATTCCTGTTGCCATAGACAGGCTTAAAGCAGAAGGAAGCAGAATTTTTGTGTTAATATAAGTCTTAAATAGTTATATCTTCCGACGGCAATCACTTACATAGAGTGTTTGGTCTGAAACACGGGTCTGTCAGTCACTCTGCTCTGCTGTAAGCCAAGGAGAAAACTTTTCTTGTATCCTACAAGTTTTATCCAATGAGGAGAGAGAACGGCATGAAGGGCTGTGTGTGCAGCCAAGGGATGCACGTGAATGTGGTGACGTAGGGACGAGGACCAATAGATCCATGACGAGGGCGGGGGCGGCTAACTCCATCGGCTGACAAGAAGTTATGGTGCGTTCAAGGCAACCCGTAACTCGTGTTTTTCCGACCTGTGAAGTCGTTCGATCTGGTACGAGTTCACGGGTCGGAAAAACACGAGTGGCCGTTAAAGTGCGGAAAAACACGAGTTACGGGTTGCGTGGAACGCTACAAAGTCGTAACTCGTGACTTGAAGCTGTAATTTACGGTTTCAAAAGCCTGCCTGAAACGCAGCATTAGCCAAAACGACTGGATCGCTTACTTCTGCTTTAATCTCCTGGGCTAGGCTTGCTTATACTCTCAGGCCTCTGCACTTAAATGAACTTTGGTATTAAAGTGTTTGTTTTTTTTTCAATTCTTGCAGCACTGTGCACTTTTATGCATTGTGTAGACTGTTTACATTTTTACTATGCGCAGAGCATTATGCATTATTATTATTAACAGTAATGTATTATTAGTAGTATGTTTTTATTATTCCTACTGTTTTTTATGCATTACTGCACTATGTTGTGGCTAGTGACATGTTGATGTCTTTGATGCTGTCTTTTCTCTATCAAGTTTGTATTGCTTTCTGCAAATCCAATTTCCCCAGGATATAAATAAAACTGAACTGAACTGATAACAGAAATTAGTTCCAATTTGTGAAGTTTGCATGTTCTGTCTGTGCATGTAGCTATAGATATTTTCCTCTTCAGCAACAACAATGAAGACTGCTATTGATTGCTCTCTTGAATATTTATTGTACAGTTACACACCGTTTGCTGTACATCTTCATCTTGATTTTATTGGCCACATTGAATCTTTTACCTTGTAAGGAAGATGCCAATTGTCAATATAGTCAATCAATAATCAACTCTATCTTGTAAATAACACAGGGTGGCCAATCAGATTACAGGGGGAGGCAGGTTCCCCCTGTCCCACCATGGAAGACCCGCCCCTGCAATCCATTGGGACTGATTGGCGACTATGTGTGTGAATGTGAGTGTGTGATTTATTTTATTTTTTGTGTATCTATATTTCAGATAGACTGGTGACCTATTCAGGGTTTGAGTGTGTGTCTGTGTGTGTGTCAGCACTGTGCTCACTTGTCAGTCACAATATGTAAACAATTCACCACAAATACATCCTAACTGTTGTTATAGCAGCAGTATACCAAGGTGTGAGTGCACCTGGCTTCTAAAGTGAATGAGAGATAGTTCTGTGATTGGTTCATTGCATGCTACACCCAAAACACGGCCATGAATATTGAAGAGATTAAATACAACTCCTTTGAGCCATGTGCCGTCTCCCTGCATTAGAATAGAAAATAAGGCATGGACACACCCTAAATTCTCTTGTGCCACCTCAGAACCTGTGCTTTTGGTTCTTAAAATAGACTTTGAGCTAATTTTGTTTATACATGCTTATATAAGATATATAGTAATCTATATAGTAATAGATATATTACTGTTCTATGAGCTAAAAGCCATGTCAACATGGTTTGCTTTTTTTTCCTATTGTAGACAATGTGTTGAATTCAAATCCATAATATACACTCTCCACAGCCAAGCCTTGAGTCATAGAGAGTTCATAGAACCCAACTGAGCGATGACATTGAGGTAGACACCACACACTGGTTGGCATATGTGACGGGTTGGCATCACATAGTGAGTGTTCACCAATCAACCGCTGATCTGCCTTTGATCAGGGGCTTGTGTCTCTGACGTCTAGAATCTGTCAGCAATGTCACATTCAGGCTTAAAATGATGTTGTCCAATTGTGGCATGCACATGTGACCGGGTGAGTCATCTCCCTCCTGGTCACTGCATGGCGCTGTGTCAGCCTGGCGCAGGTTAATGGGGGGACGGCACTGTTAGGTGATTAAAAACAGCTGTGTTGGTCGACATTTTCCCTCTCTGCTCCTGCTGTGCGGTGCGTGCGGTGCGTCCGGTGAGCTGGCCGGCGTGCTTGTTTGTGTCTTCCCGTCGTATCATTAAGTGTTGGAGCAACGGCGAGCTGGTGGAGCGACGCTGTGTGTGTGTGATTGGGACAGGTGTGTTTGGTCGCTGTTCTCCCTCTCTGCCTCTGCTGTGCGGCGCGTTCGGTGAGCGGGCTGGCGTGCATGCCCGAGTCTCCCCGTCATATCACTAAGTGCTCGGAGCGGCGGTGAGCCGGAGGGAGCGAGCGGGTCTGGTGGGCGCGTGTTGGGTGCAGTAGAGCTCAGAGCGGGGCGCTGTAACCAGCGGCCCCCACTCTCCTAGTTCTGCACACTATCCTGCGTCCTGGTGTGTTCCGGTCATCGGCCACCACGATGTTTGCTGCTGTTTTGTTTGGCTCGATTACATGGTTTTTGATTAAATGATTGTTGTTGCCGACGATAGCGACCTCGGAGACATTTAAACATTTATTTCTTGTTTTCCTCTTTTCTTTTGTGGGGGGGCGGGTTTGATAATTGTTTAATTGTTTTCTTCTAATTTGTATTTGAATATTTTAAGAAGATTTAATTATGTTTAATTTGGTTTGGTATTATAAATAATATTTAATTGTTTTTGGTGTGTGTGAGGAGGTCAGCTAGACTGCGGCCATCTTAATTTTTCCCTCTCTCCCTGTGGACAGGTGCTGTAGTCCAGCGCGGCGGCCCAATCCCTGGTGGTGGCTTCTTCACTTCTCCATTGCGTGTGTGCAGTGTCACGGGTGATATTATTTTTTTGGTTTTTCTCCTTCCCCTTGGTTTGGTTTAGGGTCGCCGTGGCTGGCCCAGCCCTGTCCATTCCCCTTTCTTTGGCCCAGTCTTTTGTGAATGTGAAATATTTTGGCAACTATTGAAGTTTTATAGAAACGATATTGTGACAATAAATTATTATTCTTTTGATACTTGAACTCTCCCCTGTGGTGATTCGAGCCTGCGTGACCTTTTTTTCATTTTTATAAAAAAACAGTAACTATTTCCTGGGGCGAAACTCCCCAGGTGGCGTTGTTGGCAACCACTCATCATTACTCACCACTCCACCTCGCCACATCTTGGCGTTGTCGGCAGGATTACCACATTTAAAGGGGCAGGGACGTGTTTTTTTTTGTTGTGTTTGTTTTTTTTTACTATTGAGATTGATTTATTTTTCTTTTTCATTGATATTATTGTTTCTAGTTACAGAGTCAAAACAGCAGCATCCATCCCAAGAACCAGACCTCGGTATTGTGAGTATTGGTGCTATTTCACAGCCATCATGGCGGATGAGGTACAGCGACTTAGGGATTTAGTGTCACAGCTAGAGGCAGACAATGAGCAGCTACAGCGGGAGCGCGCTGCTTCCCGGGACGTGCCCGGTGGAGCTGTTGCAGGTCCCTCCGGTTCAGCTAGCTATGCCCCATCTAGTGCTGCTACTGTCACGGAGCGGTTGGTTGTGGTTCCCAGGGACCGTAAATGTCCTTTGTTTAATGGGAAGACAGGTTTAGGGATAGCTGAGTGGACGGAGGAGATCGAGGCATGCATGCGGGTTCGCCACCTTTCCACCGCCGACAAAGCCCTGTTCATTTTTGATCATTTAGATGGGGAAGCCCGAGAGGAGATCCGGTTTAGGCCCAGCACAGAGCGAGGAGATCCAGCTAAGGTTTTTGCTATTCTGAGGGAACTGTATGGCTGTGCACAATCTTATGTAACGTTGCAGCAGGCCTTCTTCTCTAGGAGACAACAGGAGGGGGAGACTCTGCAGGAGTATTCCTTGGGCCTGCTGGCTTTAATGGAGCAGGTTGAGCGGTGCGCACCCGACGGGATTCCTAATGCTGGGGATCTTTTGCGTGACCAATTTGTAGAGCATGTTCTTGACAGTTCTCTCCGTCGAACGCTTAAACAGTACGTCCGTAGCAAGCCGACCGCTTCCTTGTTGGACGTGCGCGCTGAGGCTATCAGATGGGAAAGGGAGGGCCAATCAAGTGGGTTTAGGGGGCGAAGCCATTCGTTGCCATCAGCTTACGGTCTCCAGTATGGGGTGCAAAGCGACTCCCACCCACGTCATCCCGTTGCCCCTCCCAGGTCAGAGATGAGTGATTTAATGGAACTTTTGAAGCGTCAACAGGCCCAACTTGACCAGCTCACGCAGACTGTGGCTGCTCTGCAGGCCCACGACCACCAGGGAATTTCTTTCGAAATGGTCCTTTAATTTGTCGAAGGTGTCAACAGCCAGGCCACATCGCACGGGAGTGCCGGGGCCCAACCGTACCCTCTCGTGCACGGGCCAACTCTTTTGGTGGTGCAAATCCTCAGGTTACCAGGGCGACCTCCTCGGCTCATCAGCCGGAAAACTGACACCCTCTGAGTCGGCGGGCCTCCGCTCAGATGGGGAAGTCAAGGGCCCACGGGAAGAGTTAGTTGCTGGTTTGATGTCGTCATGCCCAAAAATTGATGTTGTGTTTAGTGGTGTTCATGTCCCTTGTTTGGTCGACACTGGGTCTATGGTGTCCACCATTACTGAGAGCTTCTTTCAACAGCAGTTCTCATCTTGGGACCAGGATCGGCTTCGGTCGTGCAATTGGCTGCAGCTGCGTGCCGCTAACGGGTTAGAAATTCCCTATGTTGGTTACTTAGAGCTTAATGTTGTATTGTGTGGAAAGGTCATTCCTCGCTGTGGGGTGTTAGTCGTCAAGGACCCCCCCGGCACTGTGTCTTCCGTCCCTGGCATCTTGGGGATGAACGTCATTCGCAATTGTTACAGAGAGCTTTTTGGAACTCATGGTTCTTCCTTGTTTGCCTCGCCACCCGTGTCGCACGCTCCAGGTCCAATCTTTGAAGCGCTGCAGCAGTACCATCAGTCTTCAGTCAGCGAGCCAAACCCGTGCACAGGCACTGTGAGGGTCGGGGGTGAGTGGACGATACGAATACCTGGTGGGGTCCTTAGGCTTGTCGCCAGCACTTGTCCCGAGCAGGCCAGCGATCAGGCTGTGCTTTTCGAACCCTTGGAATCTGGTCTGCCATGTGGCTTGCTTGCTTCTCCCTGTCTTGTTCGTGTCATCCGAGGCACTGCTTACATCCCGGTGATCAATGTGGGGACGACAGATGTTCTTCTGTACCCTCGGACTCGTCTTGGCTCCCTCTGTGGGGCCCAGGTAATCAGTCTACCTCCGGGCGTGACTGAGGTTAAGTCGATCACCGCCAGTGTTTCTGCCCAGGGAGCAACCAGTGTAGCACAGGATGAGCTAGCATCTATTGACTTGGCTACATTGTCTGATGAGGACCAGAGGGAGGTGAGATCATTATTGCAGCGGTACCGTTCTGTCTTTTCCACCCACGATGGTGACTTGGGTTGCTCAAATCTCATATCGCATAACATACCACTGCTGGATGATGCGCCAGTCCGGCAGCGTTACCGCCGCATCCCACCCTCTGAGTACGAAGAGGTGAAGTCTCATATCAACCAGCTTCTTGAGACCAAGATCATTAGGGAAAGTTGCAGTCCTTATGCGTCGCCGATTGTTTTGGTCAGAAAGAAGGACGGGAAACTTCGACTGTGTGTAGACTATCGTTTGTTGAACACCAAGACCCGGAAGGATGCGTTCCCTCTCCCTCGCATTGAGGAAAGTTTGGATTCTCTCTGTGGTGCTCGTTGGTTTTCCACGATAGATCTGGCTAGCGGATACAACCAGGTTCCAGTTGCAGAGGAAGACAAACCCAAAACAGCATTCTGTACACCGTTTGGACTGTTTGAATTTAATCGAATGCCTTTTGGGTTATGTAATGCCCCGAGCACCTTTCAACGATTGATGCAGAGAATGTTCGGGGGTCAGCAAGGTCAGTCTTTGCTTCTTTACTTAGACGACATCATTGTCTTCTCTTCCTCCGTCAGTGAGCACTTACAACGGCTGGAGGCCGTTCTGGGCCGGCTCCAACAAGAAGGCCTGAAAGTTAAGCTGGGGAAATGTGCGTTCTTTCAGCAGCAGGTCAATTATTTGGGGCATGTTATCTCCAGCCAAGGTGTTTCCACCGACCCTGCTAAAATCGAGGCCGTGGCAAAATGGCCACGTCCGCGCCAAGTGGCTGAGTTGCGCTCGTTTCTCGGCTTTGCGAGTTACTACAGGCGGTTTGTAGAGGGCTTCGCGAAATTGGCTGCCCCCCTTCACAAGCTGGTGGCGACTCTTGCTGGTACGAAGTCCAGAAGAGGGTCAGGGCAGGCCTTTAGTGATGCTTGGACGTCCCACTGCGAGGAGAGCTTTGAGGCCCTTAAGTCCAGGCTGGTTTCTGCTCCTGTGTTGAGCTATGCAGATTTCTCGCGTCCGTTTATCCTGGAGATCGATGCGAGTTATAGTGGTTTGGGAGCTGTCCTTTCCCAGGAGACAGAAAATGGCGTAAGACCAGTGGCTTATGCTAGTAGAGGCCTCCGGCCCACGGAGCGCAACATGAGCAATTACAGCTCGATGAAACTAGAGTTCTTGGCACTTAAGTGGGCCATGTCTGAAAAATTCCGTGACTATCTGATGGGGCACAAGTGCATCGTCTTTACAGACAACAACCCACTGAGTCATCTCAATTCGGCCAAGCTTGGGGCGACAGAGCAGCGATGGGCTTCGCAGCTTGCCATCTTTGACTTTGAAATAAAGTATCGTTCGGGTCGCAGTAATAAAAATGCAGACGCGCTCTCCCGGAAGCCCGAGGTTGTATCCAGTGCCATCGGTCAACTCTTGCCTGGTACGCCAGTCCCCAAGGTCCTTCAGGAAGTGTCACGTCCAGCTCCTGGGGCGACGGTGACCCAGTCCATCGTTTCGGCCCTCCCAGGCCAGTCCACTGTCGACATTGGTTCCTTGCAGGAGGCGGATCCGCTTCTGAAGGAGGTCTTGTCTTTCTGGAGGAGGCAAACTCGGCCTTCTGCAGGTGAACGGCGTCAGCTTTCTCCATCAGTCATGGCGGTGTTACGTCAGTGGGACCGTCTGGTTGACCATGAAGGGGTACTGCATCGTCGGATCTTCCTCCCGGAGGGTGGAGAGGGGATTCTTCAGCTCCTCCTCCCAGCAGTTCTCAAAGAGGAAACTTTGAAACAACTTCACGAACAGCATGGTCATCAGGGCATTGAACGGACCACCGAATTGGTCAGGCGTCGTTGTTATTGGCCAGGAATGTCCCTGGACATAAAGAGATGGGTACAGGAATGTGAACGTTGTCAAGTTGCAAAAGACTCTGGCTCGGTGCCACATAGCTTTATGGGCCATTTGTTGGCCTCCCGGCCAAATGAAATTGTGGCTGTGGATTTTACACTGCTTGAGCCTTCCCGAAGTGGTTTTGAAAATGTTCTTGTCATGACTGATGTCTTTAGTAAATTTTCTGTGGCTGTCCCCACCCGGGATCAGCGGGCTTGTACCGTTGCTCGTGTTTTGTTACATGAATGGTTCTACCGGTACGGGGTTCCGAGTCGCATCCATTCAGATCAAGGTCGTTGCTTTGAGAGTCTGTTGATCAAACAACTTTGCTGCTTGTATGGTGTTAATAAATCCCGCACCACTCCATACCACCCTGCCGGGAATGGGCAGTGCGAACGGTTCAACAGAACTCTCCACAATCTTCTTCGCACCCTGCCAGTTTCACAGAAACAGGACTGGGCTTCTTGTTTGCCACAGCTGCTTTTCAGTTATAACAGCACACCACATCAGGTTACTGGCGAGTCCCCCTTTTTCCTGATGTGTGGGCGGGAGCCACAGCTTCCCATCGATTTCCTTCTTGGTCGAGTTAAGGACCCGGTCCCAGGCGAGGTACAGGATTGGATCATTGAGCATCAAGCGAGACTTGAGGTAGCATTTGAGGGTGCTAAGGAGCGGCTGTTGGCTGCTGCAGGCCGCCGAAAGGAGAGGCATGACCAGAGAGTCAGAGAGGTGCCTTTTCAGGTTGGTCAGTTGGTATATGTGCGGGACCTTGGTGTCAGAGGTCGGCACAAGATTCAGGATGTCTGGAGCTCTTTGGTCTACCAAGTAGTGAAAGCTCCAGGTCAGGGTGCAGTGTACACTATCGCTCCTGTGGAGGCTTTGCATCAAGAGCGGACAGTACACCGTGACATGTTGAAGGCTGTCGTCAGGCCCGAGCCCCTTACTCCACCCCCAGAGGAGCAACCTCCCCCAGCTGTGCTGGAAGCTGACAGCGACTCTTCTGTTGATGATCTTTACTTGCTGGTTCCAGAAACCCCATTGCCCCTTACCCCAGTGGTGCCAAGCTCGGTTGGCTCCTCACGCCAACTTCGGAGAGACCACCTAGGAGGTGGGTCCAGCCCCGGCGCTGCTCCACAGCCGGGAGGTTCTGTACCAGCTCCGTCGCACCCTCCCAGGGATCCACCCTGTTCCAGTCAGCAGGCTCCACGTCGTACACCTCGTTTAACAGCTGGTCTGCACTCAAATGTCTATCATCTCCCACGCTCCATCGGTCAGGTAGATGGTGCTACCAATGAGCAGCCCGTACTTACCGCTCAGTCTGCTCACTTTAGGCCTTGGAGTTGAGGTTTCACGGTGGTTCATCGTCGGGACGCCGATGCAAGAAAGGTGGGGTAGATGTGACCGGGTGAGTCATCTCCCTCCTGGTCACTGCATGGCGCTGTGTCAGCCTGGCGCAGGTTAATGGGGGGACGGCACTGTTAGGTGATTAAAAACAGCTGTGTTGGTCGACATTTTCCCTCTCTGCTCCTGCTGTGCGGTGCGTGCGGTGCGTCCGGTGAGCTGGCCGGCGTGCTTGTTTGTGTCTTCCCGTCGTATCATTAAGTGTTGGAGCAACGGCGAGCTGGTGGAGCGACGCTGTGTGTGTGTGATTGGGACAGGTGTGTTTGGTCGCTGTTCTCCCTCTCTGCCTCTGCTGTGCGGCGCGTTCGGTGAGCGGGCTGGCGTGCATGCCCGAGTCTCCCCGTCATATCACTAAGTGCTCGGAGCGGCGGTGAGCCGGAGGGAGCGAGCGGGTCTGGTGGGCGCGTGTTGGGTGCAGTAGAGCTCAGAGCGGGGCGCTGTAACCAGCGGCCCCCACTCTCCTAGTTCTGCACACTATCCTGCGTCCTGGTGTGTTCCGGTCATCGGCCACCACGATGTTTGCTGCTGTTTTGTTTGGCTCGATTACATGGTTTTGATTAAATGATTGTTGTTGCCGACGATAGCGACCTCGGAGACATTTAAACATTTATTTCTTGTTTTCCTCTTTTCTTTTGTGGGGGGGCGGGTTTGATAATTGTTTAATTGTTTTCTTCTAATTTGTATTTGAATATTTTAAGAAGATTTAATTATGTTTAATTTGGTTTGGTATTATAAATAATATTTAATTGTTTTTGGTGTGTGTGAGGAGGTCAGCTAGACTGCGGCCATCTTAATTTTTCCCTCTCTCCCTGTGGACAGGTGCTGTAGTCCAGCGCGGCGGCCCAATCCCTGGTGGTGGCTTCTTCACTTCTCCATTGCGTGTGTGCAGTGTCACGGGTGATATTATTTTTTTGGTTTTTCTCCTTCCCCTTGGTTTGGTTTAGGGTCGCCGTGGCTGGCCCAGCCCTGTCCATTCCCCTTTCTTTGGCCCAGTCTTTTGTGAATGTGAAATATTTTGGCAACTATTGAAGTTTTATAGAAACGATATTGTGACAATAAATTATTATTCTTTTGATACTTGAACTCTCCCCTGTGGTGATTCGAGCCTGCGTGACCTTTTTTTCATTTTTATAAAAAAACAGTAACTATTTCCTGGGGCGAAACTCCCCAGGTGGCGTTGTTGGCAACCACTCATCATTACTCACCACTCCACCTCGCCACACACAGAACAAGTTATTCAAAGTAATAAGTAAAAACAAAACATAAGTAAATAACATCTGATTATTGATTTTTTTTAAAAATCAATGTACAAACTTTTATAAAGGAAAAACTTGAAATAAGTGAATTAAAATTGTTTAAGTTTAGTAAGATAGATCACAGAGCCTTATTGAATTTATTGGGTGTTTTTGTTCTATTGTATAAAGTTAACATTAAAGGAAAAGAGGAGTAAGATCTTCTGAATATATTTTGTTTTTCTTTTTTGCCAGTTTTCTGGCATTTATTGAAATACTTGGTTGGAAAAAATATATATAAATATAGTAGGCTATATTATCTTAACCTAACATTACCAAGTGCTCACAAAGCTATGGAGCAGCAGCAGCCAGTAGTAGAATAGTTATGTCTTCTAAACAGAGAAGACATACACATTCTGCTTTCAAAGTGAAAGGTGTTGCAGATCTGTGTAAAAAGAGTTCAGTTTAATTCTTGCCCAGTATTGTCCCTGCTTGCCTCAGAATATTTCCAACATTTGCAAGGTCTTTCTTAAGACACGCAGGACACTGAAAGGTTTGCTTATTTTGAAAGGTCCAATCTATTAAAGGCAGATGTCCAGCTCTGGATTCTATGTGAATGGTGTGCAAGTATTAAATCCCCAGTCCACAGAGAAATGCACAAAGAATATATTCAGAAAATACACAGCAAAAAGAAGTCATCAGGACTCAAGTTATTTTGTGATGTTTTGTGAACTCAACACTATCAGCTCTGGTCCAAGCCGTGTGGATCCACCATCCATGTTTGTGCATATTTGTGCGCCTTTTATCTCAGCTCCTAAAACTACAGTGTTCAGGGTAGGGTTCTCAAATTATGACACAAAGTCCCCTCATGTGTCCAATACAAATAGCAACACCTAAACTTCTCAAACTATGTTACATAATTCATTATTTGATGTCAAATGCAAAGAGTGCCACTTTTAAAACCTACCTCACTACTAGGGTTGTAACACAACCTGGGGTAAATTGTAACAGTTGACACTGAATAAATAAAAACTGAGAGCATACCACAAAATATACATCTACGGTATGTAAGTTTATTGTGCATGTTCCAACACTAAAGCATCTTCCTATGGCTCAGAATGAACAAAAAGAACTCATCACTGATGGCTAAATGAAGAACAGTGTGGTGTGGATCCTAGAAAGCTGTCTTTAAGAACATCATTCAGATAATGGTACATGGTATACATGTGTAAATGGAAACCTTCAGCAGGAGGTCGGAAGCAGCTAATAGTCCATGTATAATTCCAGGAAAGATGGTGACACATGATAAAACAACAAAGATAAAAGGTGTTACAACCATCCTCAACCCTGTCAGATATTGTTTGACCAGCTGAAATGAACATCAATAAAAAGACTCACATTTTACCTAAGGACCCGCTCTTTTAGCTTGTAGAAGTTACCTAATTCAATCTTATACATTCAAACAGTATCAATACTAATCAAAATCCAAAAGGTTAGTTTCTTACCTAAAACAATGTTTTTGTCAGGTGGAGTGGGTTGACATGATATTGATCACATCAAATGGGAGAGCTCAGCGCCTCCTCTCTTCTAATTGGTTCACTAACCTGTTTTTCTAAAGCTAGAGATGTAAAACTACTCTGAGATGTTTTTTTGTTGTTTAATTATTTAAAAAAAAAAGGATAGATATTCCTCTGGACACCAAATAAATAGTGCAACATATGGGACCTTTAAGTAAGACATCTACTATAACCAAGTGACGAATTCCCCCATGGGTTTGGCAATGTTGCCAATTCATTAACACAAAAATTATCATGTTAAAGAGGGACACCGCTGGTGATATTTCTGCCTCAGGGTGATCCATCCTCTACAGGTTTTCTTTGAAGTACACCGCTGCATGGATCTAATATGCATTCCTTCCTGGTGGAGCTATGACAGAGACCTGGCTTGGTCTCGCCTTCGCTATGGAGACATCACGCGTCAGACTGTCTGCACATTGTAAATATGACACGCTGTCAGATATATGCAAATGCTTTTTTTTTTTTAGTTCGATGTATTGGATTTGCAGTCTGAGCGTGCAGGGACATGGCGAGACAAGGAAGCTAACACCACCGACATAAAGAGTGTGTATGTTAAATATACCGACATGGAGGACAGAGATATTTATGTTCTATGATCTCTGTGTTGCCTTCAAAGAGAGTCGTAAATTATACACACACCAAGCTCCTTTTTCCCGGCACATACAGTACATCTTGTTATCCTCCTTTCCCCCTAGCCTCACAAGTGTTGCCGGGCTCACCAGTCAATCAATTTCGCTGCATAGCAAAGAGTATTTACAGTTCATTAATGAGGCAGCGGGGGACAGGAATGTCGGGACGGAGAGCTCCTGGGACACGGCAAAACATTTGAAGGAGAACTAGCGGAGTGACAGCGTTACAAAATGCACATCTGAGGGGGGACGTGTTCGGGAGGCGGAGATCAGCGGAAACTGAGAGGGCTGAACAGAGCAAAATGCAAAGTGCTTGGTGCTCTAGGTTACAGCAGCATCTTCATTATGCACATGTCTGGGAGAAGAGGCCTGTTTAACTGAGCTGACCCTTGATAATTAGCACTGCTAAGCCTCAGTATAACTATACTTAACATTTGATTCCCCAGATTTTCCTCTCACTATGATATCCTCTTAAATTACTTTTACAGCATGTTTGTTTTTTTGTGTTTTGTGCGAGCAAATACTGCATGCTGCATTTTTTTTTTTTCTGTGGAAATGAGTAGCCTCGGTTGAGATCCCTGTCAAGAGAGGCTTACTGCAGTTTTTTTTCTTCTGTGTGATGTGTTGGCCTCCCAGCAGGGAGGGAGTGCATATACCGCCTGAAAAGACGTACTATTTCAGTGCATCCCAGAACGCCCCCACGGTCGATAAGGAGTTGTCATCTTGCCCCACCTAACAAAAGCCAAGCCTGTCAGAACCAATATGAGTCCTCATCGATTTAAATACCCCCCCTCCTTCCTAGTTTTTTTTCCGCTGAGCCAACAGCAGGGGGGATTAGGAGCGCGGTCGCGGCTATCGAAGCGATGGATCTGGACACACCATCAGTTATTCAGAAAGTAATTTGATTTAGCGACTGACAAGCGGGCTGTATTGAGGAGGAGGGTGGGTGGGTAAGGGGGAGGTGGCAGGTGGGGTGGCGGTGGCACGGGGCAGGTCATAATAGATTAATAATCGTAACTGACAAGTGGCCAAGTTACCAGCGTGCGAGTGGGAGGTCTATCAGAGATGAAACTGCAGCTACGCCAACATCTGTCAAGAGGCTACGGCCATAGAAGTCACTTGGCCGGTGAGTCAGTGCAGAGGGCCGTCCATCCATCATCCTCCGCTCCCAAGGTGTTAGGGCCCGCCGCCTCACCTCACACACGTTTTGTGAGGACAGACTAGGAGCAAAAGCCTCCAGCAGTGTGTAAAGAGGCATGTCTGCATGCACCGATACCTTAGTAACCATGTTTACTTTTTTTTTTCACACCACAAGTCTGTGTCAGTTGCTGCTACATGACACAGATCCAGCTACACTGGTCTGCTCTTGTCCATTCCAGGCAGGACATGGCTCCACTGGCAGCAGCTGGTTCCACAGTGCTAACTTGGCTCTGTGTGTTGACCTTTCAATCTTCCCCAAAATGCTGTGTGCATGTGTGCATTGCCCCAGTATGGACCCCACCGCAGGAGAGCTTTACACCCTGTTTATGTGGCTGCTCCGTTTTGTAGTGCTGGTTTGGATCCTGACGTTTGGCCAAAGCCTAGAGCGTTTTTAGGGGGAAAAAAAGAAAAAAAAGTGAAATAATGAACACTATATTAGTCCCATAAAACTCATTTAATTTACAAATATTTATACAGACTAGTGTCTGGAGACTTGTTTTATAGAGATAACATTTTAATTCATGACTGTGTGTGGGAATCTGGGAGGCATGGACATGGGAATCATTTTGCAGATGTCATAGCAGAACAATTAGGTGAAAAGGTGAACAGCACTAAAGAGAAAAAAACAAACATGAAATGATTCTATTTATCGTGATTACTCTCTGTGGCCAATTAATACCCACATCGGATTTCCCTAAAATCTGTTTGTGATTGTTGGTTAAGTAGCGGTTTCAACCAGATGGTGGAGACCAGAGAGGGACTTATTATTTGGGATCATGTTTTGGGGCAGAGGTCACTGATAAAGGACTAAGGTCCAGATCCAGATCCGGTCCTATCAAGATAAAACATGTTTGTTTGTTTTTTGTTTTTCCTTTCTTTTTGTAATTCATAATTTCTGATTTAAGAGGTGCAGCTTTTCTAGCCTTTAGGCCACTGGTCATGTGATGCTATATGTGGCCAATCATTACATCATCATAACACCAAGTCAGAGAGTGGGATCAGTGGGAAATAAGCAGGGAAATGAGAGTAGATTAGGGGAATCTGTAAGGCATTTTGAGAGTCTGTTGAAGTCCTGATATTGTTGTATTATTATATCAAATTAATATTACATTATTCCCACTGTCCCAAATGATTGCTTGATAAAATGCCATCTCACTGGACGTCTTTTAATTTTCCTTGATCTTGTGTTGGGAATCACGTCTTTCAAATCCCATCACAGTCTGGCTTGTAGATATACTGCCCATACGGCAATAATGCCATAATGATGGGGCTGAGGTAGCCGCAATGACTGCAATATATACAGTGTGTGTGTGTGTGTGTGTGTGTGTGTGTGTGTGTGTATGTATATATATATATATATATATATATATATATATATATATACAGTGGCGCCGCCAGCCGGAATCCTGTACGCACTGTGCGTACAATTTTTTTCATAGGTGGAAAAAAAAAAGAAGCAATTTTGTTTATTTTGAGCGGGTGTGATAAAGACGCTTGTTGTTTGTAACAGGCTAAACGTGCTGAGTTCATTGATTGTTAAACCAATCAGTGGAAGCCTAACGTAAAAGCCAGTGATTGTCGTTTACATCATGTCATCTGTCTCTTTTTGATTTCTGGCGCCTATTACACTACAGCTATGTGATGATTACGCCCGGTCCAGTATAGAAATGTCAAAAAGACAGTTGAGCCTTTTCCAGGCATTTAAAAAAAAAAAAGAGAGATCCAAACCCACGATCACAAACACGCAGCAGAGCAGCGATAATGAAGGTCTCTCCTCTCTAGCTCCAAACTCACTCGTCTGCACCGCGATTATGGACTCATAAGTGCCGATTCCAGGTTGAGCCCCCACTGGGGGAGCCTCGGCCCATCAGCTGTGTGTCTGTGGGTATGTGTAACCCGTATGTGTGTAGCCTGTGTGTGTTAATCTCTCACGCGCTCTGTTAAGATGAATCAACACAAACCGCTGCAGAGCGCGAGCCTGGCACAGAGGTGCGCGCTCTGGCGCATCTGGCACAGTCGGTTAACGGCACCGAAAGGAAACTGGCTCCGCTCCGCGGCTATTTCGCGTCCGACGTCTATGTTAAGCACATGTTGTTATTGATATTGTAGCGTCCGACCCGACGTAACTACAACAACATAACACAAACTTATCTGACAGCTCTCTCACTTTTTCCTCTGCTCCTCCTCACTCACCTACACACACTGTCTTCCTCACACTCACCCCGGCCCCTCAGCTTCTCATCCAACCATACCCTACCTGCCCGTACACATTCACAGTCAGTCAGGAATCACACAACTTAAACATCACAACAACATTACTGCGGGGTCGCAACAATATTTTCAGTTGTGCAGTATATTATGACAAGTCCCATTGCTACGTGGCATGATGGGCACAGCGGGCCCCCCCCCCCCCCCCCCCCCCCCGAAAAAAAAATTGTTGCAGCCTATTTGCCGTTTCTGTGCGTATATTGAAATTGAATCCTGGCGGCGCCACTGTATATATATATATATATATATATATATATATATATTATACCATATCTCATATCTCAAGAGAGAGAGAATAATATGATGGCAAAGGGGCAGTGCAGTGTCAATGCATTTTCTGGATATATATACCCAAACATACCCACATACCACCTGACAATTCTTACATTTTCAAACTTAAGAGTTAGAACAGAAAAGCAGCATTTTGTCTCCATGGGAACACAATCATAACATGATGCAATTGTCAGATCAGTTGATCAACTACAAATCTTTAAGGTTATTAGTAGATCATGAAACATTTAATTTAATTACAATATTAATGCATCTTGTAATAATAACCTGTGCAGAGAAGTGTCATTTCATCTTTCCACAGGAAACACTGGTCCTCTTAAGGATAGAACTACGGGACTTAAACACACTGTGGCAAGCAGTGTGTCAGACAACAGAACAAGTGATGAAAACCCTAATATAGACGGAAGCAGAGAAAATCTCCCAAGATATGGGCTTAGCTGGGATGAAGAATACTGGAAATGAGAGCCGGCGTTACACAGCCACGAGCTGATGGAGATGAAAATGTATTGATTGTTTTGCCTGTTGACCAGATTAAATCTCAGGGGCTGCGCAATAAAATTATTAAAAGAGTCTGTACTTATTTCACATGAGCATAAAATCAATAACCATTTCAGCCAGGCACTGTTAACATATCCTTCCTTTTGAAGCCACAGCTCCCCTGGAGAATTCCTTCAATGCCTTATTGTTACCTCACTTTCATCTTTACTGTTTTTTAAGGTCTTGCTGCATTAAAGTCTTAATCTTTCGACCTGATCATATCAAAGGTCTAGTTGTAGTAGGCGTTACTTCACTACTGTTGAACAATGAATGTTAACATTAACATTCGATCGGCACATTAAAAAGATAACAAAGAGAATATGTAAAAAGACATTGTCTCCTATCAATGAGAAATTACAGCCCTGCAAGGATCTTTGAAGTGGGTACTTGCCTCACCCTTTACACAAGAATGGACAGGCTGACAAATGCATGCAGACAAGACTCAACGGTGCACACGCAGCGAGTGCCTGTATCCACTTTATTGAGGCACGTCTAGTGGTAGGAGGTGGTATTATCCCTGTTTGCCTGCAGAGCATCTTCATTTCAGGCCTGAGTTCATCAACGCTTTGGAAATGTTCTATTTCATGCACACTGGTGCGATAATGTCACTCAGGTCCTGCAGAGTGTTTTTGGCAGAACATCCCAGCGACATCCTGTCCTCAAAAAATCAGTGATCAGTGAAGCTGCCGTCCTGCTCCCGGAATCACTCTGACATGGGGAAGCATTAGAGTATGGGAAACATCATTTTACAAATGTCAGAGAGTGGTCTGAGAAAGGAGCCTTCCAGTCAGCAATGTGGGGTTACACTGCAGGGTTAACAATGTACATTTGGTATGATGGAGCTTAATGGAGGGCCAAAATGGATCCACCACCAACCTGTCTGTCGGTGCCAGGAAGGAAAGAACAACAGCACAAGAAAATAACCACCTTCATATTACTGGTTCTGAAATCACAACAACACAAGAGCATTTTAAAGTATTATGTTGTTTTTTCGGTCAACTTTTGTACAAGACACAGAAGAATCCTGATAAAAACAAATAAACCTCCACATAGGCTACCAAATGGTGGTGATGGTTTTGTTTTGTTTTGTTTATTAAGATCCCCATTAGCTTTTGCCACGCAGCAGCTATTCTTCCTGGGGTCTTTTCATCTTCATAAATGACAAATACAAACCATTAACACACAACACATACTTAATACATAGAAACAAAAATACATACATAAAACACATACTTAATACATACACGTACAAACAAAACATCCAAGATGAACACCTAACATACATTACCAGCTCCTACATTAATCACTACACAACAAGGATGCCAAGACTCAATTTACAGATATATACTAATGGTCAAAATTACTGTCGAAATAATAATCTCTTAGTTTCATTTGAAAACTAACCATATTTCTTTGTTGTATAACATAATTCGGAAGGGCATTCCACTCCTTCATAGCTCTATATAATACTGTACCATGAGAGAGTGCCCTGGGTAAAATAAAATAACCTCCAACAGCATGTCGAGTTGAGTAATTATGTATGGTTGATCATTTCACAACAATGATATGATATAATATTATATTCTTATCAGTCTTTAATGACTTTCATTGGATCAGCAATGATCATTAGGGGTTCCCCAAGGTTCTATTCTGGGTCTTACGTACATTTTCCTCCCTCAACAAAGTTAATCAACTTGAGCTTACATTAATCTGTATGTCAAAGCTCAAAACCTGGACCACATCTCAGAACAAGCTGAGACTGTGGGTTTAGTCTTGATTAGGCCTACATGCAGAAGTCTGCAATACCTTGTTACCTCTCCGAGTTGTATCTGACTGTCGTGTCTTTCACAGACCAAGTATTAAATTGACCAAAGAAGGTCATGGATATTTCATGAAACACTTGGTTTAGGGTGGCAAACATCAGACATTAAGGGCACAAGGAAATATGAGAGGCAATTAATGGTTGATTAAATTCAGATTATTGACATTAGGTCCAGTGGCCAAATATTTGCCAACACTACTTTACTTTTGGTGAAACTGTAGGCCATGCCCAGACTCCTAGAGCTTCTCAATATGTCTTTTGATACAGGAAAGATCAAAGGCTGAGGTGTCTGCCTTAAGAATGTACTTGTGGTTGTGACAGGTGTTTCATCCAGACCCATGAATTCAAAAACACAAGTTACAGTGAGTGTTGCAAAGGGTACAAAAGTCTCAGGTGGCAGCGTTATCCGCATGAGGCCGGTGTGCTATTGCCAATTGAAAATTCATGAGAAGAACCTTGATCTAAGGAAGCTCAGATGACTGGACTTTTTTCTTTTTTCTTTTTTTTTTGGCCTCCACCAGGTTATGCCATGTGGCATTCAGGGCTCCCAGGTGGTGTAGTTACACCAGATGGATGAAGCTGCAGTTCATGGTTTTGGTTCATGGTCCATAAAATCCCTCACATTGATGTTTGAGTGGTCATCTGCATCCTTTGGGGACAGCAGATCATCAGTGAAGTCCCAACATGGGAATCCACAATGTTGCAAGAGCTGGTCATAGGAAGACAATCAAAACTACCAATTAAATTCCAATTTAAGATATCAATGATTCAGAATTACCCAAATTACCTGAATCACCTCTTTTATATAAACCAATCGGCTATAAGGAAAAAAGTTTACTTGTTTAATAGCTAAATCCATACATATGTGCCTGGTGTGTGAATATACAAGTACCTGGTGCTTTAAAAGGCAGACTTCTGGTAATTGTTTGTCAGGAGAGAGAAGTGGAAAACACTTTTACTGAAACACTAAGACAAGTATCTATATCTTTAAAATTCATGCTCCATTGTTCTTTCCAATCAAACTACTTTCCTTCTGTCTGAGAGCCCACTGATGTACACATTATGATAATGTGAAGCCAGATGGAGCATGGGTGGAGAAGCCACCTCCTATTCATTTTCTCAAGAGGCAGAGAATCATTTACAAACACTGTAGAGGCCAAAGAGGTTTATATGAGCAAGCTTAGAGTTGGAAAGCAGAGTGAACAGTCACATCTATGATTTGTTGTAAATAAATGTAAATTACAGTGTATACAAACAGTGACAGCATAGCATCAATATGTTGTACTTGTGAAACTAAACTGACTCAGATATACTTTATTGTCCTAATTGCTTAAATTGGACTTTGATTCAATCACATTAAGAAGTCATTAAAATGTGTTTAAATATACAGAGCATAAGAGTACACAATTTTCTTATATTATAGAAGTAATTTACAAGAATAAGGGGAATGTGGGTAAAATACACAGAGAATACAAACCCTGGAGGCATCAGTGGATTTATTTTTGCTCTAACCTCTCCTTATTTTAGGCTGCTGTCTGAAGCACCATCTGATACAGACACAAAGGAGTTCAGTTAATACCACCAAGCCTGATGGTAACAGCTCTAAGATATGGCTGTGTGCTTAATCTGTTTAAGTCTGCATTAGTTAAATAGTGACTGGAGATTGTAATGGTTGTTTCACCCCATTCGTTTCATCACAGTTTTGACTGTAACTTTGATTTTAATCATACAGGCAGACTACCAAACAACACATTAATTATCCTCGCCAAAAAATCTATGATATTAGTTTGACTCCATACTTCTGCAATCTACACAAGGAATACTTATGTGATGAACATAGCCTGTGCTCATGGGTGGTCCAGGTTAGATCGGTGTCAAATATGAACACCAAGATACTTGAAAGACTGGATCTGTCTAATGGCTGGTCATGTATAACCGCAGCGCTGTGATTACAGATTCCTTCAGGATCAAAAATCTCCTCCTCCAGCACAGCAGAATCATCAGAACAGGAGGCAGGCAAGAAAGCTTCGCCTGTGTCAGAAGTGCACTGGCTTTCCTCTTCTAGTCGTTCCTCTCTGTGCTACGCGTTCATCTATTTCTTATTTGTCTTACCATTCATCTCTATCTAACTACAGACACTTAGTTTATGTGTTACTTTCCCATGAGGCAGTGTGCTTCTTTGATTCTTAAACCAGCGCATTTACCTCCAAATGCAAAACTCAAAGCCACTTAAATCACTCACCTTACCCGTTTCAGCTTTTAACCAACAAGAGCTGAACCTATTGTCCCTGTCTGTATGCATCACGCTTCACTTATATGTGACTCGCTGCCTGGAGGAGTGAACATCTCCCCAGGGTAATGCACATGTTGAGGGCTTAAGAAGCGAACCAAAACAAAGCTTCTTCATCATGAGGAGCTGAAATCGGCGCTTTGCTCTCAGAGCAATATACCTGTATGCAGACAGAGGGGACACACCACGTATGCTCTAATGCACAGTCAGTCCCGGAGGAGCTTCTATCTGACGCTCGCTGCCTCCTCAGAACTCGCTGTTGTCATTGGCTCATCACCTCGCATCACAGGCCCATTTGCCTCTCTGTTAATCCAGTCCTCCAAAACCCCTCTAAGTCTTTACACTCTCAGCATGGGGAAAATACATGCACTGGCTAAACATATCACCACAGACGACTGGAACAGAGGTAATCATCCAGAACATTAAACAGCACTGCAGAAAAAAAATATATACTGTATATTTGTTGTCTTGTACTTCAAAAAATGTTTGAATGTTTCTGAAAAACAGTCACCTCACAGTGTCAAGTGAAACTGCTGAAAATGGAGATAATTTAGAGACTCAGACCCGGGGAAGGAGAGTCATGCTGGGAATGTGAATGTATTACTGTGCGTACATGTTAAGTAGCTTTTTTGGATTACACTTTTGGGGCAACTTGGGTTAAATCCTGTCTGAATCAGTCTCACCAAGTCAGATTTTAATCACTCTGCTATAGATCTTTTTTTTATATGATTATTGATTTCCCTGTGGTTAAGGATTTAATGCTGTCATCACGTAAAGCCACATTGGCTCACCTTTTGGTGTCAATTGATTTCCATCAGTGTGGTTTAAAACAGATTGTCAGGGTTGTCAATGCAATAAAGATACAGAGCCAAGAGTGAGGCTTGACAGTGTCAGAGCTGCTTGGCTGCTCTCCCTCACCCAGGGCTGAGAGGGTTACTCTAAGAATGTAATCCAGTACGATTACAAATTACCGCTTAAAAAATGTAATCTGTAATTTGTAATGTAAGCCACACCTATAAAAATCACCTCTGCATAAAGACATTTACCCATGTACCCTCTGGACACTGCTTTAATACATCTAAACAATCTAATTATCAATGCCATTACCTCCGCTCTATTATAATGGGGCTAATGTTGTGGCAAATTGTGGGGAATACCAGTTTTCATAGACACAGTTATAGCAAGAGTTGTGTCTCATCAGGCTATTTGTGGTCCCCATCAACTGCTCCTGTTTTCCTTCTGTTCGCATCTAAAGTGACTCCACTGCTTTTGTTTCAGCCCATTAGCCGCTGTAGTTCTCATATATTGTGCTCTTATTGAAACTCATACCTTATCATTAGCTGCGCAGAATCGCCCATTTGAAGGCTGCTGCCTTTTTTTTTTTTCCGCCGTCTCTGTTTTCTGCTGATCAACAACACGTCACGGCTCCTATTACACATTACAGGAGTCGTGAGCGCGAGCCGAGGGGAGAAACGTAACGAGATGAAAGGAAGTGTTGAAAAAGCTCAAAGGAGCAGCACTCTGCCCCAAACCTTTTAAACAAAACACTGTAATGTCATTATGCCACTCATATGAGCCAAACACAACACGTTTTTTTTGAAAATTACTCCATAAGCACATAGTAATTTATAATTATATGTAATTTACACGGAGTGGCCTGATGATTCACTATGTCTTTAAGCAGAATACAGAAGGTTATTTGCAGCGACAGGGGAATTTCCATCTCAGTGAATCATATTGATGATACATTAGTCAGGCCCAATACCTTGTTAGTGTCTGCTACACCAGCTTTTGGTTTTCTTTGTTTTTATTTTATTGATATTTCTGAGCAGTCCATATCATATAAAGGTAGATGTTCATGTGTTTTCTTTGATTATGAATCAAGTTAAGGCTCTAGATTAATATGATGAAAGCCTCAGTCTTGTAATCAAAAACTGAGCCGTCAGGACTTTTGTAACTTTGAGATGTCACAACAAATCACCACCTGCAGCCACCATCCAACACTGCAGGATCTGGTTTCTCTTGAGTGTTGTTATCTGCAATATGTTATATTTTTATTACATCACTCAGACAACCGTCAACCAATCAGAAGAGAGGAGGCTGACCTGTTGTTTCGATAGTGCTCCACAAAGAAGGCTGAGAGAGGAGATGTAAAACTATACTGAGATTGGTTTTGGTACTTCGCACCATAATTATACTTGTATTTTTGTTTGTGAATAGCAACACTTCAGTTATGTATTTTGTACATGTCATGACTGGGTCCCTATTCACAAGTTTCTGAAGCATATTGAGGTGTCCATTTTCCACCAAGTGTTATTTGTATGCTTGTACTTGTCTGAAGTACGGTCTGGAGTTTGAAGACGGCTGAGCAGAGTTAAAAAGAAGTGCGTTAAACAGACCTCTGGGCCCACTGCTCTATGTGCTCCAGGCTAACTGCTCCAGGCTACATTATCCGCTATTAGTGCAACTCACCCAAATCTCTGACCAAACTGTTGACAGTCAAGTTGCATTGAGGGTAATGTAGATGCCAAGTTCTGACAAGGAAGGATCTCTGCTGAAGTTTTAATAGCTTTGTTTTATTCCCTCTAAAGCGTGTTAGAGGATTGCAGTGATAACAATTACCAATTCAATTACCAAAGGTCTCATGAGTCTTGGAGGCAAACTCTCATGGGAGTTACCATCCTGCTCAACATGAGTCACTGGCTGCTGCTATTGTACTCTGCTGTTGGCCACATTGAATTTCATGATGTCAATATTTATTCTAACATCCACCTATAGACTCTGAGTCTGTGCTCCCCAGGGAGGAGGGTTGTATTGTATTGTTGTTAAATTAGAATAAAGTGCAAAAACAAAAGTTGTTGTTGTTTTTAATCATTTTATCAAAAACCTGGAATTCTCCAGGTCTGACTAAAACAGCCAGATTTTCTTCTGCTTTAATCTAACTGGGACTGGACCATGTATGTGTGCATGCTTCACAATAGTAAAGACGGCACAAAGTGTAGCATTGAGGCCGGCCCAACCCAGCCAAGACAAAAAAAAAGCACTACAGTAGCACCAATTCATTGCATTTCATAAAAAACAACACACAGTACAAGCAGCAAGAAGATTTGTTTTATTTTTAAAAAGCCCTACGGTGGCCCTGAGGTGCAAATCACAACAGTAGGGAGTTGAGAACTGTAATCCAGTTATTTACTATGTGACAGAAAAGTCAACCAGAAAGTGGTCCATATGAACCCACTGAAATGACACATATCACCACCTACAGTATGTTGAGGAGGAGGACATATTTCTGTCAACTATTTGATTTACCCTGTTGCATGTAAACTGGGACAAGGACAGAATTCCCATGAGATGTCCAACTCGTGCTATGAGCATAGAGTTCCTTGAAAACTAGCTGCAAGATCCATTTTTGCAGGACACAGTGACAAAGGTTAAACATTCATGGTAGAGATCTTCTTGAGTCTGCTCGTTCTTCACTAACTCAGGCCAGTTCAGCTAGATCCCAAACTATAGTCCATCAAACTGGGTCTCCTGTTTATTTGGTGTCTAACTCTTGTCTCATCCACTCCTGCTTCTTGTTCCTGCATTTGTTATTGCTGGCCTGACCTTATTATTGTATTATGTGTTTCATCTGTTTCTGCCTTGTGTGTGTTTCTGCTTCGTGTTCTCCCTGCTCCCATTGCCAGTTTGTCTTGGCCTGTTGTTGCAAACGTACCAGCCTTATCTGTAGCTAAAGTCTTCCAGTGCCTTGTCATTTTGTACTGTTTGCTCCATTTACTCCTGTGGACTATACCTGTTTTGATTTAAGTCCTGATTGCTTTGAAAACCAACTGTGCTGAATCAAATATTCTTTATTAAGGACTGACAGGAGTGGTATTAAGAGTTATTAACCACATTTGCTGTTATTGTAACCATGTCGACAGAGACAATCTAATGAAAAAACATGTATGATGGGTTCAGGTTTGCTTTCAGCGAGGCTGTTTCACATCTCTATTTCCTCACCCTGCTCCTGACCTTTGTAAACATGTACAGCCTACCCATCAAGTCTAAAATAAGAACAAGACAAAAGTCAATGAATGACATATAAAAGGAGCATCAGAGAGTGTGTAGGAAGTGTAATCATCACTTTCATCCTCATCAATACCAACTCTTGTAATTGTCTTCTCAAACAGATTGTACGCTGTTGAACAATCCAAGAGTGGATCATCAGGAAATCCCTCATCCCTATGGACCCTTAGTTTGAAATCGTATTCAATGTGTTGTTCAAATTTGGTGTTTAACATATCTATTCAGAGATCTGGGCTGTAGAACATGTCCTCTGTTTATTTAGTTTTGCTGATAATGAATGAAGGTGCTCATTCGATGTAAAACATGTACACAGGCAGGTGTGAACATTTTCCAAGCACCTTCTGTGAACAGGACTTGATGGCACTGAATGTTCTCAGATGGAAAGTTTCAATTGAGCGTGTCATGGATCCTGGTGGCACTCAGCATAGACAAAACGATTGGAGGCAACTCCCCCACTGATCATTCCAGGAAAGTAAGGAAGAGCATATCAGCGGTCAAAGCATTAGGAATCACCCAGGGATTGATTCTCGCCAGCGATAATGTTCAGAACCTGCTGAGCATATCATGATGGTCCCATTCAGCTTTTCATACCTTATACATTTTCCTACAAATTGCTGTATTCAAGGCATGATTCACTGGGAAATGAGGCGGGCTATAAACATCTGAGGATGAATGGGTGAAGGTATCAGAGAGTGAGGCATTCAGTCACTTCTTATCATTTGAGAGGCTGCTTGATACAGACAGGGAAGGAGCTCTATCAGTCAGCGTATGGAAACTCCATGTCCCCCACTACCCCACATGTCCCCTTAGTTCTATATAAACAGATATACAGCTAGACTAGTATATCTGCTAGAGTGTGAGCCTGGTTGGCCAACTGGGCCCACATCCTTGGCTTCCATGCTCACTGTGGCGCCCACCTACTCATTGCGGCCTAGCCCTGAGAAAAAAAACAATTTGAAAAGTATGTATTTTTAGATGAGGAAGATTAAAGTCAGTGTCTCACCTGCAATAAAAATGCAGATTAACCTTTGTCTTGTGTTAGCTTTCTGCTGGTGTCAGTTTTGACCCGTGTTTTAAATCAGCTGTAAAATACACAAAAAAAAACGTATTTTCTTTTTTCCTCAAATTTGTTTTTCTTCTCTTGGGCTATATGTTAGACTTCCTTATCCATGGAAATATTGGTATTAATATTTTTTATGTGGGCCTCTGGGCCTTTTTTGTCAGTATACCCCTTGGCTTCACTGTAATCTCTTGTGTTAGGGTCGGTTCTGAGCCGAGTCTTAAATCAGCTGTAAAACACACTAAAAACAATTATTTATCATCCCATTTGTTTCTCATCTCTTGGTTACATTGTTAGGCTTCCGTATCCATGAAAAGCTTGGGTTGCACTTATGATTTCAGTTTTAACTCTCATTATTGTTCTCATCATTATAACCGGGTCAAAATTGACCCTGACACCACATGTAATAATTTTAATCAGAGCATTTTAGAATTTTGTGAAAAACATTTTTTTTGTTTAATAGAGGTTCCTGACAAAGTCCTGAAGTACCTGAAGTCAAAAAGCCTTGATGATATAAACAAATGTATGTGGTACTTGTATGCATTTAAAACCTGAAAACGGGTCACTGGTGACCCGAACAAGTCGTCTAAAGTTACTGATTGGTCACGTGTGTCCGCCTTGGGGCGCATGAATCTTTGTGCCCAGAGCTGAATGCAGCTCCTTGATGGTGCGTTCAGTTGTACCATCTAGTGTCTACAAGTTGTATTTTTGTTTAATTTTATTCATTGTCCATTTCTAAGACTTCTGTGTTGGTTTTTTTCACTTGTCAAATCACACCCGCATACAAATGAAAGCTCCGAACCGAGGCTGCCATGTTGCATCGCCATTTTTTACGTTGAGTGGCAGCGTGACCATAGGTAACCACGGAAACTCAGCGGAGCTGTCGGCTCGGGGATAAAGTTTTCCAGGTAGCGCCTGTTAAAACTGTCACCACTGTGTAGTGTGAGGAAGGACGGAGGCACTGATGTTGCATTCAGGTGCAGTCAGGCAGACGGCCGTCGGCAAACCAACCGGATGTCATTTTCCTTAACGAGAGAAAGACGGTAAAATGTGCGTCAGGTAAACAATACGACATCACCATGACAACACATATTGTCATGCCTGTATTGTTTTGCCTCGTGCTGGCGGACCACTTGTTTACATAGACGCATGTTTATCCTGTTACATGCAGCGTCTGTTGTCTGTCTGACGTCTGCCCGATTTCACGTGAATGCTACGTCAAAAAAACGTTATGCAACCACACTGCTAGATGGAGGGAAGTCCCACACATTATAACTTTAAGTTTGGTATAGCCCCCACCCTGGAGAAAACTACACCAGCCGCCACTGGGCACAACTGCTACTATGTACTGTTAATACTCATTTTTCCACTTCAAAAAGCCCAAACAATGTCATCAGATATCCTGTCAGGGCGCCTATAAGGGGCTCTAGAATGTTGGCGACTCTTGTGTTAAAGCAAAGACCAAATACTGAAGACCTCAGCGGTGTGGGAACACTTTAAAGTGAGTGATGACAAGAAAATGGTAGTGTTCCAAATGTGCAGTTTAGAACTGACCTAGTATGGCAGCACAACAAGGATGGAAAATCACCTGAAAGCAGGAGATTGTTTGATGTTGTATAACTGCCTCGAATTAAACCAAAAGATGCATGTTGCTGTGGATAGAGAAGAGAACAGAGAGATGTCTGAGTCCACACCCCCACCCACACAACTCTCACTCTTCTTATGCAGAATTGTTTGGATAACCTCATTAGACTCCACTGCTGCCCGGTTCCAATACATTAGCAATTACATTCATGAGTAAAACTGTTTGGTTTTTCTGCTACACAATAGACCATCATTCCTAACTTCAGCACAAATACACACAGACACTACACACTAATAACACCTTTTGTATATCATTGTACATACCTGCATCACATGTTCATTTCAGTCCAATATAAAAGACTCACACATCATTGTTCCAACAGAAAAATAAGTTTGATAGTAAGCGTGATTAATACCTGAATTAATAATATAGTGGTATAAGCCTTTCGAGGACCTTTACTCTATTCAAGTGACCCAGGTGTGTGTGATGTACTGTAACTAATAGAATAGATATAACTACAACAGTGTGTTAAAGGTCATGCTTTTCCAGATTATGTCCATGTGTATTATGTTGTCTGAAAAACTGAATTGTGCAAAGGTTGCAGCAGGAAAGAAAACTGTTGATGGTGGTAAATAACAAAAAGGGTCAGTGAACTAACTGAACTCATCTGTAACATTCATTGTTGGAAGCTCTGAAATGGTTATGAAAGAAGGCACTTCATTCAAGTGGCCATTATTGTTTGTAACTGCCCCCCCCCCCAACAGTATCTGAGGATGACAACAACTCACAACTCTGTCTGGATATCTATGTTTCTCTATGTTGATGTGTGCTATATGTGTGGATCATTCATTTCCTTCAAAATAATAATAAAAAAATACTCTGCAGTGTTTTGGTCTGACGCACGCCACGGCTTTTACACTTTATTATGAAATGTAATTCTATTTAATTGGTGACAGAGAACTAATACCAGGCTGTGTGCCCTTGTGCAGAGAGAAGTGATTAACCACTGGCTTTGTTTAAATATAATCCTGTCAATCACAGCGTCCTCTGTCTGGGGTGCTAATAAGTATTTCATTGTTCAGCAAACATGATTTCCCCCAAAATAAGATGAAGGATTAAAAATAATGAACTGTTCGCCTTGTTCATTTGCATCTTGTGTTAGGTTGAAGTGTGGGTTGGAGAAACAAATTGATCAGTACTTCATTTCTGTTAAGATGTCTGAAGGATCTTAATATGCATGGAGGATGGATTTAATGGAAAGTTGGAGTGAGAGACTGACGCGTTTGAGATTATACTAATCACGTATAAACTGTCACCATTTAGCTCCTGTGAAGATCCACACCGTTTCTCTTTAGAAATAGATTGACAGCAAGCATTAATTATTCTGTCCATCCATCCATCACTTTAAGTATCCATCCTCTAAGCAACCATTTACCCAAGCTTTCATTCATCTATTACTTTCCTGTACCTGCATCATCTATACAGTACAGCTATCAATCCATCCATGTTCTATACTACTCCGTTCATCCATTCTGTCCATCATCTATCAGTCCATCTATCCATACATCTGCCAATTCAGCCATTTATTTTCCATCTTTTCATCCATCATACATTCTTTCCTCATTCAGTCAGCATTTCATGCATTTTTCTCCTGTACTTGTGTCAACATTTTGTCATGGTTCAGATCAAGGATCCAGATTTCTTCCATTTTCATTGAATCTCCTCTTCTCTTTCTCTCTCTCTCTGTGCTTTGATTATCTCACCTTATACTGTACATGCTCTACTTAAGAGTGAGGCCTCAACTTAAAACCAACACAAATTGTTCCAAAGAATACAAAAATTCCCTCCAGAAAAAGAGAATAAACCAAATAGAAAAGAGAACGGAATGATCATAAAAGTTATCGGGTATGAGTTTAACAGAAGTACTATGAGGCCAAGACCATTGAGATGGTACTGTGAATAGAAAAAAATCCAGCATTGTGTTCTAGTACCACTGAGTCATGTCTTGACTATACTGTATTTCCTGTGCCACAGAATCATGTGTCAACGACACCTCTCCAGCCCTGCTCCATCAATCATCAATTCACTGCTCAGGTATTCATCACCTGCCCACCTCATTTTCATGGCCCAGCCATCTCCTGCTCTTTCACAATCTTGGTTTTATAAATCTGTGAGTCTTTGAGTTTGCGTTCTACTTTTAAATCCCTGCGAACAGCGACTAGTTCCAACATATTCTTGGTTTTCAATCTTACCCACCCCCCCACCCCACTCCGGGTGTTCTTTCAATCTGTTTTGACACTGCCCACGTGGTTTCACACCCAATTATCTGTCATCCTCATCATTCATAGAGTTGTGCTCAGATCTGCAAGTCTCTCAGACTTATCCACATAGATGAAGGACCTTTATATCTCTAAAAGACTGGCCTCCTGATCCTGGTCAGTCAATCTCTCCGTTGCATCTGTCTTCAGGTCGTTGCACATAAGAAAACGGATCCAGTATGATTCTCGCTCTTGCTACATGCCTTCATCACGTCTGGCCTTGACAACTGCATTTCCAAACACGCAGTAAAGGTTTTACAGATCATCCACAATGTGGCAGTAGATCTGGCTTTCGATCAGCCCACCAGCTCCTTGTGTTAGTTTGAGCTTAATTCACGACACTAATGCTTGCCTGTGGAGTGACTGCTTGGTCTGCACAAACTCAATTAAGGGAATGTCGTCAAGTATTACAAGCTGGTCCAGAATGCAGCAGCAAGAATTATTACTGGTACCAGGAGAAGTGACCTGCACTGGCCTCTCTTCACTGGCTACCTGTAGGATTGATTTTAAGATACTTCTATTTGTTTTTAAAGCACGTCACGGGCTAGCTCCTGAGTATATCGCTGAACTCCTCACACCCGACTCCAGTTCTCGTCCTCTTAGATCCTCAGACACATCTTTGCTTTCCATCCCACATACAAAGTTAAAAACCAGAGGTGACCTCCATCACTATCTTCAAAACACAGTTAAAAATGCATCTCTTTTGCATAGCATTTGATTCGGCATAGTACAGATACTACAAAAGAGCACTCGGGCCAACTACTGAGATTTTTTTTAAAGATTCTGAAGTGAGTTTTTATCTCAGAAATTACATTTTGTTTCTCAGAAATTCTGACTTTTTTTTCCCTAGAATCTTAAAAAAGGGTTCAAAGGGCCAATTCTGTTGTTGGCCCTAATGCTCTTCCATACTAATACTCATCCTCTGATTTTCTTTTTATTGTACCCACTGTTTTTAAATGTTCTTTCTCTGTCTTTTTTCTCTCACTTTTTATATTCTTTTGTCATTGTTGTTCTTGTTTTGCAGATAATTGTAAAGCAGTTTGGTCAACATTTGTTGTTTTTAAATGTGCTCTAAAAATAAATACCTATACATGCTCCAATCCAGACTGGTCTTGTGGTCTCTTAATAGTGCAATGAGCCATAGGACTTTGTATCCTCAAGGACTCTTGAAGACTCCAAATCCCATCCAAACACTTCTTACTTGTCTTATGTGCACTTATTTAGCACTTTGTGTCATTTCTCACTTGTAAGATGATTTAGATAAAAAGCATCAGCCAAATGAGAATGTAAAATGTATTATCAATCCATTCACTAATTTAACTATCCATATCCCTGTGATCTTCTATATTCATGTCCCGTACTCACTCTTTTCATCTATGTCGCTTCCACCCATTCATTTGGTTGGCTGACAGCTCATCCATCCCTGGATATTATGTTTTCCATTTATCTGTTCATTTCATTTCTGTGATCCATCCAGCTTTTTTACTCATCCATCCATTTTTCTGTAACATCTTACAATTGTTATCCTGCCATTCTATTCATTCGGCCATCTGTCATTCACTCAGCCATCCATCCATCCCCACGTCTATACAACCTCTCTTTAGCCATCCAACTAAGCATCCATTCAGCCGTCCATTTATCCATTTCCCCACCATTCAGGCTTGCAGGCGCTGGAACTTATCCCATTCTGCAAGGGCAAGAGAAAAAGTAGTTGGACAGTTTACAGTCCCATCTCTGGGTCCATCAACATTCATACGCTGGTCACACCAACAGCCAATTTACCCCTCTGGTCTCTCCGGTAACCCTGATTATTTATGTTGTGTTAGTGCAGCATAATCAGAATTACTCTTTAATGTCACATCAGAGCTTTCTATTATCCTATTCATACCTATTCCCAATGCATGCAACCATTATCATAATTGTTGTTCACACATTAAAACTGTAGTCTTCAAATAATATACAAAGAGGTGGAGAAATGTGACTCAAATCCTCCTCTTGTCCATTTCACACTGTGATGCCTTTGTCTTTCAAATAAGTTTGGACTCATTCAGGTGGGGTGTTTAAAAGTCATATGTTTTCTGCTCTGATGAAATTACTTTTTTAGGATGTTGCCAAGTTTCCACATCACGATAATATCTCAATAAAGGTGGAATATAATATAGTAACTATTTATTTGATCAGAACTGTGTTAAAGGTCCCATATTTACACTTTCACAGCATTTTATCTGAAGTGTTGATATCCATGAGATGATACATTTGAAGTTTTAAGTACGAAAAACTAACACCTATGTCGTTTCATATCTCCTCACTCCGGCTTCTGCCTGCAGCTGTAAAGCAACAGGTTAGTGAGCCAATCAGAGGAGAGGAGAGTCTCTGAGCCTCTCTTTTGGATGTTTTTTGAGTGATTAAATAAAAATATAGCAGGTTTCAGGAAAACACAAAGAGAAACCAAATTCTGCCAGGCTGGACGGAGGGTCCAGCTGGTCTGGGCTTGGCTTAGAGCTGTTGCTGCTTCATTGTGACCTCACAAAGTTACTGACTTCTTGATGACATGTGAAAGGTTCAGTTTTTAGATACAGACTGTGAACATGTTTCTGTGGAAAGAGCATTTTGATATTTTCACAACACAAAACTTAGATTTACTTTATAATGCTTCATAGCAATTTCCCACCACATGCTGAAAAAAAATGACATTCATGACATTCTCATATATTATTCTGTATTATGAAGCAATTTTACCATGTAACATAATAATGCACATGGGACAGTATTGTGCATTATTAGTGAAAATATATAATAAGAACTGAAAGAGCACTAAAAAACCTTGCCAACTGTTTCAAATTGCACTCTGCCATGTGTTGTGCTGTGCTCTGAACGATGTTCTGTTCCAAGTATGAAAATGACTGCATCCTGCTGAAGTATGACCTGACGTTGCAATTCACAACACCTACCATGTTTTCGAAAATTGCATGTACCCTGCTTTGGAAACTTAAAGGCAGGTCACACTCTTTAGAGAAAAGCATTATCAACATTATTGGAACTTAGGAGGTGTACTCTAATTCTCCTGCTGTGTTTGAGGAGGACCTTGTTCCTTCAGAAGTCAGCCTGTAATTTCTACTGGTAATGTTTTCCTCTTTACCACCAGAGAGGACAAACCACTGTTATTTAACCTCCGCTGTGAACTTTTGAAAGGGAAAATCTTGGCTTTTAGAATGTGGCTGCATGTCTGCCTTACAAAGTTTTGTTAGATTTTCAAAGTCACACAGGGAAGTAGCACGTTTAACTCCTTTTACCACCTTTAACTGACAGCTTGTTGACACCTTGTCTCAGACCTCTAGCATCCACTGCCCTTTAAAAACTAGCAAAGGAAAACTAGTGCTTTAGTCAGTCCTAATCAGATTTTGGTTCAAAAAATACAATCCTGCAGAAAAGTGTAACTGTAAAGTAACAGATAACCTTTCCAAAAAGCTGAAGCAAATCACCTGTGTGTTTTGGCTGATCACTTTTTACCACAGGCAGCTCTGCAGGAAGATGGTAACGTCACGGTGGCATTTTTGCCTTTGAGATTTGAATATCTGCACTGGTGAGAAACGTTCATAGGAAGCGGTTTTGATCTAAAGATATATGTGTGTGCACTCTTCCCATTCAGCCTTCATCTCGATGCCAAAGCAGCCTCATTGGGACTGGCACTCTGTCCGCTTTCAAAGCTGGCTCTTTCAAAGCCTGCCTCTATCGCTGCAAAATCCAGGAAATGCTGCATCCGAGGAATTGATGTCTTTGTAGGTGAAATTCATCTACAGTAACAATCTCGGTGAAATGGCAGCAGTGCTCCCCAGACCACTGTCTGAAAGATGACATTTTGTTGAACAGCATTTCATTCCTCATTATCTTCTCATGTTCAATCCGTCATCTCTCCCTTTTTCTCTCTGTGGCGCACCTCTTTTCTCCTCTTTCCTGCCCAAAATATCTTCTGTCTCACATCAGTCTATCTTTTTTTTTCTTTCTTTCTTTCCTCGCTTGGTCCCACATGCGATACCATTCCACGTGATTGTCATTGCCTCTGTGAAATATGTCATCCGTACAGGCCCTAATAAAGAATAGATCCTCTGACGTGTAAAAGCCACAGCAGCATGTGTTACTAATACTTCTTATTCTCTGTCTTACTGCGTTAATGCTTAATATGAGACTCAATAATGTATTAGGTGAGCCTTTTATAGCTATATATACTGTACATATTATATCATATAGATTATTATATCACCAGATACTGGATCAGAACTTCACACAGTGTATTATGACTGGAAAAAAAAGAGGGATCTATTTCTCGATTCTGCGTTGGTGAAACAGGGAAGCTGGCATCAGCTGTGTGTGTGGTCAAACCTCTCAAAAATTCCTAATGCATCACATTCACTCTGCGGATGAGAGGAAATTCAAACGAATGACAAGAACATCCTGATCCGTCTGATGATTAAATTAACATGAAGTAGTTTTAAATGCAGATGATCTAGGCCAGATACGCATTTTGTATTTGGAACTCGCTCTATCTAAGCTGACTGAGAGTGTGTTCATACACTGGTGTACCTCACCGCTCACCCAACGCTGGGATGGACTACAACCATGAAAGCAACATTTGCATTCTCTTTTTTTCTTAATATGTTTCTAAGATGACATGAAAACTTTTTTTTTTAAGTTACTAACAAACATGTGCACCCTTATTCCTCATTGAGAAAGGGAGGGATATTTATAGCCTACTACATGATGTTTCTTCTATGACTGACAGTCTGCACTTCCTCCTGTAATAACATGCAATTGCTAAAATGGCTTTGGGAAAAATGATTATAATTGAACACCATGACTCACTGTTTTTTTTTTTTTTTGTTCTAAATTTGTAATCTGGATAATTTCCCTCTCTGCTGAACAGAGTGGTCAAATACCTGTTATATTAACAAATCAGGTTAGCCTTCAAATGAGTGGTGTGTTCTGCATGAGGGTGGCCTAGGATAGATCAGTTTCAGGCTGTGAATTATTATCATTTCCCTCCACCTCTGGTCCTAATGGAATGTATAAAAAAAAAAAAAAGAATTCATAATGAAACAGGTTCTGTGCTCTCAGTAATAATGGTTGTATGTCAAAACCTGCTGTGTCACAACTGTTTTGTGACATTACTGTCATTGTTTCTTTTATAGATACATACATCTTTCATGATTTCATTTTCTAAGTTGAAAAAATGGTCCCAAGCCAAAAACAATGAGCACTATTCGCTGGATAAAGGTCTTCAAGATGAGTGTATCAGCACACATCTTCTCAAATCTGGTCTATAGTGTTAATAGAATACTGTTTGTTGAGATATTCTGGACAAAATCGATTTCACACATTAAAAGGGAGAGTAAGAAGAGAGACTACCTCTCCCCTAGTAAGTGATGAAACTACTCCTACATCCTTGCTGCCACTCACACATGGAGTATCAGCAGGTGTGGGGTGCTGCTGCGGTGGTGGAGGTGTGAGTCATGGTTGCAGCGTGTGTTCTGAATTTGAATCCTTCTCGCCCCTCTAGGGTTTGCTCGGGCCAATCCCCGGTTGACCCTGAGCGGGACAAGTGGGTGTAGAAAATGGAAAACACTCTGACAAACACGATGACGATACTTTCTCACAGTGGATATGGAGCTTTCAGAGCAGCAAGCTGTAGTAGCTGTGAAGGACAGAACACAGATAATAATAGTAAGAAGAAACAACAAGCATTTTTGAAAATCCTTGTGAAAGCTACCCTGGACCAAAGACCTGAAACTGTCCTGTCATTGAGATGCTTTGGTGTTCTGTGTTCTGGTTTTCCTCTGTTCTATACGATGGAGTATTAGGGCCATATTGAATTTTTTTTTCTCCACAGACTACAAGAATTAAATCATAATTTTACAAGAAAAAAAGTCATAATCAGTAATATTTATTCAGTAACACTTTATAATCAAATTACAATGTGCATCATCTCCCTCATTTCCATGCATGTGGTCTTGTTCTGGGATCTCATCAGACGGACGGGGGAGAAGCATATTTTCTGGATGTTAAAGGGATAGTTCACCCTAGAATGATATTTCGCTCATTATCTACTCACCCTCATGTTGACTAAGGGCTGGAAGAAGTTTCAGAGTCCTCCGTCCCTTCTCTGAGTTACAGGGGGTCTTAGCGTAGCAGTGCATTTCAAGGCAACGGTTGTAAAGGGACACCAGAGCTCTTCGTAAAAAAACACACACAAAAAAACATCCAAATACCTCCATGATGCTCGTATGTAATGTCCGTCTTGTGCTGAAGCCCCAAATTGCGTAATTGTCCCGAAAAAAATTAAATAAGTCCACATTCCAAGCATGTTTGTAGCATTAGCTCTGTGTCTGTTGTCCAGTCTTCCGCTGCCAGCGCGCATGCGCAAGGTTCGCACTGAGACCGACTCGAGTCTCAGTCTGGTTGCGCATGCGCGCTGGCAGCGGAAGACCGGACAACAGACACAGAGCTAATGCTACAAACATGCTTGGAATGTGGACTTATTTAATTTTTTTCGGGACAATTACGCAATTTGGGGCTTCAGCACAAGACGGACATTACATACGAGCATCATGGAGGTATTTGGATGTTTTTTTGTGTGTGTTTTTTTACGAAGAGCTCTGGTGTCCCTTTACAACCGTTGCCTTGAAATGCACTGCTACGCTAAGACCCCCTGTAACTCAGAGAAGGGACGGAGGACTCTGAAACTTCTTCCAGCCCTTAGTCAACATGAGGGTGAGTAGATAATGAGCGAAATATCATTCTAGGGTGAACTATCCCTTTAAGTGCGTGTGCGCCGTGGCTAATCCTGAGCTCTTTGACAGGTTATCAGATATAACAAGCTGCTCGTCCGCTCGTCAAGGTGTCTCACATTAAAGGAAACTTAAAGCCGATCACTCCCAGACTCTGATGGTGGTGATGATGAATGGAGCCCATGGATGAGAACACACTAATGAGAGGGAGACTTCTGATCAGATGGTTTGACTGGAGTTGGTCTGGCATCCAGATGACCTCAAGTTGAGGTGGTGATGGGATGGAGGGGGGTTGGCAAAGAAGTAACTTTTAAATCTTCAATACCTTTGTGTGATTGGTTAAAGGGATAGTTCAACATTTTGGCAAATTGTCCCATTGCCATAATCCCTATAGACAATGCAGTATGTGTGTTACCTTTATTTGTCGGTGCAAGCTATTTTTAGAATGGCAGAGCAGAACTCAGAGCTATACAGAGGCTAATGGGATTTCTTGGTTTCCCTCTCAAACTCATCAAATACACAATCCAACAACTCCAAAACGCTCTGGTGGACAAGTTGTGACCTGCACATTCACCACGCTATGAGATAATAACACAACGTTATGAGACAGAGTTGTTTTAGAGGTAAATTCATGCAAAACCGCTGATGTGCGTTACCGTCGAAGTCTCTGCATTTGCCTCGAAAACAATTCTGTCTCATAACGCTCCGTTATTATCTCATAGCGTGGTAAATGTGCAGGTCACAACTTGTCCACAAGAGCATTTTGGAGTTGTTGTATTGTGTATTTGATGAGTTTGATGAGGGAAACCCATAAATTCCATTAGCTTCCATAGTGTAGTTCTGAGCAGCTCAGCTCCACTGATCTAAAAACAGCTTGCACCAACAATTAAAGGTAACGAACCTACTCCTAAAACTATAGGGATTATGGCATTGGGCCAATTTGCCAAAATGTTGAACTATCCCTTTAAAGGCTGCTATGTCAGGTTGTGATTCAATGGAGACAAGCGTGGAGCTTGAAGATGTGATGGTTACAGTGGGGGATGAGGAGTGCATTACACCAATGATGGGTCTTCACAAAGCTGTGCTCACATGCTTTGAAGATGGATGAATTTATAATGAGTTCCATCAGAAATTGTAGATGTTACACAATTAGAACATAAAACCATGAAATTATTATTATCTAAAAAATCTTAAAACACAGAGCTCACTGTTATCCTTCTCTGATCGTTCAAACAATGAGCCTTTTGATAATGAACAAAATGGGGAAGGGAACAGATAAGGATTGTAAAAACGTGGCGAGCCGCAGTGATAGATTCAGTTATTCATCAAACGTTGTGAGGAGTTTGTCTGAAAGCTTTTTCAGCCCGTTGAGCCGAGACACATGATAACAGTAAAAACTGATGGATTAGTCAACTGGAAGAGGACCAATAAGAATGGATGGTGCTATCAGTGACATGAAGCCATCCTGCTAATATGAAACATTAATGTGTCGTTACCCTCATCATCCCTCGCACGCCGCATCATCGACCGCTGCCCATCTTTTTGTGCCGGGGCTTTTTCTGCATAAGACTGCTGCATGCGAGTACAAGTGCGATAAAAGGCAGGGCTTTGACTTCTATCATCTGTTTGGAACTGTGCTCTGTTGAACTGTAAGCATGGCACGTGCTGCACCGCATTGTTAACACAACCATGATAATTACCACCTGCTGCGAGGCAACGTCTGATGCCAGGCGACGTTTTAAAACACTGTGTCGGTGTTGGGGGAGGAAAAAACACAACTCGAGGATGCGAAGGTGCACGCGCTCGCTGTGGAAAGGCTCATCAGCACATGAATACTGTACAGAACAGATAACAAGATTTGAAATCCACCGAGTGTGAGCACTGATCCAAGCCGGCTCTTTGTGCTGCGAGTCTGATCTATAAGTAGATGATGTTGAGGAAGTGATTGCTCTGTGCTATTGTTTCCACCTTCTTCCCCTCTCTCTGCCTCTCCTCTGTCTCGTACGCCTCTGTTCTCTGCATCACTCGCATCTCTCCCTCTCTTTTCCACTTTCAGTCACATCAAAAGCAGCTTTTTCTGCTTAATGGGCCATTAGCTCTGCTCTGAGTCTCTGTCAAAAATCTTCCCAGGCTTCTCATCTTCCTGTTTCACTCATATGTTTTAAGGGCAACAAAATAGAATAAAAAATGGAGATATGCTTCTTTTAGAGGGGAAAATGATAAAGAAATAAAGAAATAAATGCCTCCAACACCGCAAGATACCATGTACAAATCATTAGAGATGATAAGGTTTTGTTTTTTGTTCTGATTCCTCCATCCTATACAGTATAGGCTGAGGATATTATTAGGTTTATTGTTTCCTCTGGTTTTAAATGAGCCGAAACATGAAGTTGCCAAAACAGCAGATAGTTTCCCACCAGTTTTGCCAAAAAACCTCTCAAGCTCATCCAAATGTAACATTAAAAAGGAAAACTCCGGAGGCACTTCTGTCACAAGAGGCAACAGTTGATGGTGGATACAGTTGTGGTGTTTTATGCAAAGTTCAATCGGAATAAGAAATCCGGGATGCATTTGTAAAATAAGTGAGTAACTTTCATTTTTATGAGCACATCTGGGGAAACTGAAGGCAGAATCAGACAGTAGATGATCTGACAGTACAAGACAGCGAGTTATCTGAGTCCTGATTTCAGTGTTTTCTGCTACAAATGAAATGTGTCCACATTTTACATCCATTTAAAACTGATTCACAGTTATTTTTTTAAATGTTCAGTTGATGACCGCATGGTGTGTTGTCTTCAATTTCTATGTGGCTGTAGCCTCCTGAATTTTCTGTCCGCACCTGATCTCCATCCAGTCGTCAAGGCTGCACCACCTGCTGCCAGTTCAGCTCATCACTCTCCACTGGATTCCATCACATTTGGTGGCATGCTGCTCCCTCAGACTTTTATTTCTTGTGGTTACTATTTTGGGAGGGGGGTCTTCATAATTAACTACCACCCTACTTTAATGATGCAAAGCCTGCTGAGCTAGTTCGGGCAGGGAACTCAAGCTGTCAGTCACATGCTCCCCTCATCTGATAGGGCGGGCTATTTAAAGACCCACTCCCGTGAAAATCGTGTTTTCTGAGCTTTTCACATGTTCCTGTGGCATTTTTCTTGTGTTAGAGCACTTATCAGCAGAGAAGGAGGTGCAAAATTGCATTTCAGAGTTTTTCTGCCTTCAAACTGCTGTGAACCAATGGCAGACGCGAACTGGCAGTTTCAGGAAGACTGGAGTTGAGGGTGTCACAGCTCCAGGGGAGGGCACTAGTGCTACAAGCTCCCGCCCCGCTCTGCATCTGGCTCAGAGGTGAAAGCCTTCACAGCTCGGTGTAGCTGTCTAGGTATAATAGGTATAGCTCACCTGGTAGAGCAGCTTGCACCATGAGCAAGGACTATGTTCCAGTCTGGGATCGAATCCCAGTGTGGAGTTTTACGCTAAACGCGCTGAATCTGTAATTGTACAATGTCCAGCTGTCAGCAAGCGGGGGGGTGGGGTGCGAGGAGGTGGCTGGGCGGGTGCAGAGCAGCGCAGTCTCCGCCCACCCCCCAGAGGTACATTGCTAATGTGCATGGCTAATGAGCTGGTTTTAAAATGGCCGAAAAGGGTCGCGGGAGTGGGACTTTAAACCCTCTGCTTACCTGCTGCTCTCAATGATGATAAAATGAACAGAGCCTGATGCCAAACTTACTTCAGACATGCTAATATTAGTCATGCTTGCTTCAGTTATGGAAATATCTATGCTCTTAAGTATGATTTCAATCCAGAGTTGTCTGACTGAGCTTTATATGATATGGCTATTCTTCCTGAGGTCTACACCCACACAAAACAGACAACAAAATAGACACAACAGATGGTTCCCCTGCAAAAGTCAAGACTCAGATAGGCTACAATGTATAGGGAACTGATAACTCAAAATCTACAAATTAACAGTATTTTACATTTCATAATAAAGGAGCAAAGGGTTTATACTTTTCTTTTCTTTTTAAATAGCATACCCCATGTCATTCAAAATAAAATTGGATACTATTTGGTCAAACACAAACCAATCACAGTTCATGAAATATTGGAAGAGACTGTTTTAACATTGTGTTCCCCTGCTCAGTTTGAGGTTTCCTGTTTTATTTTGAAGTTACGGTACTTTGTCTTTTTCCCCTCTTGTGTCTAGCTTTGTATGAGTCTTCCGCACCTGTGTCTCGTTTGTCATTAACCCTGTGTCTACTAACAGAACAAAGAGATTCAGATCACATCACCCCGGTTCTTAAGACCTTACACTGGCTCCCAGTCAGCTACAGAATAGATTTTAAAGTTCTGCTACTGGTCAACAAATCACTGAATGGTTTAGGTCCAGAATACATGAATGACATGTTAGTCGAGTATAAACCCAGTAGAGCTCTGAGATCTACTGACTCAGGTCAGATAGTGGAGCTCAGAGTTCAAACCAGACATGGTGAAGCAGCATTTAGCTGTTATGCTGCACACAACTGGAACAAACTACCAGCAGAACTGAGATCAGCCCCAACTGTGAGCACTTTTAAATCCAGGTTAAAAACATTTCTCTTTTCATGTGCTTATAGCTGAGCTTTTTTTAAGAACTTTAAACTCCATCTATTTTCTTTTATTCTACTTTTTTATTCTTCTTTGTTCCTGCTTTTAACTGTGTTTTTATGCTGTTTTATGCTGTCCTTAAAAAAAAAAAGTTTTGTCTTTAATGTAAAGCACATTGAGTTGCCTTGGTATGAAATGTCCTTTATAAATAAAGATGCCTTGCCTTGCCTTGCCTTGCCTTACTAGTCTGAATGTTCCCTCATCTTTGTCTGTCCGTCTCATCCACCTTGTTGTCCTGCCGTGTGCTCACTGTTGTGTTTGATAGGCTACTTTGGTTGGAGACCCCTTTCATTTTCCCTTTCTGCAACTTCTGGGATCTTAGATTCATGATCTTTGGTGGGTTTAGTTGCGTTTATTTTTGTTGGACTGTGCCCCTTTTTGTGTTTTCTAATAAACACTTTAGTTCCCCATTAGCCTACCCACTGTTTTGTGTCTGCAGTTGGGTCCTCTCCCTAAAATGTGACAATTTTGAGTGAATTTGAGTGCATTTTGAGTGATTTGAGGTTTTACCTCCAGCCAGTAGTTTTTCTTCACCTTCATCTGTGCTCTCTATCACCTGCCTGCTCAGTTTATCTACTCAACAAACTCCACTCAGTCTCTGCCAGATTGTTCTTTGCAGCTTGCAAGACTTTCCAGTACTTATTCTCGTACTGACTTCCTGGTTTTGTCTGCGCTACCAGTACTGGTACTACTCCTTCCTACTACCATCAGGCCACTGAACTTTTGCTTTACTTTACTTTATTTGTTTATTTGGTCGGGACAATGCATATTAATGGACAGTGAGTGCTAGAGTACCCACAGTAAATACACCGGATTTAGCACATGTGCTAAATTACAATTACACTGTAAGTCATTACAAACTGCTCCAGTTTTGTGCAGCCTGTGTTCATTACAAACTCATCACATCTGCCTGTTGGGACTGCAGACCAGCTCTGCTCCACTATCAGTACCAGCCAGCAGCCAGCAGCCCATCCACCCTGTCTCACTGTCAGCAGTCTGTCTGCCACAACTTGCAAAGAACTGCAACCAAACAACACCTGCTTTTCCTCCTCAGTGACTGTGCTCTGCTTTGTGGCTTCAGATTCACTACATGAATGCTACAGTCTGTTGCTATAAACTAATGAAAAGGACAGTATGGGTTCAGCACCAGGGCCCAGTCTGGTTCAAAATGATCTGGATTGTGAAATCCCCTGTTTTGCTATCCAGGATAATGTAATCATCTTACTTTTATCCCAGTTGGTCAAAGATAATTTAGATTGGATCAGTCTGATCCAGATTTGTGTTTTTAAAATACTTAAAAAACACATGTCTGATGTCATATTGTTGTAAAGGTATCTGTCCTGCATATGGATGTATAGGCTCAAAAAAACATCATTTCCTTTGTATCGGCAACAAATCATAAAAGTAAGATTGACAATTTATGGAATTTTACAATACAAATCCTTCCTTATTCTAAAACAAACATTTGAAAGTAACCAATGTTCAGATTGTTGTATGCATTGTACTGTATGCAATGTATGCAAATTAGCACATATTTAATTGGATATTGCCTCATTTAAATATTTACACATAAGATTTGACAGCTTGTTATACAAAAAAAAATAATTGTCTTAATGTTCGTAATAAACTAAGTTTCATGGTGGCATCTTTACCATTTTCACCTGTAGTGTCTCGCCTTAAAAATGTGGCTTAATACTGGTCCTAAAGTCTATTTTTAGAGCTTCTGCACAACACTGACACAAACACACTGAAGAAATAAAATAGCATCTTTCCTTTATGAGAATCATGAATCATTAACCAATGGAGACATTTGGGTATACAATTTAACAAAAAGCAAGTAACTCTCCTCCCAGTGTTGTTAGGCCGCTGCTCTATGATCTGTCATGTACTATACTGTAAGCAGTGGATGGTAGCGACTCAGACACTGATCCTGTCCGAGACTACATTATTATGCACAGACACCAAGACCTTGTCTAGGTACACATTGTTAGGTACAGACCGAAATGCAACAACGTGCATGCCACTTCATGCGTGAATACACAGAGGAACTAGCTGAACACAGCTGTCCCCTGTTTGATCCCAGATGACACTTGTCTGCCCTGGTACCAAGTTATTGGCATCAAGCTGTAGGTCTGGGATTGAGTTAGGGGAAAATAAGTGGCTTTGATGATAAAAACCCCAAAACAACCCAAGAATCTAGTCCTAGGTTTTTATACCATTATTAGAATGTATACCATTATTGGAACTGCAGTGAGAGACGTACGGAAGAGCATTAGGGCCAACAAAGGAGTGTTTATTGTTTTTTTTTTCTGAGTTAAAAAGTTGGAATTTCTGAGAAAAAAGGCAGAGTTTTCATGAATTAAAAACTCAGAAATTCTGCGTTTTTTTCTCAGAATCTTTAAAAAGAAAACCTCCGTTGTTGGCCCTAATGCTCTTCGATAGAGATGGGACTGCTGGAATGGAATGTAACATGTCGTCACAGAGATCAGTGTCACCTGGACTCAAACGGAGAACATGTAAACCAGTCATCAGTTCAGATAAAACCTGTGTGAACCCATGAAGTTGATATTGATGATATTTTTATAATGATAATGGATTACATTTTATATAGCGCTTTTCACCCAACACCCAAAGAGCTTTACAGAAACCATTATTCATTCATACACATTCACACCGGTGGTGGTAAGCTACGTGTGTAACCACAGCTGCCCTGGGGCAGACTGACGGAAGTGTGGCTGCCATTTCGCGCCAAACGGCCCCTCCGACCACCACCATGATCATTCATACGCATTTTCTTTGGCTCTGAAGCGAGAACATGTGCTGGAACCACCCTGATCTGGGGCCTCATTTATCAAAGAGCGTGTAAAAGTCCTCTTAAATTTTCAGTACGACGGAAAGGCAAAATGTGCGTACGACCAAAAAATATACACTCTTTTCAGATCTATCAAACTCCGCGTACACACGGCTGCACGGTATTTCCCTTGATAGATCACACCGGACCTGAGAAAAGCGTGGATGAGAACACGCCTCATACCCAGCCCCCTAAACGGCCCCACGCAACCATAAGTGGTCAATGCAAATCAGTTACGTGCATATTAAGTAGCCATGTGCACTCTGGAAACGTGTGGAATGACGTCAGTGGAAGACGGTGAAGACAACAGACGGACGGAGAGCGGAGAAAGAAGCGGAATTTCTCTGAAAGCGAGATACACGGTAACACGGCAATATCAGTCAGAAACATCATCTTGCATTGAAAGGCTACAATAAAAACAAAAAACTCCCAAATCTAAATGAAACAGAACAGAAAGAAGAAGAATCATATTTATTCTGCTCCTTATTTTAGATTATGTCATAATAATTTAAAGCAGGGTTTCCACTGCCAGTCAGTACTTTGCACCCCTTTCCACTAACCCCCAACTGCCGTTCACTGGAAGACTTTGATTTTCATTTGTGCATAGCTATATATTTAAAAAAAAACAAAAAAACATTGAAGTCCACCAGTCTGTGACTTTTCCTAAAATGATGTTGGGCAGCACCCAGTTTTGTTAAATACAATAAATATTATTCATACAAAAAATATCGATCATGTTTTCTCATTTGCTTTGATTTGCGCTGACATTATTGTGCTTGCTGCTTGCTTGTGTGTGTCCAGTCTGGCTACGTAACACACGCACGTCGCAGAAATTATTTTCCAGACTGGACAGACTGGTTGTGGAAGAGTTGTAGTCTACATGCAGGGGAAAATATCAATATGATGTCAAAAGAAAACGAAATTCGTTTTATAAAGCCAGGATTTAGCAGCAAACTAGTGTAAATGCACAGGGGAAAAATCTGAGTCGCTGTGCTTTTCATGTAAAGTGCCGACGTCAACACGTGTGCGGTGGTGGTGGTGGTGGGGGGGGGTCATCATCACCACCACTACTTCAAACAGTGTCCGCGCTCCTCTCTCCCTCTCATACTGCAGTTCTCTGACTCTGCAGCGGTGTCGCCAATTCCTCCTGTTCTTCAAAAAGCGTGTAAATGCCGGTACGCCATGGTCGGACTGGTCGTAAATTTTTGCTCTTACTCCCGACAAGTTTTGGTTTGATAGATCCCAAATTAGGCGGAGAAAAGTGCGTACGCACAAAATGGGGGGAAAGAGCGTGTAAAGAAACGTGTATCCACAATGATAAATGAGGCCCCAGGCTTGCAAAAACACAAAGTTTATACTGTACACTATATGAGTTCAGTGGTGTCCCGTAAGGATTCCAGTCATGTACCATAGATATTTGATTGTTTTTGAGTGTTTGTTGTGGTTGAAAGAATTGCCCCCATAGCGTTGTGGCTATCCCTAGCGCCGTCTAGCCATGGTGTAACTCCGGTTTGCCTGCATCAATTTTAGTCGCGTTTTTCGCTCCCCCCAACACCGGGTGACCATCAGGACAACGATTTAGGCATCAGTTAGAGTTACATACAGTAAATTGTTGCCAGCTGAAACATAATCATCCATACAGTAGCAATTATCCAATGGGAGGCTCTTACTGTACCTATTAGCTTACTTAAAGGGACAACGAGGAGTTTCTATTCGGTTATAAAAAAGTCTCACGTTAATGTGGATGAATCTCCGCTACCCACACTTGTTAATGGGCCCATTTTCGATAAATATATCGTTCTGTCTCTATCGTTATTTTGTTATTATTAGTGGTGGCAGAAATGCTGGTCGAGCCGACCAGCGTTTCCTTCGTGGCGAGTCATGAGAATAACGCAGCCGAATCGCCGTTTATGGTCGGAACTACGACGGTATGTGAACCTCTTTGAACCTCTGACTTTAATTATTGATGAATGAAAACATGAGTCCGTCTTGCGCCAGTCAAAGAATTTCACGGTGCGCGCGGAGGCTTATAAATGTAGTGTGAAAACGCTTCGCTTTTCCAAAACTCCTCGTTGTCCCTTTAAATCCAAGTGGTGACTTTTTTTTTTTGGGACGGGAAGTGTAGTTAACAATGCACAGATCAGTTACAAATAATGACCTCTGAAAAGAGGTCATAAGCTATTGGAATGGTATAAAAGACCCCCAAACAAATCCACAAATGAGAGCATCTTTATTTACACCAACCACCAACCAGACTTTTGAATAAGAGAAATTAAAAAAGAAAAAAAAATCCACAATCACTGTTGACAATGGCACAAAATTGGAATTTTGCTCATTCAAAAGGGTCAAGTCCAATGTTTTAAATAGATTTCATGTTGTATTCCCACGGTGCAATGCCACTTCAAATGTGTCCTTCATCACCTGAGACTACCTTGTTGTATCTTAACCTTCCCACGATTCTCTGTAGTCGGCCCCATTGTGCCATCATTATTTGGTGCACTTGTTGATGAAATGATTATTGTGGATATCAGCGAGCTAATTCCACATTCAACAGCAGCACGACCTCACTTCAGAGGTGCAAAGGCTCAAACACTGGTGAACAGTTGGTGCATTCAGCAGGTCAAAAACAGAGTCAAGCTCATCACAATGGAAAGAAATGATGATAACAAGCGCTTCAATAAACTGTGACCGATCAAAATGGCCTAATAAAAACCATATTGTGGCTATTGTGCCTGCTGTCAACATCTGTCAGACTTCTGTGGCACAAATGGGAACAGGAAATCAGAAAGGGAGTTGTATTCCTTTTTTGTCTGCTAGCCCTGTGTTTTCCTGCCATGGCTCATCATGCTCAAATAGAGGATCGCTCTAAGTATCTTGAGTTGACTTACTTTACTTACAATCCTGTATTGAATAAAGAATGATATCATCTGTAATTATTCAGTTAAGTCCGAACCTTTAAGACTGACATGTCTGCACTTATTGTATCAATTGATCCTTTTATGGTTCCGTAAAAGACAATGTATGTTTTTGTGTTTCTTTTAAAGTGTCACTTTCTTTCAATGTGGTGGCAACAGCAAGGTCATTAAAATGAGGAGGCAAGACAGTAACATCCTGACTCATTATCATTATTGAATGGTATTTGGCTGACTGTCAATCCGGATTCAACAACTCGCACACGTAGGGAGGACAGTTCCAAGTAGCTTCAAGGAGAAAGCCTTTTGTGGTTTTGTCACATCCCCGGCTTGTACCGCTCCACAAAGACGGGAGACCACGCAGGATTTAAAGTCATTTAGATGCAATTTTATTTCAAATTTCCAGACAAAAGCAACATAATAGACGAATCTGTCGTCTGTGAGTCACTGGTGACTGGTGCAGGGTTGAATATACAGTATGTGTGGAAAAAAAACAAAAGAGACACAACCCAAAAGTGTCGAGGGTGATGATGAGAGAGACAGAATGAGGAGGTGGCCTGAATAAGATTAGCCCATTAAAGATGGCTGGCTCTGCACATCTGCATCTCTATCTAGAGAAGAAGGAAGGCGATCTAAACGGACATCTGCAGCCCACCCCTCATTTTCTTTTTTTTTTCTTTTTTTGATCAAACTCACTGTGTTTGAGTGGCATTTCAGGTTTTGACAAGGAGAAGGGCTGTAGATTTTGATAGTGTTCGACTTGAAAGGTCTGATACTGTAGTACTGCAAAACTTAATCAGCAGGGACAGCTAGTTCTGTTTGCCTTGAGGTGAAAACAATACAATACTGCAGCAAAAATATAAAAAAACATGACTTTACCTTCTAATGTTGTCTGCAACCTGAGAATGATTTTGCTGCAAAACTGAGAATGTGCCAGTTTATCCAGATTGAGTGCATTTTCCTCCCCACAGGGGAAATTCACTCACCCACGGCTGCAGAGATGGGCTAGATGGAACTTCAGGGTTCATTTAATGGGTAAAGGAGTTGAGAGTAAAAGATCCAGTTCTGAAACAACACGTCAGTCCACTCAACCCTGTGGCTCTACCTAGTCACTGTCGAGAGTTGACTTGGACAGAAACGGCTAATTACTGGTGTGGATCATTAGCCACGGCATCTGAATCACAAGTTCTGTGAACCATGTGACACGCTCAGAGCAGCAGTACACGTGTACCTAGGCCATTGTCTGACAAATTCATACCATACCCACATTTACACTGTAATAGTGCATATAAGGAACATAATGACATTCACAAAACACACAAAACCTATGCAGCTACAACTTATGAATTATATATTTCCCATAATTGTAGCTGAGTACTGTATATTGTTCTGTTACTCACATTATGTTGCCTTAATGTTATACAGCAGAGTGTTTTTATGTATTTATTGCAATACACATAGACCACCCTCTGTTCATACAAATAAAATGAACCCAGTTCTGCTGATGAGAGGCGAGAGGCCTCGAGCTCAGATGACTGGAGACTGCCATAGGCTATTTGTATATTATGCATTCAGTGTTTTAATACAGCTGGATTCACAGTAAAGCTGTTCTCACTGCCATGTTCTTCTGTTTCTGTTGTCAGACAAAGGGACATGAAATGTTGATTGAAATATGGTCATAAAGACGACACGTTGACCAGCAGTTACCTATAGTGTTATTGGTACATGAGACCGGTCTTGACTACATTTTCAAGGTCTTGGTCTTGTCTCAGAATCGACTACATGTTCAATTGGTCCTGGCCTTGTCTTGTCCGTGGTCTTGACTCATTCTTGGGTTTGGTAACTACAATTACCTCCAAACTGTGGATAATATCCTTATTTTATGACATTGTTGTCTGAAAAACACCATAGATATAATTTGCAGACAAACGTTGACCATGTGCTCAATCACTCCGCCTCATTACTGACAGGTGTAAGACAGCTTGTCATGTCCTCCAAGTGTCCCCTGGTTCTGTTTGACTTTTTCCTGTTTTATTTTGAACAATCTTCTTCCTGCCCTCTGGTGTTTCCCTCCTTTAAGCCTCAGATTATCCTTCAATTTGTACCACTTCCATGACCCCTGGACAAAATTTAGATATCAGTTACTCCCAAAATATTTGTGATACATATAGGGCTGGGTCTCGACTAAACATGAAAATCACTTTTGACATGGGTTTCAACATTTTTAATCCCTTCCTGGCCAGTAGTTTTTGCTGCAAAAACACAACATTTCTATGGGGTTCTATGGGGTTTATGGCGGATGACAGTATTTTAGTAATAAAAAAGAGATATCCAAAATCCCCTCGATGAAAACTTCAATTCAATTCAATTCAATTCAATTGAAGTAACGTAATAAGTACTAAGAAACTTGAGAAGTTTCATGGTGATATCTGTTAGTTAAAATTTTTCCTTTTTTTTTTCAAAAATCAGGCCCCACTGACCTTTCATTTGACCGTGGGGAGTTGGAAAAGTGTGAGAGGTGCACAAAAATGTCCAGGGATAAAAGGAGGGTTAATCAGCTCCTGCCCGCCCCAAATGTGTTGAACCTGTGTCTCATTGGCTTCCCATTGTGTGTGTCCCTGTCTCGCCTGTCTTCCCATGTGATTCTTAACTTATTTCCTTTCTATGTGTTCCTTTTTGAGTTTGTCTGGGACTAAAGCCTGTTGACCTTTTTGTTTTGAACTTTTTTTATTGATTACCTGTTACCCAGTGTTTGCTATTAGGTCCAGTTCCTCCTGTGATTTTTTTCCCTCCAACTTGAGTGAGTCAGTGTTATAGAGATGTTGTTTGTTTGTATGAACTGTGTGAATGCTGTTCAGTTCCACATGATCACATGTTTCTGGTAAAAACATGCAGGTAGGGAGAGACTTGTGAATATTGATTGACATCTACGGTCCACAGTGTCGGCCCGTTCTTTCAGACTTAGAAGCAGGTCCAGCAGGTTGCCACAGTGACTGACAGAATTAATAGTTTGAGGAGGTACGTAAACACTGAGAAATTAATCTTAAAGGTACATTGTGTAGGAATTACTCCCATCTAGTGTTGCGGTTGTATATCGCAAGCAACTCAATCGTATTGTCATGCTGCATTCACGTGAAATGCGGACACGAGGGCGTGGGCAGCCGGGCTGTCACAAGATGACAGCCGCTGCACGTACAGTAACGGCATAAACAAGCCTCTATGTAAACAAGTGGTTCGTCAGCATGAGGCAAAACAATACACGTGACAATATGTTGTCATGGCAATCCACGTTTTACCGGCTTTCTCCCGACTTGGTTTCCTACCGTCACGCTGCCACTGAACGTAAAAACATGGCGACACCACATGGCAGCCAGCACCGAGCTTACCTGCTCCATGTACTGTATATATGAATGATATGAACGGCAAATTCAGAGCTCACTGGAACACGTTTGTTGATGGGGGGGATTACTGATTAATGAAAAACACACTTTTTAACGAAATAATTGATTTTCGTGAATAGATAACAGGATAAATTACACAATGTCCCTTTAATTGGTTGCAAAATTAGGAGAGTGCAGGATGAGTCATCAAACATGTGAGTATGTTTCAAAAGAAAAGAAAATACATTGATTTTAAAGTAGAGTAATAACCTTTTTTTTTTGTTTTTTGGACATGATTTTGGTTCATGTCTAGAGATAAACAAACAACTAACGTGGGGTTACAGGATTAAAAGCTGGAAGCTCAGATGAATTCAGCCCACTACCATGGTGTGCTGCACAGACCCCTTGCTCTTGAATAAGTGGTTTCCTGCCTTCTATTCTCGGAGAGGCAGAAACTTTCCACTCTTTGAAGAAATAAAGCATTGAAAAGGGTCCAATATTTGTTATTAGTACAACAGCAACACATCACATTACTCTGAGCTACTCTGCTTTCTTTAGTGTTCAAAAGCTGCTGAGAGCTTTGTTTTTTTTGTGTGTTCTTTTCTTCATTCCATAAAAACAGCCACTTGATCAATGCAAAAGCAGCGCTGACAGCGGGGAGCATGGCCAGAGCGTAGAGTGTCCTAGACACACAATCGCTGTTTGCCAGTCATGTTAGGCTACACGACATGACCATTGGTCGTTCCCAATCTGCTGCAACAAAATCGTGTGAAAATTGCCCTGAAATTGTGTATTCTGATCCTGCCTTTAGAGTGGGTCATCCAGACTGACTGCTACTGTAGTGCTGAGTGATAGATTTTTTTTTTTTTTTTTTTATCATTATCAAGATATGAATGTCTGATTAATTCCCCCCAAAATACAGTCTTTACACAGTCACACAGGGTTTGAGCTGGAAATAATTGCCTTTTAGTGTGCACACATGGGACAGAGGCGACAGTGGAGAGGTGAACGTTTTCACCAGATCTGCTATAGCTCTGAGTGTCCTCACAACCATTGCAATAAAAAAAAAACATTTAGTGTCCTTATTCACACACCTCTTCAACAAGATGTAATACACACTTCTCTATCTGCCAGTTAGTTTTAATAGCTACTGTAAGGTTATAATGAACTGGAGAAGCTAAAAGTAAATGTAAGCTTCCAGCTCCAGCTGAGACAGCAGCCCAGCAGTTGTGTCTGTCCTTCACTCAGCCATATTGTACATGCACACTTTAATATTTGTTTATTGTAAATCATTGCAGTATTGACCAGTGTTATCGCACCTCACAAATCCCCTTCATATCCTGCAGGCCAGATTCCCGGCTGCACCGGTCTGTATTTTGAAGTCTCCTCGGCCGACATATTGAATGGTGATATTGAAAAATATCTGGAGCAGTGAATGTGGTCTCTGCTCCACGTGTTCCATAAGGCAATAAGTGCAGTCCTTTTTGCCATTTAATCACAAGCAAAGGCCACTGCCTGTCGCCCAATCAAGGTAAATGAGCAGCTCCCACGGCAACGACTGATTAAATCAGCAAATGGAAAAAAACCTTCAAACAACACAGGTCCTGGTCTTGAAGTTATCGGGATGGATCAATGTTACTGCCATCAAATATAGAAAAACTTCATTATGTGCCATTTCCTGCTGAGCTCTATATGACGCATTTAATCCAGGTCTGTGTTCAGTTTGTTTTTTCTCATCATGCAGAGAAATTAGCCGCCATACGACCTTGCCCCACTCTATTGCAATTACAATTTCCCCGGTTTGTTACTGATTGATGCTTCGACTACGACGAACTTCAAGAAGCATTTTGATCAAGTAATTGAGTTTAAAGGTGAATATGATGCGAGGCAGGAAGCAGCTTTTGCTCCAGTCTTTTATCCTTTTTTATACGTTCATTGCTGATTAATGTTGTGATTGTGAAAGAGCGATGAATACAAACAAATCCTCTCCATAAAAAAAAGCAAAGTGTCATTAAAAATATGCTTTTAATATAGACCTAGCACCACAGGCGGATAAACACAAACATATCCTTTGTCATTAAAAGCCAGGTGCGAGCTGAATGTTAATTTATTCAATCTATTCAGCGATCAATAGAAAGACTCAAAGGTCAAACAAATTAGCTTGTTGCTGGAAGCCGCCTCATTCCTCAAAGGGATATAAATGCTCCGGCTCCGCACAGGTTAGCTAACTTTCACAACCAGACGTTTAATCGGAGGAGAAACGCCGCCCGCCTCCCTGTCGGCATGTGATTGTCAATATTTGGTGAGGCGGAGGAATCTGAGTTCACTGAGCGAGAGGATGGGGAGGGGAAGGAGGGGGGGGGCGGCTTCTGACACCAAGGAAAATTAGATCTCACCTTGAATGAAATATTTTATGCTGTAATGCCTTAAGCTTTATGACTCGGGCCAGAAAGCTGTAGGCAGTTTGCATCCATTAACACATTTTATTGGAGGACTATGCATATGTATGGTAGAATAGGACTGGATTCAAGCCCTCTGCTATCACATGGCTGCCGCACAACTTCTGGCATCATTTATGTAGCATGGTGAGAGCACATGAATGATTCATGAAGCTTGATCAAGCCTTTGAAGTTCTAATATGATTTGTGCGTCTCTGAAGGTCATTCCCACAACCATTGATACAGTGTCGATCGGCGTTGCTTAACTTGTTAGGTTAGAGGGGTCTTTGGTGGATCCATTGCTTTTAAGAAAGCTTTTCTCTTATGTTCCAATGGCTGATTGAAGCTGCTGTCTGAAGATTAATGAGCGCGCTGAGGGTTTGGCAGTATTTTATTTGTATGTGAAGGCAGTCACTGTTTAGTGTGAGACATGAAGTGAGATTTCTAAAAATATATATATCTTGTTGTGCTTTTTGAAAGGTTTTAAATGTCACAACTTTTATGAAGGTGAGAAATCAAACGCGTAATGTTACAATAACTAATAACAGGCAGACTCGTGCATTCCAGGCTCGCACAAACAGCTCTAGCCTGGAGATAGTGTGGAGAGGCAGAGGGCTCTTTTTCTAAAATGTCACACTGATTTACAGCCCGCAGCTGCTGCGCTCAATGGAACGCTGGCTCTCTGGATTCGTACAATGTTTGTCAGAAACTTTACATCCAAATGAGTTTCATAATGCATGAGATCGATCAGTTCTGACCCAGTAAGTGTTGCCACCACACACACATACACACACACCCATGTTCTCAGCCCCCAAAGTCCCTTGAACGTGATGGTGTTGTGGTATTATTTTTTGTCTTTACTCTGTTGCAGGTAGAGCTGAACCATATATGTGAAACTTAATGTTGCGACCATAAAATAAAGTATAAACCACTGACTGTCTCTCACTGCCATAAAACAAGATTCAAAGTGGTCGATGGGATTCTTTTTTTTCCCCTCTTCATTAGCCAACTGCTTTGATGAATCGGTCTATATTTGGATCAGTCTCCTGTTCGTCAACTCTGTATTTCATACCGACTGGGCATGATGCAGGAGGAAGCCAAAGATCAAACTAATGTCTGTTTCAATAAGCACTATTAATTGTGATTTGTCATTATCAATTAGTCTGCCCACAATTTTCTCCTTCCAAGCGTTTAATGAATGTCGGTAAATATTGGAAATTCACCTTCTAGTTCTAAAAGTATCTTTATCTATTTATTTCTTCATTTTTAATAAGCTTAATTTATTATTTTAGTTAAAGCAGAATTCCCACCATTATCAATTAATAACATTGTGTGTGTTGTATAAATAACATTAAGTTGTACAACTCTCAACTTCTTTTAATTGTTTTAGTGCAGACACAGGTGTGTGCATGTGCATACAGCATGTGATATGTAACATCTTAATTATAACTTTGATATACAATTTCACTATAATTACACTGACTGAACATAATTATCTCCATTGTTTGAACTAAGAAATGACCATCTTAGAGGCGTCGTTTAGCTCAGTGGGTAGAGCGGGCGCGCCATGTGCAGAGGCTTCGCTTCAGCCGGCCCCGTATCGAATCCCAACCCGAGTGGCCATTGCTGCATGTCATTCTCCCTCTCTCTGCCTCCCCATTTCCTGTCTCACTCTCAACTGTCCTATCAAATAAAGGCATGAAAAGCCAAAAAATATACTTAATGGGATATATCACCCAAAATTCAAATTTCACTCATTATCTACTCACCCTCATGTCGACTAAGGGCTGGGAGAAGTTTCAGAGTCCTCCATGCTTTCTCTGAGTTACAGCAGGGCTCATCAAAGACACACCAAAAAACATCCAAATACCTCCACACAGCTCGTCTGTAATGTTCCTCTTGTATTGAAGCCCCAACATGAGAAATTGTTCTGAAAAAAATTAAATAAGTCTATGTTTTAAGCTTGTTTGTAGCGGAAGCTCCCAGCACTGCTCTTCCTGGTCCATCCAAATCTCGCAAGATTTGCACCGGTGTCAATGCAAAATAGCTCGAGATTTGGACAGCCCCGCTCGCAACCGTCATATGGACATGCAGTGCTGCACGGAGCCCCGCTGTAACTCAGAGAAGGCACAGAGGACTCTGAAACTTCTCCCAGCCCTTAGTCGACATGAGGGTGAGTAGATAATGAGTGAAATTTGAATTTTGGGTGAACTATCACTTTAAAAAAAAAAAAAAGGAAAGAAATGACCATCTTAATTTATCTTGTCTATCTGAAGACATACAGTAATTCATGAGTTAACCTAAAAGTTTACTTCAGAAATGTAATAGACTTATAAAGAAATACAGCAATAGAATAAAAGTGTCGTTAAGGTAAATGCACAGGTTTATTTTTCACCTCTGGTTTATCCACACGAATCCACATGAAGACTTATCAGTATAAACTTGCAGCCTCTCTAAATAGTTTCAATATCTGCCCATTATAACTTTTATGAAAGTGTATTGCAGGGATTGAAAGAATGAATGACCTAAAGAAATAACTTTTCAGTGTAACAGAGAAAATGATATCCATCTGTGCTCCTCCACTAATGCATGCTGGTTTCAGTGTGGCCATCCCTGTGGGAAATGTTTGTATTGTGTGGGCAGCAAAATATTATTTGACACCGTCACAAGCTGGAGCCATGAATCATCTTCACAAGCTTTTATACGAACAGCTAAATCTCCATTTGTCCAATGAAACTGCGGCTGGGATTAGATAAGTACAAAGTGAAGGGAGAAATGTTGACCCCTGCCAAAAAAAGAGAGACAAAAACATAAAAACGGGCCAGTAAAAAGAGAGATAAAATGACAAACATCGGGACCGAGTAAAAGAGAAGGTAGAGATGTGGCTCTTTTTGAAGCAAAGCCACAGATACTGTCTCTGTAATGTGCCAGGGGAAAGGCGTCCATAGTTCAGAGACATAAAAGGAGAGACTTGACATGCCCTCATGCATTAGCCACTTTTAGTAAATTTAGAAGGTCTGCAGAGAAGCGAAGGGCACGGTGCGGGTATAAAGGAGCAGACACTCTGATATATCAGGTGCTCTGACTCATGACCATCAATTCAAACTTCTCAAAGCCATAAATATTACACTGCCACTCCTCTGGAGAGGAAACTTAGAAAGTGATGCATTTGCCGCTAATTTCCAGAGTGGTGCCTGGGCCGGCCACTGAGGAAACATCCACTTCACATGCAGGGAAGGAGCCGGTGTCGCAAAGCTATCCAGAGGAAATGATTTTATATGTTTCAGTAGAACTGGACGCTTTAGATGCTGCTACATGCAACTGTGGCACGAGTTTAGGAATTTAAGTGCAATAGTGAGAACTTTAGAAGTAGAAAAGAAAGAAAAGAAAATTTGAAGCTCCATGTGTGAAATGTGTGAATAATTTTTGGCACGAGCAGCCGTATAATCTGGACCGTCCTTGACTGACTGACTGACTTTCCAACTTTCAACAAGCTGGGTGGGAATCTGGTAGATGAGTGGACCTCTGGACTGTTCCAGGTAGTTGGACAGAAAGATTGACAAGTTGATCGTCCTTTTATTGTCATTCAATTATACACACTGGTGTACAGAGAACGAATAGCAGTTGCATTAGCTCAAAGGAATAAAACTGACCTAAAAACAATCAGAATAGATAAATATAATAATATATAATATATATACATATATATTTAAATGTATTATAGAGATACTGAAAAATAAGTAATATGCTAAGTGTGGATTAAAAACAAAAGTTAAAATAATCAGAAATAATAATATATATTGCACAGGAGACAAGAAACCAGGACAGGAGTCCCCGTGGGGGAGGCAGACCAGTTGAAGGGGATAATGGGGGTGGTCAAGGGCTGATCAAGGGCTGGGAGTCAGCAGTCTGATGGTGTGGGGAAAGAAGCTGTTGCAGAATCTGGTGGTTCTGTACCTGATGCTGCGGTACCTGGAGATCCTCAGCACAGTGGTCATGCAGCATTTTACAAGACCTATGTCTCTTAAAGTTGTCTGAGTAAATATAAAACACTGCTGGTTCAAGGTAGGCGGAGTTTAGGTGTCTGCTTTGTGACATCACAAATTAATAGCGGTACTGACAGCTTAGTTTAAAGCAGAAGTAAGCGATCCGGCCGTTTTGGCTAACTTCCTGTTAGCGGATGGAGTTAGCAGTCGCCGCCCTCGTCCCTACGTCACCACATTCACGCGCATCCCTTGGCTGCACACACAGAGGACTGCACCTTTATGCCGTTCTCTCTCCTCACTGGATAAAGGTTGTAGGATACAAGGAAAGTTTTCTCCTCGGCTTACAGCAGAGCAGAGTGACTGACAGACCCGTGTTTCAGACCAAACACTCTATAGAAGTGATTGCTGTCAGAAGATATAACAATTTAAGACTTATATTAACACAAACATTCCGCTTACTTCTGCTTTAAGGCTCCGTTTGTGAATACAGTCTCTGTTTATTACTCTGTTGGTATTTTCACGGTATTAATATAGAACTGCATAGAGCTGCACCTTAAAAATGTTGAATGTTTAAAGTCATCATCAATGAACTCTGTTGCAGATAACACCTTAGAAAGTTCACTGTTATTTGACCATTTGTGTCAGAGTGGATCCACACCAGAGCTGTCCACTGCTGCCATCACTGTTATTATGACCTCCACTAAGAACATTATGTTTACACCCATGTCTGTTTATTTGTCAGCAACAATGTTCTGAAGTAATTTGCACCACATTTGGAGGAGGGACGGGTCACGACCCAGATGTAAAAAAAAAAATCAATTTTGATTTGCTGTGAAAGGGGCGGATGTAGGAATGTGTAGGATTGTTTGGCCTTGGCCTTGGTGTGTGCTCTACTGAGTGCCATTCTGGTTATTACCACAATACATCTCTCAAATCCCCCACAACTTTGAAGTTAGTGGAGCATTTAGCAGCTAATGAGTCATATATTTTTCTCAGGAGTTGCTGCTTCAGAGTAAAATCTGAGCAAGTCCTCACCTCAAACACAACTTAGAGAAATCTCTGATGTGTCCACTGGATGATTGCTGACATTTATTAGCAACTGTAACAATTCCATGTGACGCCTTACATAACTGTATATTGTGCACATGTAAAGGAAAACCCCATTAGTCATTTTGGTATACAAATATAATATAAATGTGGGTAACACTTCACTTGAAGGTCTGATCATAAGAGTGACATGTCATAAACATTATGTCAATGTCATAACACCCGGGTTTGTAGGGCTACGGTTAGGGTTAACTGAATGACACTTAATAACAATGTTATAACATTGACATAAAGTATATGACATTTGTGACTGTGACATGTTACACTTATGATCAGACCTTCAAATAAAGTGTTACCTAAATGGGTGTTTGAAATTAATTAGTAAAGCATAAGGAGTATGTATACTTTTTTGTTTAGTTGTAGGCTCCTGTCAGTGTCGTTAGCAATAGCATACAGTAGGAAAATGGTCACGATTTTGTGTCTTATGGTTTACAGCCCAAATATGGTATAACATGAAAGATAATCATAACTGGGGTGCTCTGTGGTCAAGTGGTTACTCCCAACTGAGATGATCCTTACCACATGTCATACCCCCACACTGTCCTATCAAATAAAGACAAAAAACACCCCCAAAATATCCTAAAAAAGATCATTATTAATTTAGTTATTGTTAATTTAAACAACTACTATGGATACTATAACACAGAAAGGTGAATTCAAGCCATCTGATTAGTTCTTAACTGTGGTACAATGAGCGTATACAGTATGCCGCAGCTATGTGGCTGTTAAGAAATCACTCCACGTCTTAGTCAAGCAGCAGTCTGCCCAGCCACACAATATACACACATGCACACACGCTCCACATAAGAGTGCAACCTGATACAACACAGTTTTTAAGGTGATGACCATTATTGGTAACCATTTTCAACAGAGGTGCTGCAGGGGGGTTGTGGAATTTTTGGTTGATTAAACAATATTTTATATCTTTTGGTTTCCACATTTATGTTTCCAATAATCTCTGCATGATTATCATGCCATTGACAGACATTGTTGATATTGGCACTGGTATCAGTGAACAAGGTCTGTTTATAAATGGCAGAGGGACAGCCACCCCTACTCACTGTACCTTGTACACCTTTTGAAAAAACATGAATATTTAATTTCATTTATTAAGGACTGCACAACAAGTCGGCAGAATTTGCTTTCGGCACAGCTTAGTGGCGCATATACTGTGTGGCACCAAACATCATCGAGTTATACATTTAACATACATAAACAGACATCAACATCAGACCAGACATTTTACATACAGAGTTTGGAGATGAGTGGAGTTCAGTAACCTGATGGCAGTGGGGAAAAATCTGTTTTTCAACCGGGTTGTTTTTGTTGATAAAGCGCCAGCCAGAGGGCAACAGTTGAAACAGGTGGTTGGTTGGGTGTGTTGGATCATAGATTATTTTATGTGCTCTTGTTATTGTGCGTTTATGGTAAAGTGAGTCAAGTGATGGGAGAGGGGTGTTTGTGATTAAAGATGCTTTTTTATGATGCGTTGGAGTTTGCTGCGTGAGTGAGTGTCCAGACTGCCGTACCAAACTGTGATGGATGCTTTCGAGGATGGCTGTGTAGAACTGGAGGAGGAGAGTGCGTCTAACTTTGTATTTCTTGAGCTGCCTGAGGTGGAATAGTCTTTGGTTGGCCGTTTTTATTATAAGGCTTGTGTTATTGTCCCATTTGAGTGTGTTGCTGATGTGGGTGCCCAGGAACTTGTAATAGTCCGTGAGATGAGGAGGGGTGTTTTGGGGCGTGGGTTGCGTCTGAAGTCTGTGATTAGTTCTTAAGTTTTGGAGGTGTTGAGTTGGAGGTTATTGTCCTGGAACCAAGTTACAGCTTGGGCCACCTGCTCTCTGTAGTGAGTTTAATTATTGTTGGTGATGAGTTCAGTTATTATAATAATAATAATAATTTTATTTATAGAGCACTTTCCATCAATGTGCGGTACAGTTACAGAACATTAAAAAACATGTGAAAACAGACACAATAATAAAACACACAATGCTAACAAGAATGAAAGAAAAGGCAAAACACCTAGGACTCATACGTGACAACATATGGGTCTTAAGCTTGGCTTTAAAGACTTCAACTGAACATGACTGTCTGATGTCCAAGGGAAGACTGTTCCACAAAGTAGGAAAAAGCCAGCTCACCTGCTGTTTTTTTATTTACCTTTGGGACACTCAGATAATCGCTCGCCTGGGAGCGCAAAGGCCGTACAGGTACATAGGTATTAACAAGGTCTGACAAATAGATTGGAGCAAGACCATTTAAATTTTTGTGAGTCAAGAACAGCACCTTGAAATCGCCTCTGACCCAAACAGGGAGCCAATGAACAGAGGCCAATACAGGGCTAACATGTTCATAGCGGGATAATCCAGTCACCAAACGGGCTGCTGCATTTTGGACCAACTGCAGACCACGAAGGCTCTTTTTGGGCAGCCCAGATAAAAGCACATTACAATAATCTAACCTTGAGGTCACAAATGCATGAATAAGAGTCTCTGCATCTTTCAAAGAGAGGATAGATCTGATCTTAGCGATTTTTCTGAGGTGAAGAAATGCTACTTTTGTCACCTCCTTTACATGTTGCTCAAAAGAAAGGGTCTGATCAAAGAACACTCCAAGATTGTTTACCTTATCCTTGCAGTGAATAACACATTCATCCAGAGACACAGTAAAGTGATCAAACCAGTGGCATAACTTTGCTGGTCCAATAGCTATCATTTTGGTCTTAGCTGCATTAAGCAGCAGACATTTTGTTGATATCCAGGTCCTCACAGTGGCCAAACAAGCTGTAAGTTTATCAGAGCAGGAACCATTTTCTGCAACAACTGGCTATACATTTGCAAATCATCGGCATAACAGTGAAAAACAATTCCAAAAGAACGCATAATCAGACCTAGTGGTGCCAAGTGTAATGAAAACATTGTGGTTGTGTCATCGGCATACTTATAGAAGGAGACTGACCTGTGTTGGGATGTGAGGAAGGTTGGTGTAAGTCATGCTTTGTGAGAAGTGCTACTAAACATGCTAAACCTGTCTGGTGAAAACAAAACACCTGCAAAACGTCAGTATGCCAACACTGTCAAAGCTGCTGGATCAATAAAAGAACATGAGGTGTAGTCTTCAACGCTCGCTGAAGCCGCCGCCACAGACAAAAAATAATGCATAAGACCAAAGGATGAAAATAGAAATTTGTTTAAAAATTGAGACATCAGTGCTAGGCTCCGACCACCAGCTGCCAGCCTCATGAGTGCATCCTCACAGAGCTGATGTAAATCTTTTGTTAACCTCTGTTTAACTGCTGCTGACAATGAGCAGGGATGAGAGCGTGCTCAATAAGAGATGAACAAGAGCATTAAAACAGTCCCAACATCCATCGAAACTCAGCTCCACTTTTGAAGGACACTCGTCGCATCAATAATACAGCAGGTCAACAGCGCTGTGGAAATGCACGCAGCCGTGGTGTTATTGTGAGAATAATTACACCTGTGGCAACGGTGAATATAATAACAGGCATGTGGGCAGAGGACAGGTGTCCTTGCATGGACAAACACTCCTGTGAATTTGCCTTTGCAGTGAGAGTCAGTCATTTGACACAAATCACACTGGCAGACTGGATGTCCAACATTCATCATTAATAACACAGTGATGGTGTTCACTATTGAAACCAACAATGACCGTGAAGCTGCTGAGGCAGAAGAAAGGTTTTTTTTTTTGGTTTTTTTTAAGTTATATACAATACAAGATGTTTTGTTTTGATGTTTGGTGGGACTGCTAACCAGGAGGCGGATGCGTTTGATTCTTGATGGCTGTAATAGTGTTCTTGGTCCACTAGCCTCCTACTGTCGCCCTACTGCTAGGAGCCTAGGAGTTATCTTTGATTCTGCCTTTAAATTTGACAGACAGATAAGCTCAGTCATTAAATCTAGCTTTTTCCAGTTAAGGCTACTAAGTAAGGTGAAGCCCATCTCCCCTTACCTGACTTTGAAAGGGCGATTCATGCATTTATTACATGTCGTCTTGACTATTGTAATTCTCTTTATGCTGGACTAGACCAGCAGTCTTTGAACCGCCTACAGGCTGTCCAGAATGCAGCAGCTCGATTGTTGACAGGGAAAAAACGGCGTGATCACATATCTCCTATTCTCGCCTCTCTTCACTGGCTCCCTGTCCAGTTTAGGGTGCAGTTCAAAATTTTATTGTTTGTTTTTAAAAGCCTAAATGGTCTAGCCCCTTTCTATTTGTCTGACCTCATTAAGCATCATGCTCCAGCTAGAGCCTTGAGGTCAAGCAACCAGTTACTGCTGGTTTGCCCCAGATCTAAATTAAAGAGCAAGGGCGACAGAGCATTTTCTGTTGTGGCCCCAAAATTGTGGAACACCTTACCCCTTCACATCAGAGCAGCTGAAACTCTGGAGCTTTTTAAATCCCTTTTAAAGACTCATCTCTTTTCTCTGGCTTTCAACTCACCTTGACACCCTGACACCCTGACCTTTTATGTTTAGTATAGCTTTTAATTGTTTTATCTTATCTTAGTAACTGTTTTTACGGCCCTATTTTTCTGTTAATCTATGTTTGATGATTTTGTTGTTTTATTCATACTGCTAGCACCTGTATGTTGTGCAGCACTTTGGGCAACTAAGGTTGTTTTTAAATGTGTTATAGAAATAAACTTTGAGTTGAGTTGATTCATATATCAGATCCTTAGTTTATTATATTTCTGTTAACCATAATTGTTTAATGGCTAATAGCCAAGTGTTGGGCAAATTACTAAAATAATTCAATTACTGATAACTAATTTTAAAAGAAACAAAGTTACTGCTCTGATTTCTTGATTTCAAAATACATTACATATAGTTACCTATTCCATTCCCTCAAAAGGAAAAAAACGAACAAAAAAACTCTTTTGTCACTCTGCTGTGACTCCCGTGGTTTAGAGAGGGGGCGAGTTCATTTTGAAAATAAAAGGTGATTTTAAATTTAAAAGTAAATAAATAATGGCCATTTAGTTTTTTTCATTGTAATAGTTATTTCTTTGGAGATTGAGGTGCTCTTCTGACATTAAAATAAAACTTGTTTTTCCACCATGAACTACATCACAAGTAAACATTGCTCGCACCTCACATTGCAATCATGAAAATCAAAGTGATGTCTTACAACCCTGATATGGATACGCTGTGAAGTTCAGGGGCGGAAATCACATTAACCAGGTGAGAGAAATAATTTAATGAGCTATTATTTTGAAAATATATAGCCTAGGTTTATTTCTATATCTGACCCTGAACTGACATATTTGTGTTTCATATTCAGGATGACGATTGGCTGCTGTGCGTCATGGAAATTAAGGAATGATGTGCACACTGAAATAGACATTCTATAAACGGCAATGCAGGGTTTCTCTGCCTATCTGAGCCAAAGGCGGCCACCTCCTTTAAAGCATGTGTGTATGTGCATGGAGGGCTGTTCAGATGCAGAGTCTTTTGCGCGCACAGAACTATTACCTTCAATGTAGACGCACGTAATGCCCGCTTTGTTTCTTTGTTCATGTCAATTTAGTGGTCAAATAGCTTTTGTGGCCCCGAGTGGGTTTTAATATGGTGGAAAAAGGCCCAAACGGCTTTTTTAATGCTACAGGTTGCTGACCCCTGGTATAGTAGTATACACATTACAATAACACATTACTAAATAACACGTAACTACCCAACATTAAGTTTAGTCATGACAACAAAATGGTCTAATGATGGTGTTGTACCTATAATCACCTTCTTTTCCTTACAGTAAGTGACAGTAGCACTGGGCCCAGGTGCTTCCCTTTAATAAGAACAATAATACACGTTTTCCATAAAACAAATCTCAAAGTGCTACAAAGTCAAATCTGTGCATATAGCATATTAATTAATTAACATAATCAGGAAGGACTCCGCCCCCCAAGGTACCTGCTGCGGAAGAGAAACAGAAAACAGAATAAAAACGACAGAAGACACAGACAGAAAACAAAACCTAAAGAGAGGCCTTAGAGAGGCTGTAAAATGTTTATTTTCCTCTGTAGCTCACACTGCTAAGATCTCTATCATGCTGTGTTCACAGACATGTCTGAGCTGACTGAGACCTACACTCAGCTCCTCCTAGACTCTGCTCTGTTTTTGTGTTGTGATTTTTAACCTGTCGTGATCTAGAAAATTCTGCATTATAAAAGGAAGACTTCAACTGAACATGACTGTCTGATGTCCAAGGGAAGACTGTTCCACAAAGTAGGAAAAAGCCAGCTCACCCGCTGTTTTTTATTTATCTTTGGGACACAGATAATCACTCGCCTGGGAGCGCAAAGGCCATACAGGTACATACGGTAGGTATTAATAAGGTCTGACAAATAGATTGGAGCAAGAGCATTTAAATTTTTGTGAGTCAACAACAGCACCTTGAAATCGCCTCTGACCCGAACAGGGAGCCAATGAACAGAGGCCAATACAGGGCTAACATGTTCATAGCGAGATAGTCCAGTCAGCAAACGGGCTGCTGCATTTTGGACCAACTGCAGACCACGAAGGCTCTTTTTGGGCAGCCCAGATAAAAGCACATTACAATAATCTAACCTTGAGGTCACAAAGGCATGAATAGGAGTCAATGCATCTTTCAAAGAGAGGATAGATCTGATCACTGTCCTTATTCTATAATTGTAACTGCTTAAGACCAAATATCACAGCCTCGCCTCATTTGATTCCCACATGGTGATTAGAATGGATAGAGTGTATTTCTACACAGTGAAAAGCAGGATCTGAAGTTGAAGGAGAATCCTTTTATATTATTTATCTCTGTAAAGATAAAGCTGAAAACAAGGACAAACCACACAGATATTGTTTCTTTTAACCAGCACATATTGTTTTAGCCTTTGACAGTCAGGAAGGAGCAGAAACCTTCAGCTAGTCCACTCGACAACACACTGGACTACGTCCGTATCCACTGAAGTTCTGCTGTAGCCTCACACGACCTCAGAAATCCTGTGAAAACAGCTACTCTCACACGTTCTAGCACCACAACAAACGGGAACAACAACTAGCATCTTGCACTGCTGGTTGACATTTTTGACATTTTGTGGTGAAAAGTCTGAAAAAAATAAAAATAAACAGAAGGAAAAGAAGCTGAGAGTTTGGCTCAGATCCTGGATGGAGAGGCTGCTCAGCCTACACAGGGAACAGGAGGCGAGTGAACTTTGCAAAACAAAGTTGAGGTTCAGGTTAGGTAAAGCTGTTTGTTTGCAGATGCGTCAACACAAGTGACATCACTGGTCACAAATATCACGCGCAAATATCAAACGTGTTTAATAAAAACTTTCATGAAGAAAACGTTAAGTCACAGTCAAACAGAAAGAAGTCAGAGCATCTTCACCATTGGTGTGATGTGTTTTGAGCGACTGACTGAGGTGGAGCTACTGAAGTTAAGTTTCACTCACTTTTACCTATAGCTCTGGATCAGTCTGTGTGCCCCGCCCACCATCAAGGCTTGTGTTTGATTGACAGGTGCAAAGAGCAGAGATCATCCAGATGGTTAGAAGAAACGTCAGAGAAGGAGTCTTTTGAGACCAGAACCAGAGACCAGCAGATGGAGACACAGTCAGTGCATTTACATGCACAGCAACAGTAAGTCGAGCTCTGCTCATAGCTCGATTTGAGCGCCTCAACGGAATTCTGTCCTTGTCCAAATTCAACATTGCATGCAACAGGGAAAATCAAATAGTTTCCTGTAACATAAGTGGTCATATGCGTACTTTCAGCAGTTTCCCCTGTCCAGGTAATTCTTCTGTCACCTAGTAATTAACTGGATAAATAACTTAGAGTGCAGTTCCCCACTGGATGTGCTGCAGGACCAGGTTCGGAACGAAAAATATACGCTGCCCATCCAAAAAAGAGTCACCACTTGGATTTTACTAACCTTATAGGCATAAGGTTAGTAGTGACAGTGGTGACAGTGTATATTTTTGAGAGCCTCCCATTGGATAATTACTGCATGGATGATTATGCTTCAGCTGGCAACAACCATGTCGGAAGACATATTGTTGTGGAAAAGATGTTAATCTGTTTCAGCAGGGTCAAATTATTGGCATCTAGCAAATAAAACTTTTAAGGAGATTACTGAGACTACTAAAATTGGGTCTGTACAACACATTATTAAAAACTGGAAGGAGAGTGGGGAACCATCATCTTCAAGAAAGAAATGTGGTCCAGACCTTCACCCCACTGAGAATCTTTGAAAAATAAATCCAACTATGGATGGAAATAAATGTTGTGACATTGCAGAAGCTTATTTGAAACGATGCCACAGCAAATGTGTGCCGTAATCAAAGCCAAAGGCGGTCCAATGAAATATTATAGTGTGTGACTTTTTTTCTGGACGGGCAGTGTATATAAATAACTCAGGTCGTGTCGGGCCATAGGCTTCCTTTTTTTGTATTTATAGAAAAATCTTTTTGCTGGTTGCACTGTGTGAAATGCATTAAAATCTGTGCTGACAGATCAGGCCAGGTGCTTTTATGTTCTTTTCTTGTATTGTCCAGTTTCAGAATCTGTTTCCAATCGCACTATCTGGGTGTTTTAGTTGGATCTGGAGAAGTCCAGTCTTAGTCAGACTAACACATTTAAATGCACTTTGGTTGTGCAGTTATAATTGTATTAGAGTCATAATACATTTTTTCAACTGTCATGTATAAACGTACTGAGTTTTAGTCACTCTGTACTGATAAGGTTTCAGGTTTAATTAGTCCCGCCCCCTATTCTCACAGGCTGGCTATCTGAGGCTGTTTTTATGTCAGCAGTTTCTGTAGTTCCAACACTCAGTCATAATGTTGACTGATTATTTCACTCATGATGTCTCTTGTAAAAACACCACATTGAAATAATTATCTTAAGACCTCCTCCAATGATAAGTGTTTAACCTTGTCACATGTCAATTTAAAATGAGACGTTCAACATAGAGCTCTGGACCTGTTTGAACCATTTTTTTAACCTCTTTTTATTTTACATGTGCAGGAGCATTTCATTTGGACTTACAGACTGGAAAGCATACATAAATAGATTAATCCCTTTCCCTGCTTTTTTGGTCAAGAAAACAGCCTTGATAATTAAAAAATAAAACAAAATAAAAATAAAAACTATCAGCAGTTCATTTTCCAAGTTGGAAAGCACTCAAGACAAGAAAGTTGTGTATCACATGCCAATCTCCAGGCCTGTGGGCTGGATTGTGCCTGCCATGAATTTTTATCTCGAAGACAGTGAATGTGTTGAAGCTGCTGCTCGGAGCGATCTCGGCGTGAATGAGATATAAAAGGAAGGAATAAAGGAAATCTCTGCTCGAGACAGACAATTGCAACGGAAGACTTAAATAACTCACCAGTGCCTTCCATTTGCCAATCAGACCCCTCTGAATTTGGTAATGTGTCAGCAATGCAGGATAAGCAGATTTCTATGGGAGGGAATCACCATGCATTATGTGACCGGGGCTTTTATGTTTTCCAGTTTACCGCGCGCATATCCACGCATGATTATGCATGATGCTGTGACAGCTTTGCATGTGAAAACAGTTTACTGGGGAAGCCAAATGAAACCTTTACTCAGCTTCCATTTTGTCAGCCTGCAGCAAATGTGCATGCCATCCTATATACACCCTTACACCCCTCCCTCCCTCCCTCCTTCACTTCTCAAGGCTGAGAAATTCAATTTTTAAATTTTTTACACATTCATTTGCAGCTGATGTGGAGACCCTGCCAGAGCGCTGACAGGAAGCGCTGAATGAATTACACTTCAGAGCGAGCTCTTCCTCCTTTCATCCCCTGTATGATGCCACGGCTCCTCCCATGCACTGGGACTACTTGGAAGCACTTACTTGTGGGAACAAATGTTCTCTGTGATAAGGATCAAAGAATCTTTTCATAAGTCCAGCTGTAAAAGACAAAACACCCTCTGAGCGGGAGTTAAATGAACTGGCATCAAAAGACAAAAAAACGGTGCAAGGTGGAAGAATGGGAGCAGGCAGGTCAAGATAAGAAGGAGAGGTGTCACTGGAACTCCTGTGGGGGTTTTATTGCAAAGGTTGGGAAAATGCAACACATCTCAGCAGCAGGCTGAGAATCATCAATCAATCATCACTTAAAAGAAAACACATGTCTCAGTTCTTTTCTTTCTTCCTGCATCTACAGGTTTTTCCCTCTGTTACAAATCCAAAAGTCCGGCTGACACAGTGTGAAGCTCTCTCATATTTGTCTCCTGGATTTGCTCTCGCAGCAGCCGCCAACAAACCGTGGCTTCTTCATTTGTTTTGTCTGATGCTGCTCATCCAAAACGAGTGAAAAGTTACAAATGTCTTCTCGGTCCAGCGGTGATTATTTGCCACGCTGCGTCTCAAGTGTCAGGGAGAAGGGAAAAAAAACTGAAATGGAGCTACAGCAGTTGCTTTGAGGAAAACATGAGAAAACAAATGAAACAGATCAATCAGTTTGAGGAACAGAACACATTTATAAATATTGACTATCTCGGTGAGATTCTGCCCAATTTAAAAGTTAAACTCTGAGGTGAGGTTGTGGTATTACTGTGATCTCATCAAATTCATATCAGTTTTTGTTTTATTTTTTTGTTAAAGGGATAGTTCAACATTTTGGCAAATTGGCCCATTGCCATAATTGCTATAGTCATAGCAGTAGGTTCGTTACCTTTAACTCATTGAGTGCCGCGCTCCTTTCCAAAGTTTTAGTCAAGTGTACCGGCAAATTAGACCATATTTGACTTTTTATTTTAGAGCCATAGTGTATTCTATATTATTGCCACCAACACATACTGTGGCTCATTTGAAAGGTTTAACTTTATCCTTCAAATGGCCACAAACCGTTTGTTTCTACGTGCCTCCGTTCCTGAGAAAAGTCAAGCTAAACATGGCTGGGTTTCACCAAAATCCCTCCTTTTTTTCTAGAAAAGGAGATAGAGCATCTTTTATGAAAGGTGCGCTGTTTGTGCCTGTCGCTCTTCTCACACTCGCATTTCTGGATCAAAGGGCTCATATAAGATAAATATACACAACAATTGTTGTTCTATTCACAAAACCACCATCGGGGGCGGGGGGGGCGCCACTAAACAACAATAACACAGACGCACCGTGCCGTGTCACAGCCTCTCGCCGCGGAACGTGAGGCTCTGCCGGCCACAGCGGCTCGCGAACACCGGTCCCGCCGGTGGTCGTGGTCCGTCTGTGGTACGGGTCGGTGGTGCCGGTCTGCTTTGACCCAGAGACCATCAGATTTTACCGCGGGAGGACTTTGGGGAGGACACGGTGTTGCTCCAGATGAAGACCGGGCGGGACTGTCGGCTGAGAGCTTCCTGGTTCAGCTCCCAGCTGCTGCAGCCTCGCGGGTGAGAGCAGAGCAGCAGCGGAGCAGCAGCGGAGCAGCTGCTGCATCTGCATGCAGAACTCCGTTTGCAGAAGCTGAGTTATGATAAAAACTTCCAGATCATGAGCTGTCATGTGACTTTGATCGTCATCTATTTCAGTTCTCCTCGTCGTAGAGTCCCCAAATTTACATATAATGTGTATTAAAGTGTCTATTTTCATAATTTAAAAAAAAAGCAAAAAACGAAAAATTTCGTTTTTGGCACTCAACGCATGGGAACGAAAAACGAGAAATTACGTGGTTGGCACTCAATGAGTTAATTGTAGGTGTAAGCTATTTTTAGTACAGCGGAGCGCAGCAGCAGGCTGCTCAGAGCTACGCTATGGAGGCTAACGGAATTTCTTGGTTTCCCTCATTAAACTCATCAAATACAAAATCCCAAAACTCCACAGCGCTTTTGTAGACAAGTTGTGAGTTGCACATTCACCACGCTATGAGATAATGACGGAACGATACGAAATGGAGCCGTTTTCGAGGTAAATTCATACAAAACCGCTGATGCGCGTTGCGTTCAGGGACAGTTTTTCAGCAAGCAGTCTCCGTATTTACCCTGTATTTACCTCGAAAACGGCTCCGTTTCGTATCGTTCCGTCATTATCTCATAGCGTGGTGGTTGTGCAGGTCACAACTTGTCTACAAAAGCGCTGTGGAGTTTTGGGATGTTGAATTTGATGAGTTTAATGAGGGAAACCAAGAAATTCCCTTAGCCTCCATAGCGTAGCTCTGAGCAGCCAGCTGCTGCGCTCCGCCGTACTGAAAATAGCTTACACCTACAATTAAAGGTAATGAACCTACTGCTATGACTATAGCGATTATGGCAATGGGCCAATTTGCCAAAATGTTGAACTATCCCTTTAAATACCTATTGAGTGCAGCTCACAGTAACAGTTTGGTCATATGACCTGGAGTTTAGCTGCAGAGGATCTGATCTGGCTCCAGCAGGTTGGAGAAGATGATTCTAGGAGTACTGGCACAGGAGATGAGCTTTGTCCTGCTGTGGACGGGACCAGTCACCAACCTGGGGGCCTCCTCCAGTTTCCTGCCTCTTTCTCCAATTAAAAGGTAAAAATTGCTCAAATTAAATAAGTATTGATTTATGGAAGATGCGTGCAAGGATGACGAACACTGAACCTTGCAGCTGATTGGTTCCTGTCAGATGTTCTCTTCAGGGCTAATTACTAGTACATGAATAATATAGCTATGTTGTTTGAAACTGAGATTAAGCCAATATGTCACTAGATTACAATGTAAAGTTTTATTTCTGAACTGATTTTAACACTTGGAACTCATGGCATTTCAGCTGCTTTTTTACATTACTATGTTAAAACCAAACACATATATACAGGGGCTGTGAGAATGTACAGGACAGAGTGTCTTTTAGCATTTATTTCAGCACAACCTATGCAATCTGATGATAAAAAAAAAAAAAATTAACCAATTATGTAAAACACACCTAAGCAAAAAGTATTAAAAAGTTTTTAAATCGATTTGATTTTTTTTTTGTTTGATTTTACATTTTATCACATACTTAAAGCTGATCGAACATTTTTGAAAGCTTGAAATTATAAAAACAGTTATACTGACAATACTTGCACAAATATATAATAACTGTGTCTAAAAACCATAAAAACCATAAATAACTCATTCAATTTCCAGGTGGAAGTTCCTGTTCAAAATAGACAAAGGGGGTGTCACCTTCAAATGTTATTAAAACCCAAAATATGTCCCGGGTCAATTTGACCCAATGGATACCAGAGGATCCCAAAATGAAGGGTAAGGGCAAAGCAAATTTGGATAGGAAATTATTGGTGTTCTATTTCCAAATAGATTTGTCATTGTGCTTTTATCTAACCTGGAACATCCTCCTACGATCTGTTTCTATAGCTACTTGAGACTTTGAAGAAAGAATATTCATGTTCGCTTTGTACTGAATACCCTGCCACCAAGTGCCGCTCTCTTGGAAATTACTTTCAACCATTGAACAAGCATATTCCTATACACAAGCACAGCCAATAACTTGTCAGCAATAATACAGAAATACAGTGTGTGCCCTTAGTGGCTAAGAAAATGGAGATCATTGGGGAAAAGCAGCAAGATAAAGCAGGGACAGGATTCAGTGCAAACCACACACTTCAACTGATTAGCAAAACACTTTCTCTTCTGCTGATCCAAATATGAACTGCAGTTCACACACTGACTATATGTAAAGTCAAACAATCAGAGCTCTCCTTTTGATTCTATGGCCCCTTAAGCACAGTGGAATAATGTGAAAACTGAAAACATAACACTGGCATACCGTAAAATCAGCTAAGTATAAGGTAAAGGTGTATATGTATAACTTCATATTGTATGCTATTTGCCCATAAAGTTGGAATAGTTCTGTTTTCAGACACATTCCTCTTTTTATTTCTGTTTATACACAATAGTAATCACCTTTGGTTACATACTGACTACCAGGAAATACACACTTTATCCGCCAAGAATAAATCACATTGTCATAACCATTTCATGAGAAGAGGTAAAAAATATATATATTGTATTCCAACTTCTTGTGTATCATATGTCTAACCCGTTTTGTAGGTGTGTTATTATAAACAGAGGAAAAGAAGAACACTTTAACCTGGTGGTTGCAACAGATAAAAACTTAGGGACATTTTCAGTGTTTATCCTCCTGTGGAAACAGCACTGTATTTCACTGCAGTCACAATTCAGCTGAGTGAGGTGGAAAGCAATTTAATATAGTGTGCTGTGTAGGTGCATAGGAAGAGACTCATTCAGCAGTTGAAAAATTGTAGCACCAAAGGAAAGTGCTGTTTTGACAAGAAGATAAACAGCTGAAAATATTCTACATGAGCCAGAGGTTTAACACATATTGGATTGTTTCAGTGGACAATTTTAAAAGTGCCAAATGCATGTTGTTGTTTTCCTCATGGCCCTGTGCACAGGAACACACACGCAGTTCTACCGGTACTGTACTTACTGAGAGAAGGTCAATCTTTGCATGACTACGCCACACAGCCCCTCGTCAAAATAATGGAACTATCACTCCTATAGCAACATTTAAAAAAAACAACATATAAATGTTTATATAATATAAATGTAGAGTCACTGAAGAAGCTCAATAACCTCTCAGTTCTTGTTTAGAAGGAGCATTGAGGAGACTCTTTATTAGTCCAGTCTGCTCTGGATCTGCACAGCCTGGTAGAGATGTCCTCAAGAGAGGACAGAGTAGCTCCCACAAGAGGGATGAGGAGTTTTTATTTTTTTCTTCACTGCCAACGGCATGGTCTTGCATTGACCAAATCAGGTTCTCAAAGATGTTATAATGCAATTACAGTCTTCTCTTAGTACAGGGGCCTCCAACCTTTTTCCCTCGGAGAGCTACTTTTGCAATGGCTACATGTTTTGTAACATGCATTATTTTCATTATTTTCATTCTTTACATTCGTAAAAAAAAACTGTCCCACTCATAATGAAAATAGTATGTTTTTTAGCCTTTATCTTCCTGATAGCTGAAATTATTCCTGTGGGGTTTGGTCTCTCTAATAAATATGAAAGTAGGCTGAAAATCACAGGACATGTCTCTTCTGATGATATAAGTCAGTGGTCCCTCAGCCCTATGTTCCCTCAGCCCTATGTTCCCTCTGGACTCTCTCTACCTATCTGGACTCTGTCTATCTGGCCTGTCTAGCCTCTACCTGGTCTTTTTACTAAACTTAACCAACTCCTTTCTTCATTGCCTAAACCCAACCAATGGTGGGACCAAAGGGCTGTGGGAATAGGGCCTAATTTTCAGTGACAACAAAAGTTAGAAATGAGGGAACATAGGGCTGAGGGAACATAGGGCCTAATTTTCAGTGACGACAAAAGTTAGAAATGAGGGAACATAGGGCTGAGGGAACATAGGGCTGTGGGAACATAGGGATGACCCCCTGAAGGGGAGTCTTTCTCTTCTATAACACACATTCTACATCTCAGGATGGAGTGGGAAACGGTAGGGGAGAAACAGCTGGACAGGGAACTGGGATTTGACACAGCACCGAAACACAGAGTGTTGGGTGGCATGTTGCTGCAGGAGAAGTCCATGGAGCTGATTGGTTCATTCTTATCACATGACATGCACTGCACTGACTGCCTGCGGAAAAGTTAAGATTTTTCCTCTGTGTGCCGCGGACATGTAGCCTACGAACAAACAGACAGAGTTTGTGCGGTGCATGACGCAAGTCTACACGTTACATCTGAATGGCCCCATGCACGCACACACACTTCCTGGATATAAGGTGCAGGTTTGCTGAGTGTCCACTCAAATTTGCTAATTTATATATGATGTATTTATGTTTATGAATTCATTAATCCTTTGCCGAGCTACTTGGTACCTAAGTGGCTGCGAGCTACAGGTACTGCAGCTTGCAAGTGTATTTTGGACACCCCTGCCTTCAAGCACCTTTCCTTAGTCCTGTCCAGCAGTTCTGTGCAGACACCCAGACCCAGATCATTGCTTCTTGTGCATGTGTAGACAGTCTGAAAGCAGTCCACATGGACTCTGGACAGAGTGCATGGGCAGATCAGAGCTGACACATCATCTGAACCTTTGCAGACGTGAACCGTGAATCCTTTTGACAAGTTTGGACAGTTTGTACAAACTAATTTACCTCAATCACACAAGCCTCTTTATCTGACTAATTATTTGTCACACCAAATACATTTCACTAAAACTTTAATGTTCAGCTGCACGTTAATTACACCTGGCCACCTGCAGGAGCCCATTGACAAAGCCAGGTGAATGACTTGGCGGTGTGCTCAAGAGGACGTGCAGTTCTCACTGCAGGTGACAGCGCTGCACACTCTGCAGTAATTACCTTTGAGGGGGGAACTCTAGAGGCCCTTTAGGTATTAATTGGTGTGCAGTCGTTGTTTCTTCCTCTCCCTTCCACCTTGTTTTCTTTCCGCAGCTGCTCCGGCATGACGGCGCATCAGAGGGACAGATGAAGGCGAGCGCCATGTGGCTCACCGAGATTGCGACAGGAGCTAGAGACAAATATCTTCCATTGAGAGGCCACTTCAAAGACCACGATGTTGATATTCATGAATGATTATTTATTAATTATTATTTTGACAGTGAATTCGGATGCTTTTCATCCCCCCACCACCCATATTTTTGCCCTTGCTGGATGAGCCAGCTGAATATTGCGTCGGAGAAGAATGTTTTATATGGTGCCTGAGGGCTGTGTGTACAGAGTTGACACATCTGAATGATTGATACAGCTTCATCGTGAGCATCTTCGATTGGAAAAAATAAATGAGGGAAGAGGGAGTCTGGAGACGGTGATAAATGAATTTTGCCTGAGGTGGTGACTGATCTTTTCCAGGTGGTGGAGGCAAAGGTTGAGCAAACAAACAAAAAAAAAAAACATTCCACCATTATTCAAAACAGATTAAAACACACAAATGGAGAGAGAAACCTTCAGTATGTTGATGAAACATTCATAAGCTGCATTAAAAGACCTGGATTAAAGCTGCTGTTTGTATTCATGACCACTAATTACCTTTTATATGATATATAAATGATACAGTATGTGGAACTGTAGAACCGCATGTATATCACACAGCACTGCAGCAGAAATACAACGTTGATGCTGTGAAGTCATTCACCGGTAATGTGCACTTGCACTGGCATCTTTTCCCCACACATTCTGTGTTGACACGGCCTCATTCGGATGACTGACGAGGCCGGACTCAGGTCTCAGTGCCGTCTTAATTGATGTTGTACATTAGTGGTAGTGGCAATTATCCAGCAGTTTATCATGTAATCACCAAAACTACTCGACATGCAGTGAACCTCAACCCCCCCGCCGCTTCTTGGTAATCCAGCCTTGGACTCGTTTATTTTTTTTTCATCACACATGTTTGATCTCTTGTAATAATTCTTCTAGTGCGGTGAGTTACAGCTTGATTGCTCTTATTAATTCATGCAGTCTGGTGATTGCACATAATTGCAGCATATCTGTGCCCAACAAACAGTATTTTATATTTTTTCGTTTCATTCTTCCCACCCATGCACAGCTGGCATATCCAATCCCCTCCCTGTTGTTCTATAAGAAAAGATATTTCATTTTCAGTACGTATGACGTATACATAAGCAGTGATCTTTGGGACCCTACCTTTTGAAACTGTACAGATATAACAATGAAAAAGTCTAAACTGCAGACCATAGAGATGAGCTAGTTTTACTTTTCTTTTCTTTTTTTTTGGGGGGGGGGGTCATCCACTGAACAGAAGGTGAAGGTTTCTGTGAGAGAGATCAGTGTGTGTGAATGTGGGTGAATGGATAAATGTGGCCCATTGAGAGCTCTCTAATCAGTCCATTCACCCTGCACAGTTGTGACACTATCACACACACTATCACAAAATCTTTCAAAAGACTTATGCCTGCCAACGCACTATTACCAGTCCCCACAGCAATACACACTCACAGGGAAAACGAGTCTCACCACACTGCCACAGCTGGTAATTATGTTCATGTACAATATGAAATACAACAGTAGGCCGCAATCATCCATTAGAAATTCCAATGCTCTGTCCTGGGTTGGGTACACCCTGGACAGGTCATAGGGCCACTGTCTGGAGAAGAACAGCATGCACGCTCACTTTGACACATAGAGTCACTAATTAACCTAATGTGCAAGTTTTTTGGACTTGCAGTGTAAAATATTATGTGTGTGGGGTGTAATATTTTAAAGACAAATTAAAAATGTCTGGATCATATTATATTACTTAATCAAAGTGTACTTCATTTGCCCCTTTATTCGGACTCCTGTTTCTCTCAATGAATATCCACCACATAACCTAGATCTACTGTAGATCTAAATGTATTTGTTGCTTCTCAGTGATCGCAGGGGTGCAAACTTGACAAATTTGAGAGGGGGGGGGGGGCGAGGCAATGCACCTGTCTCTTTAAGGCGCGTGCACCTTATCTGGATGAAAACAAGTGGATGAAACAACGGCTTTGAGGCGCGCATTTTTCCTCACCTACATCTGCTGGAAGAGACTCCATGTAAAGGTAAGAAGTGTTCATTGTAAAATTTTTATTTATTTATGTAAATGTAGATGAATAAATACTTTATTTATATACAAACTAACTAACGCGACTGCCACAGTTGTTAGATTTAATCAATGAGAGCAACATTAATCTCCTATAAAGAGTTTAACCAGTCAGCGGTAAACCTCTAAAAACTTGCGGATAAAGTTACTTGGCTCGTTATCGCCAGCGGGAAGAAGACAGAGTTGGCCCCGGGATATCGGTTCAGTAGACCGGCCACTGCCTCTGAGACGTGCCACTAGCACGGATGTAGCCTACTAGCCCCTGGTCGCTGCTCCCTCTGTATTTAAAACAAACGTCGGAGCAAATTTCCTAACAGGCGATATCTGGATAAACTGACCACAGACTGGGGATTTAACAGTGACTTTCTCACATGAAAAAATATTAAACCTTTTATCAGCTAGCGGATTTTATGCCTAGTTGATGCTGGCCGTGTGTGTTTTGAACGTTGTTTCAAACTATGTGCGTTTGCTTGAACATCTTTTAAATACATATTGCCGCTTAATATGTTTGTTTTTTTTTATTTTAAGCTGTATGTGTGTTATTGGACAGAAAGAGCTTTAATTGCTTTTCACCTGGCTAGATGCAAACTTAATTTTGTTGTCTCAGTACTTGTACTCTGCAATAACAACGTGAATTTCCTCTCATCTCAAGGTACCCAGGCCTTAACCATGTGGTTCAGGGGGCGCTTTCCATTTTCCATGGGCCGATGGTAGAGTCATCATTCAGCTCAATGGGAGACATCATAAACAACAAGAGCACCACAATGAGCATGGAAACCAACAATGCGATACAGACAACCAGGTATGCCCTGAGGTCCAAGGGTCAGACCGCCCTTCAGATGTTCAAAAGAGAGGATGTGAAGCTCTCCAAGGTGGATACGGCCCTCTGCAAGAACATCCACACTGCTGGCACCAGGGACAAGATGCGTAGACAAAAGGCCCTGCTGAAACAAAGAGAGAAGCAGGTGGAGTTTCAGTGCCAGTCTACAGTCAGTGCAGCCCAGAGCAGGAGGACTTCGGTAGAGGAAGAAAGACAAGCAAAAGTCCGGCACCTGACTGCCCAGAAGCGCTAAAGAGCTCTGGAATTACTGGTCCAGAAGAGAAGGGAAAAGTCCAGTATTTGAGCCCTTTACTCTATTCATGATTCACACCTTACATTTCTGTAATAAACATTTATGCACATTGACATATGGAACTGGCTAATGGCTGCTCCTTTCTGTTTTGTTTGTTCTCCAACTCTCAGGTGCTGAGATTCTATCAATTTGGTTGTGCTTTTGTTTTGTTTTGTTTTGTTTTGTGTTGCATGGTAAAAAAAAAAAAGGAAAAAAAAACAGTTATGTTTTTGTTGCATGCACTTTATATTTTCATCTATCTCATTGTTGTTATTATCCTCTTTGATAGTTTAATTTCAATTGCTCAATAAAAATTAAAAAAAAAAGATCCTAGACCACTTTTCTTGCTCGAGTAAGACTGAGTCTGGTACCTTTGGGATGCCTCAACAATTGATTTCCAAAACCACTTTTTTTGCAAGGTTCATCTGATGGACATCCAGGGACAGATTCACTAAGGTTTGCACAGCTTTAGCTCATGCTAAACCTGCATAGGCTGAGCAATCGGCCCCTCTGTTTGTCTTTGAAGACCCTCTTCACATCTTTCAAAACCAAACACAGAGATACAGATTGTGCAGGTTTAACACGAGCAAAAGCTGTGCAAACCTGAGTAAATCTGGACCCTAGTTTCATGCTAAAATTGACTGTAAATTCACCTTTAAAGTTGGTTTTAAAAACAAATATATGATGAGTTTGCACCCCTGGATCTTTAAGACTGCACCAAAATCCCCCCGGGACATTCAGCCACATCATGAGGTTGTTTGGATAACAATCAGCCACCTGAAAAGAGGGCTAAAGCAGAGAACAGAGTAAGAATTCTCAATTCCACTTTTTACGAATCAGCTGTCAGAGAAGTGCTTGTGTCATGAAGAGAACCATATAGGGTATTCTGTCTCATCAATCTGAGCAAAGACTTGCCTGAAATAAGATTAACAGGTTCAAATGATGGAGGGCAAGGATAGAAACAGGATGGTGGAGTAGAGAGCATGAGGTGACCTGACCAACATAATAAATATGCCAAATGAGTCCAATGTGAATAAAAGAATCATGACTTTGTTTGATGTCAAAAGAAGGTGGTGTAGAAGGATGAACTCAGTTGTACTGTGCTGTGTGACTGGGCCCTGTTTTCCTTGTGTACGCCTCAAGTTTTGTCGACTGCAAAGTGAATAAAACTCTACTGCATCAAACTCCAACTCTCTTCAGTGCTTGATTTGAAGACTCCATTTTATTTTATATTGGTTTGTAACAGGGGGTTGGTAGACCCCTGTTTGAAAATTAGGAGTTTTGTGAGGAGCACTCTGCCAATGACCACAAGTCAGATACGGGAGGAACAAACTGTACAATTTATTAACATGATTTAAAAGAGTCTAAACTAAAATAGTCAGAACTGAAGCAGGATGGTGCAGTCCATCAACTCCGGTCGACCTCTTGTTGTAGATGGTGGCGTGGCCGAACCAAGGTGTCTAAAGGTAGAGAGAGCGACGTGCCGTTAGAGGAATCAAGTCTCACTGTCCCTTGTTGGTCCCAATAACTAGTTTCTGCCTCTGGTCAATTAAACATGCATACTGTACTGCAAAACAAAACTAAAGGAATCCAAGTCCAAATCAAACAACTAAACGTGACCAGGGCGAAGAATAACCGTCCATTTAGACCCGGGACCAGACAAGCAAAATAAATATGGAGTATGAGAGGGGTACTTAGCTGGACGGAGAGGTGAAGCGCACTTCAACCTCTCCAGATATCCAACAAGGCGTCCTCCCTCTCTTTCTCTCTCTCGGCAGCTGCGACCCATCGTGACGTTAGATTTGTGTCCTCACACTGGGCCTCTCTGGTCCTTCTGCCGTCATGCTGCTCATTGCTGCTGTTTCGTCTCTTTACTCTCTGTACATGTTCCGTCCTCAACACCGCTCCTTTCTCAAGCTCTTCTCTGTAGCCACTCTGCTTGCACACTAGGAGAAAGGGGAGAAAAAGCCCGCCACACACCCACACTGGCCAATCGCTGTCCTCCGTGCAGGTACACAGGTGTAATCAATTCATTCAATCATGCACGCACACACACACAGAGGGGGGAGGGGTGGAGCACACAGCATCGTACTGGCACACACCTGTGACAGGTTTATTGAAAATATTGCTAAAGAGGCAGACTGACAGCCCAGGCCGGGTTTGAAGGCACATCAGACTCAAGGAGGAAGCTGGAGAAACAAACAACAACCTCTAAATCTCTACTGACCCTATGATTAAACAAAATCTGCTATTTATTATACATACCAGCTGTGTTGTTGTATTCTGTATTGTTTTATAACCAACTCAGCCAACAAAAGTGTCAGGCACACTTGTTTAACACTAGAACCGCCAAGACGGTCTCACAGACCGTTTGTGTTTAGGTTTGTTTACATTAAACCTACAGGTCTTCCAGTCCGTGACTTTTCCTAAATATATGTGTTTAATGGTTTCTGAAGCTTACAACTTATTAAAATGAAACACACTCGATTTCTGAGCAATTATACCTCGGATCGCCAGCAGCGGTCCCACAGACCGCTTTTCACTTATTGTTTTCCTATGTGGCTATATTTATTTTTATATGAGGAGAGAGAGAGAGAGAGAGAGATAGAGAGAGAGAGAGAGAGAGCACGAACGAGACACCGGGTGTAGCCTACTGTATACGGGCAATAACTGAAACAGGCCGGTTAGAAAAGAAAAAGGAAAATCAGAGAATACAGGATATGTCCAAGAGACTCATCGGGACGTGAGGGAGGGAGGATCAGATGCTGGCTCAGGTAGTGATGAGGACATTGTAAGCTGCATCTGTCAGATATATGCATCTGTCAGCTGTCAGCTGACGTGTGCTCCGTGCAGATGTAGCGGAGGTGCGCGGAGCTCCGTTACACAGACACTTCACAAACTTTATTTTGTGGGCTCAGGACAGACTAGATCATGATTAGTCTGTGTTAGATATAAAGCACCATATATATAGCCTACTCACTCTCGTTTATAATGATTATTGAATTATAATACGTAATATACGTAATAATAGCCTAATTATCTCGGCTGCTGTCCAGTCTGGTAATAACGGGCTTCTGTGGGCGTGGAGCCTAAACGTCGTAATATCCAGGTAGAACAACTGTAAAACACTGGAGTTGATAACAAACAGGCCTAGAAAAAAAAAAATCCAGTGAACAGCGACATCGACTCTTGACATGAGAGCAGCACACGTGTCCAGATGCGTCACTTTCAGCTGTAGGCAGACGTGTGTGCTGTAGGTGCAACAGGCGGTGCTGTAACATCACTCAGTCTACCCCCCCCAACCACATCCAATCAAGACCCCAACACAACATAATATGAAGAAGGACTAACACTACTAAAAATTAAATCTTATTTTTTCCACTTACAGAACTGTTTGCGACTGGAAACAATGTAATTACACGTGACGGTCTGGGAGACCGCTGTGGCGTTTTAAGGGGGATTAGAATGTTGGCGGTTCTAGTGTTAAGGCTTATTATTTTAGTCAAGAGCACAATTTTAGTCTAATAACAATATAATAATTGAGAGGAAAAAATTCAGGAAAAACTGAAACGATCAGAAATGTGAACTCTATGACAATCAAAAAAAAAAGTAGAAATCACAGGTTAAAGTCAGAAAATCTGATATTGAATCAGAATTTTAAGGTTAAACAAAAACAAAAACCCTTTGAAAACTAAAAGGCTTTATTGAACTTTGGTCATGTCATTGTAGCCCCACACAGGCTTTGACAGACATGATCATAAACTACAGTTCAACTGGACAGAAGCATTTTCAAGCGTCAGCATTTTTACTGACGAGCCTGTGGTGTTCCAGTGGATTCAGGTCACAGGATAGGCCTATACACTGGGCATGAAGACACACACACAGATACAAATACATAATGTAGACCGTGCAGCAATTTCTGATCAGATTAATTAGTTTCAGCTGTGTCATGTCACAGAAGGGCCCACATGATGCATCGCCACAATATGTTGTTTTGAAAGCACTGGATTACATGAATATCCCTGAGCCTTGGTGGTAATGAGTGTTTAACTGGAGCATTATTTCTTCCACAGACATCCAATACTGCTTCTTTTTTCTAGCGAAGTTTTTTTTTCCTTTTTCTTTCTTTTCTTACTTGATTCTTAAATTAGTCTAATATGTCAGAGCCATGGAAGTCCAAAGAGGCTGGGGAAACAGGCTGCTTGTTTTTTTTTTTGTTTTTTTTTTGTAGTTCCTCGGTAACACTGTGTGCTTTGGATCTTGATTCCTTGTAATTTGCCTTTTTTTGTTGTTGTTGTTTGTGCACAGATTGCATCATTTGCATATCTCATCATACATATTTTCTTAGGTGTTGTTGCTCCTCTGCTTTTCTGTTCCCCTTCTGTATCTACTAATACCACATGTTTTTATATTTGTCTTAGTCATTTTTCTGTTCTGCACTAAATGAAACTGTTGATAGTGTTGCTAAACTCCATACACATGTGACACACACACATGCATATATCTATATGTAGTAGTGTAGCCACATGTACATTATAATACAAGTGAATGTTGGAAGCAGTTTCTGTTTCCAAGATCAAGATGAAACATAACTTGAGGCGCCATGAAGGAGCGGTCCTTAAAGTAGCCTACTCGGTTTAAAAGCTAAAACGTTAGGCAAACATTCATCTGCTCCATTTTTTTTTTGTCCCTTTTTCAAAACAAAAACTGTGGCCGTGATCCCACCCAGAGAGGTCTGACTGATTCAACCCACCATAATCACATCAAATTACTGTGCTCCCCTGCTGGGCTGACAGTGAATCTGTGACAAGGAGGACAGTTGCCGAGAGACAAGCAGCGCATTGATAAATGATAACTGGCTGCTGATCATCCTGTGAGAGCACCCACACACACACACACACACACACACACTGGACTGATGTTATGGGAACAGACATGGCATGAAATGTCCACATACACAGGAAGAGACTGTAGCTGCTAAATATTATTTACACGCGAACGCCACCAAGGCATAACACCTCAGCTGCTCGACCCTTTTAATCTGAGAGTGTCGGATTAATCCTGAGGCACTGTGTGGAAAATAAAAGACTTTGCTTTGCTTTGCTGAAGGTTGATTCACTGTGCTGTTTACTGAAAGAGCAGAGGAGGGTAGGACAGCCAAAATCCCTTGGATACTAGAGGAAAACTGCTAATTTAGTACATGGAGTTAGTTTACAATTACCAGTGTTATGATACTGTTCTTTTCATGACGGCTGTTTTACATGACTGATGTTGATTCAGCTTTCACGGATTAAGATAAAAATTTACAGATAAACCTGAGAAAAGCCCAACTGAAACGTCTTCTTCAGCAAAATGGGTTCAATACACACCAGTATATAAGTCACAGCATGTGAATACTGGTTTACAAGTGAAGAGTTCATTTGCAAAAGCAGATAAGTGCCATTTTGAAAAAAATGAGCTGAGGCTTTGTAATTATTCTTTGCTAATTATTGTTTTCAATAAAACTTTTTGAGATATGTCTGTTTTGTTACATCTCAAAGTCACTCAACTTTGGTTTGACTGATATCACCTTATGTAAATAAAAAATAAAAAATGAAGATTCTAGAATTTTTTAGTTAGTTATCTGCTTTTGCAAATGAACTCTTCAAGTATATTAGTGGCATATATACCATTAAATGTGATTATGTATTCTGAATATGTGCCTGCATTTGAATAACACGATGAAAGATAGGAGTTAAACTGTAAGATTCATTTTGAGTCATGCAAAATCATAACAGTAATTGTAATGTGTGTGCATTAAAGGTCCCACATAGTGGAAAAATAGATGTTCATGTCTTTTTTGCTTATAAAGCAGCTCCAGGTTCAAAATTAATTCTGTGAAAGTATCCTCAGCCTCAGTCAACATACAACTACAACCTGCCTGTATTCAGAAACTGAGCCTTAAAACCAGCTGTCAGGACTTCTGTAACTTTGTGATGTCACAACAAAGCAGTCCCTATTTTCAGTTACAAGCACCTTCCACATGAACCCACAGTCCAATCTTGCAGGATTCAATTTCTCTGCGTAATTACCAGAAATCTTCTATATTTCTTGTAGAGTCAGAAGACATTTAGTCTTGTGATTGGCTCACTGAGATGTAAAGCTATACTGAGATGGTATTGTTCTTAAAATGCATCAACATACAGTTCTTCAAGAGAGTAAAATGGGAGCTTTAATATAGTCTATGTAATGCTGGAGGATTAGTATGCACATTTCACTTTAGCCTATTCTGCTGCAGCTGAAAACACACTCTGGTATGAATGCATTTCTTTAAACCAATCACAATCATTATGGGTGTTGTTGAGCTCAGGATGCATCAACAATGCCCCCAAACTAACTTGCCTTGGGGCAGCATCTGCACAAGTGAAGGTGAGCACTGTCATCTTAATGTCTAATTACCTGCACAAAAGAACATTAAAGGTGCATGGTGACTGTGTTGTTCTCTAGCTGCTGGGCTTTTGTCATGAATACTTAGCCAAAAGCAGTAATGTTCTATTTTTGATGAACCTGTTGCTCTGTCTTATTCACCTGAGGAAGAACATCTGTGGTAGAAACGTGTGAAATGAATGTCATCTATCTCCCCTCACCGGGCTATAACTGGCCATGCCAAATGAAGTGTTTCAATACCATCACACAGTAATTTAGTCTTGGTAACGAGATTGCGGCACATAGAGCAGGTGGGTAATTTCATTTCTCCTCTACCATCACTCCGCTCCTTTCATCAGGCCGCTCTTTGTACTTCTTGGGTCTTTGTTCTCCACAAGCATGAATGTAAAAAGCCAGTTACAAACCCTGTCGACACAGAGAAGAAATTAGCGCTCTGCAGGAGAAGTCTACCTGGGGAAATCACTTCTTCCTAATCCCATACTCAGTCACCAGTGTTCACTACCGCAGATGTGGTCTGACGTCGTCCAATAGACAAAACAAGTTAAACATGCCTTGTTTCAGCTTCATCCATAATGAAGGTTAAATAAAAGGGGCTATTTGTAAGTTTCTCCCTGCAATTTTTTTTTTCTTCTTTTGAGTGAATGTTGCTGGACAAAAGCTTCTGCCATTGTTGCATTTACAAGACAAGAGACTAGAGTTAGGTTGGTTTACACTCGGTGGGTTTACATGGACACTTTTTCCTCTTTCTGATTGAATTCATTCCGATTGAAACTTTCGGAATATTTGGCTCCATGTAAACCCAGCTATTAATGTTGCGCCAGGGGCAAGCCTGGTGTTTTCATACGCTTATGAGAACTCAACCGAAGCAACCTGTGTTGGTCTCAGTTAATTTGGCCTTAAACCTGTGCTTTACTGATGATTGTGTGATCGTTAGGCAACTGTTAGTAAATTCTGTGTATGTGACACAAGTAAAATGGATGTTTAATCGCTGTGGTGCTGTATTTAAAATGTGAAGTAACAACTGAGAAAGCTAAAACTATGAGATTGGTGGCTAATATAATAATAATAACAATAATAACTTTATTTATATAGCACCTTTCAAAAACAAGTTACAATGTGCTGTACAATAACAGCAGAAATAAAACAGGTCAAATACAATTTCCTGGTAACAACATAATAAAACCACCAGAGAAATAAAATTGGACTTAAAATTTTAAAATCACCCACCCACAACAAAGTAATCATACAATAATAATAAAACAAAATTAAGAGAAGGCTAATCGATAAAAGTGAGTTTTAAAAAGAGATTTAAAAGCATCAATCTTAAAATCAATTCTAAAACTCACAGACAGCCAATGGAGAGTGGCAAGGGTTGGAGATACATGTATGTGGTCACTTCTCTTAGTAGACTACCTGTTAAAAGCCTGGCAGCTGCATTTTGAATGAGTTGCAGTCTGTGGATGTTTCCCTTACAGATCCCAGCGTACAGAGCGTTAGTAGTCAAGTCTTGAAGATATAAAAGCATGGACAACCTTCTCCAAGTCGGGGGAAAAGAGGAAGGAGCGGATTCTCGTTAGCTGTCTCAGCTGCCCAAAACAGGATTGTACTACCTTGGTTACCTGTGAGTCAAATGATAGCTGTGAGTCGAGAATGACACCAAGGTTGTCTCTGTATGATGATGTTTTACAGCTTCATGACACATTAAATGACGTGGTAATAAATCTACGCTAATGAGAACTCAACCGAAGCAACCTAACATATTAATGGTCTCTGTTGACCATTTTTCCTAGTTCTCAGGCACATACAGCTGCTGGTGTGTAGCTGCAGTACGGTACCCGTTACAGTTGCTTCCCCACTCTGGGAACAACTTGTTGGTGGGTAAAGAAATTCAATTTGATGCTGAATTCATAATTTGCCCTCTTGCAGCAATAGAAAAACATACAAATAGCTTATATACATGTAACTGAGTAAAGGTTGTGTCTTACTTCCCCTAGCTGGATATAAAAAAAACTTACATGTAGAGGAAATATTGGTTGAACACGCTCACAGTTTCTCTCAAGAATCTCACCTAAATGGACCTGCTATTTCAGCTTACTTTCCTCCGTCTGTGAGATCATAGTTTACAGAGAACCATCAATAATTTGTCTTGGATGTTTTTCTGTAATAGCACATGAGTGAGGACAGAAGCAAGAAAGAAAAGAAAGGATCTCTACGGGGCATTGAAACCAGCCTCTTCCTGTACGGCCAGTGAATGAATCACCACCCACATCCCTAAAGCTTGGCGTGTTTGGCCCCAGAGGCCAGGCCTCTAATGCATTTACCAGCGGTGACGAGGAAAAAGCGCACTAACAGGAGGGAATCGGCTTTCTCAGAGATGGTAATGGGGGAGAAAAAGAAGCCCGCAGCCCAGTTCCAAATCCTAATGTGGAGGGCAGGGCTGCCAGAAAGGAGGCAGCCATGGTGAGAGGCGGAGGGATTGGTGGGATTATAATGACTCTTGGAGAGAACGCGGGGTGCAGATGGGCTGTGGGAGGAAACTGGGTCCAAACCCAGTGCCGTTGGACGTCAGCGGTGGAGATGGTGCCGTTTCACTCTGCAGAGCATCATGAATCCAATTAAGCACTCACATCCAAATTAACACATGCACAAGCATGCACCGAGGCACAAACAGACAGGAGGACCATACTGCAGGCGCAAAAAAACATTCATTCCCGGATGCAAAGAAATTCATCAACCCAACTTTGGCATCTGTATTTCACGAGTCTTAAAAACCCAAGTGTCTTCTGTCATCGTGACCTTCTCACAAAGAGAGCAGAGTTGTTGCTCTTCATAAAGACAAAACAAACTGCAGTGCTACATCATGGAGATGCAGGGACTCAGGCCCTCAGACAGAGGATTATTACTTTTTTTCTCTCTCGCACAAAACCTTAACAGTCTAACCTCAACAGTTTAATATCATCTGAGATCATAAAACCCCAGAAAATCGATTCTTGCCATCTTTCCATCACTGACCCAACTGCTTCAATTTCATACATTAGCTGCCGAGAATCAATCTCCAGTGAAGCTGAGAAGAAGTTGACTTTCTGCAACTGATAGGAGCTTCTTTTTTGTCTTTTTTTTCTTTCTTTTTTTTACTTCTTCAGCAGTAAGGATGTACAGTTAATGTAATTGATAATATAATGTAGTTGTCAATGATGTACTTACTGTATGATAATGTTCAGTTCAATGTTAAAGCTGCTGGCACTGATACCCTCAGTTTCCTCCCAGCAAAGTACTGAGGAAAGTTTAGACAGTGAGTTGTGTGGCTCACACCACGTCAGTGACCACAATATTGCTCTGGGGGAATACATACATTCAGATGTTTAATCCTTTTGCACTGGGGTGGTATGAGATCAAACCCTCAGCAACAGATGGCATTAGGAGTGGAGCTGCATCCAGATCAGTGTCGTCTTTGCTTGTTTGCATTAAGCCTCCTCAGCTGTGACATGGAGTCATTGTAGAGTCTGGGTTGAGTTTCTCACCTAATGGACCCAAACAGTTTGATCCTTGAATCAACAGGCTGGATTTACAATAAGCCTCCTATGAAGCCAACAGCCTTTAAGGATAATACAGCTCTAATACTTGGATCTCACATTTTTGTTGTTTTCACTATTTTGTCAACACTGTTTGAATACATTAGCCCTGCGAGTTTAGTCACACATCCAGGTTTGTTGCAGCTAATGCAGCTCTGGCTACAGCTCACCACAATCCTTCCAACCACAGGTTTTTTAGACTTGGGGTGGCACGATGGAAATGTGGTCGGCCCCTTCCATCCCAGAAAGAAAATCTAGGCAGTGGCGGCTGGTGTAGTTTTCTCCAGGGTGGGGGCTATACCAAACTTCAAAATGAAACTTGACTATTATATTATTTAGGGCCCATACTACAGTAAGTCATGTCCCCCATGTTTCTGCACAATTACAGCACTACTATGATTAACAACATTGTTAGAAGACTAACACCACACATTTATGCCCAGCTTCAGTGCCCTAGAGCATTGGTTATCAAAGTGGGGTCCAGGGGTCTGATTTGTGTCAGTTTTGGGGTCCTTGATGGAAAAAGGTTTGAGAATCACTGCCCTAGAGACCTCTATTGGCCAGCCACCAGTGGTTCTAGGTTTGATTCCCAGGCCTGGGGTCTTTCTGAGTGAACGTTTCATGTTTTCCCAATGTCTGCGTCAAACAGTCCACACACATGCACACTAGGTTGATTGGTGACTCTAAATTGCCTGTTGTGTGTGTGTTTTTGTTTGCCTCTGTGTGTGGCCCTGTGACAGACAGGCGACCTTTCCAGAAACGAAGTGAAATATATGATTTGAAACAAAAGACGAACAACAGCAGCATGACCAGTCTTATGAATGCAGATGTCTGTGACTGACTGAGTCACTGAGTTGAGTGATTGAGTTACATCATTGATTAGCCAGGGACACGTTTGAGTTTCCCACTGAGGCTTTAAAAATGAACTGGGACCAAACTGCTTCTATTAGGAGGCGTTCACAGCTTCAGTGTTGCCAACTGGATTCAGAGACATTTTTTCACCATTGCATCCAATGATAAAGCAAGTGACTTTTTTTTTTTTTGGGGGGGGGCGGGGGGGTTTCCAGACCTAGCTCGTTTTGGAGCAGTTGATTAAGATTCAGATGCAGATTCAGACTGTTGTTCTGAAACAGGGAGCGTTTAACACCAAAGATTGGTTGATATGCAGTGTTGGGCAAATTACTTTTAAGTAGGCTAATTAGTTATATTTACTTGTTTCTTCCCCCATAAAGTAGCTGAGTTACTAATTACTTACCAGGAAAAGCAACCGTGTTGCTTTTTTATAACATGCTCAAGTATGTCAAATTACTTGGACTCGCCCTCCTAACCTCTCGTTCATCTGGAACTAACCAACTCACTCATTATTCCTCCACCAGGCTTGGCCAACGTCTTTTTTCTAACTAGTTGATGGACTGAAAAAATGTGTAGGTCTATCTAACATACACCTAAATGGGTGTGTCAATTTGTGACGCTGCTACTTGAGTCAAGTAACGGCACATTTTATTGTCAGTAACATACAACTATATAATACAACTTTGGACCACTTAGGTCTGTTACCATGTGATCACAAATGACCCCCCCCCCCCCCAAAAAAAAAACAAAACAAAAAACAATTGTATCATTTTAGACCGTGAGGGCCAGATCTACTAAAGGTTTGCGTGTATTAAGACTTGTGCAAACGTGATTGCACGCGCAAACACATGTGGAACCTGATCTACTAACCGGGCGCACCGAGGATTGCGTCTCTCAAACGGGCAAAATAGCACGTGCGATCCATTTAGCGTGTTTGCCTTGATGAATATGTAAATATGGGGCGTTTATGCCAGAACGCGCAAAATACTGGGAGGAGTAGATGCAATGTGATTTACCAAACCAGGAAGAGATTGTGGTGGCCGTCTTTATTTACCACGTCTGAAAACCATGTAGGCTACTAATACAACTTTGTGAAAACGTATGCGTTTATTGATTTGATGCCTGTCAGAGCCCCATGATCTTACATCTCTGCATTTCCTCACGTCTGGGTAATTCTGTAACAGTTTTTCAGCCATGTTAAAAGTCTTTTACGCGCTGTTACGCACGGCGCACGTCTCTCCTCTCCTCTCCTCTCCAGTACCTGGCCAGTAGATCATGGGCAACACACACACACACACACACACACACACACATTTTATAGGTGTGTGATTGTCGCTGCAGCTGCTGCCTGTTCGTCACTATATGACGAGTTGGGCCCTGTAGCGATTTGTATTTATTAATCTAAACAGAGCGCGAGAGAGATGAACACACATGCTGTCATTGTATTTTCATTTAGCGGGTTACTCTTAGTAAATCACCTGTTTTGCGTGCGCTAACCAAACACGCAATATTTTAGCGGGCGCAAACAATTTAGCGCCCGCTATCTGGAATCTTAGTGGATCCGGCCCTGAATTGGAACAAAGCAAAGGAGCCACAGGTCTGATTGCACCCTTGAACAAACAATTGCTACACTTATGAACAGTCATGAAAAAGGCAAACGTAAATGGATGGCGAAAACTCGACAGTCACCGCGGCGCCACACAGACGCCATTAGTCGTAGCTTCACAGCGTTTATAATATAGCTTCAGCAACTGGTTCTGCCTGTATTAGAAGTGGAATGAAGTTGATAGGGTCAAGTATGTATTTTTAATAAATTTTAGTGTACTTCCTGTTACCACCGGGGGGTGCTATGAGTAAGGCAGGAAGTTAATATATCAAAACATTCAGGGCAGAGCCATCGTCATGTCCACCGAGTTTGAAGTGGCTACGATGAAGTATGTGTGCGTGAAAGGCAAACGTAATGTCATTTTGGAAAATAAGTTTGTTGAACATAACGCAGAAAAGCTGACAGAGTTTGTCCAGTGTGGGCCTCATTAAATGCTCTAGTTTGCCAAACATGGTTTTTCATATTCCACTCATTGTCAATATGATGTGCTGTGACTGTGATATATGACTGACTGAGTGGCACAGGACGTCCAGCCATCCACAGTGATTTCATTTTCATTTCATTTTTCCTTTATTTGTTCGAGAGGGACAGTGTACATTAATGAACATTTTAAAACGATAAAATGTAAATGCACCCAATTATAGCCAATAGGCTAATTTCCGTTGGCAGTCCCCCTGCCGGATGGAGCATGGCAATGAGACCTATAATAAAGGTAGCAAATTACATTATGACAAATAGCACAATATTTACAACAGCAACATTACACTTTAACCCCCATCCCTCCCACTTGTTGCAGGTGATCTGAATTGTAAAAGGCTGCAGAGTGGAGGCGGAGCAAAGCTGTGACAGATTTTGTATATAAGGCAGCAGTTTTTGAAGAAAACCAGATTGTTCCAGTTTAGAAGCCTATATTTTTTGAGGATTGTGCAATGATGGAAGGTTCTTGATTTTTTATCCAGGATTTTGAGTGCTTGCTTGTATAATGATATTAACGGGTTTAAAGTTGTGGGGGTTGCAGTGGCCCAGGCGGGTAGACAATAGTTAATGAGATAATATGAGAGAAAACATGTACATTTTCGCAGCTTCTGTAGACATATGATTTCTGAGGTGCCTGAAATTTCCAAGTGTGACTTTGAGAATATTGCTTACTTTTTATACATGATGTTTAAAAGTGAGATTACTGTCTAACATAATACCTACATATTTGTAATTGTTTACAATTTGGATTGTCTGTCCACAAATAATAACATCAGGCTCGGTGTATGATTTTTTTGTTTTGGCAAAGAACATAGCAACAGTTTTGGAGGACTTAAGGTGTAGATGGCAATTGTTCAGCCAGTTTGATACATTTACCATGACCTTTGTGAGCTGTGAAGCAGTCTCAGAGTGGTCCTTACCTTTTACAAAAATCACGGTGTCATCTGCATACATAATAACCTCGCAGCCTTGGCAAACAGTTGGTAAGTCATTGATATAAAGACTAAAAAGAATTGGACCCAAGATTGAACCTTGTGACACCTGTGATGAGATCTTTAAAAGTAGATTTTGTATTTTGTATTTTAACACACTGGGATCGGGTAGTGAGGTATGATAGCAACTTGTTGGGCATTACTCAGGGATTCCACTACCTCTGTTTTCACCTGGCAGATTTGCAGAAATATTGCCACACGTTTGATTTGTGTGTCTTTTTGGTGCATTAAATATCTCATCGCCGCTAACGTCATTCTCGTTTGCCTCCATATTTGTTGAGTCAGTGCCCGAGGACGCAATGGTGCATTCAGGTTGCCTCAGAAAATATGATAGATCAGGGAACAAATACTAGAACATGAAATAATCTATGGTATTTACCGATGTAGACAGGCTAGAAGAGATGTACTGCAAATTCACCCATTAATTATATCAAACGCACCTTGAATGTACCGGTGCAGTCGCATCGCAAATGTTTGTATCGGATCTCAACATCCCTAATACACACACATCAGTTTTGTTACCTATCAGCTTCAGCAGCAGTTTTCAACTCATCCTCTGGTGGTTCAGCCAAAGATAATTCTGACCTCATCTTGTTTATATCTTGTCTGAATAGCTAGTTACCCTGAAGTGGAATGACACAACACTCACATAATGTACCCGTTGAAAGCTTCACCTGAGACTCTTCTTATTTACTTAGAATGGGATGATGTTGTGTGTTGCATTGTGGTGAGGTTGCATCACTTTACTTGTGGCGGAAGTGGAGAAAAGAAAAGAAAACTTTCCAAGCCGGTGCCAATCAGGCACACATAGGGGAGAGCGGGGTAAGTAGTGCCACTTTTTACTTAAATTGCCTTTAAAGCAAGGGGATTATAATAATGCCCCCAACTAATATATGTACATATAGTTTAGGTTGTTGTGCATCCCTGGGAACAATCACTTTTAATCTTGAATAAACTGTTTCAGAAATATAGCTTTAGAAAAAAAAGTGGTTTTGTGGCACAACTTGCCCCCGGTGCGGGGTAAGTTGTGCCATTACAGAGAATACACTGGGGTAAATTGTGCCATTGATAACTGAGGTAAAACAGATTATTTTAATCTCACAAATGATAATGCTATATAAAAGTAAGACATTCAATACAAAATTAAAGCCAGAAGCGGCGATGATCGGGCCCTCGCTTGTCCCCATGCAGTCGCGGAGGCCTGAGCCACGCTGGGGGCTGTGGCGCAAAGAAACGCAATGTTTTGTTCATCCACCAGGCTACGAGCACAACCAGACTGGGCAGGTGTGTTCAGGGGCGGTCCCTCATCACACATGTTAAGTTTCAAGCAAATCCGTGCCCACTGCCATGTTTCTCCTATACACAGACAGCACTTCCACTGGCACAATTTAACCCAGGCCCTTTGGCACAAATTACCCCAAGCCCAGCATTTTGAGAAAAAAGGATTCCCCAGCTGTTTTGAGCTGGCATCATGCTAACTGTATAGACTCATGGTGTAGCTTAATAAAGCACTAAAACATGTGTGAACTGTTTTCAAAGTTATCTATAATTGTTCAAACATGGCAATCAAAAAACCTTGATCATAGAAATTTTACTTTGGAGGGCAAAAACTTGTTTTTTGAACATAAATGTGCTTTCCTCTCAAGCCATGTGTCTCCCTTCTTGATAGGATGAGTGAAATGGATGCCCCTTCAAAAATATGTGGTCACATGACCAACTTCTTCTATAGTTTTCTAGATAACAGGGGTGGAACTACTTGCCCCATGGCACAAATTACCCCACTCTCCCCTACATGCATTCGTTCTGTAAGGAGCAATCGAGGTGCAGAGGGCAGGTCCAGACTGTCAATGCTGATTATTTCTGTGGGTGGTCACCCTGTTCTCTATAATCACAGCTCATTTATGCTCCGAGACACAAACTGGGAAAGTAAAGCCTTGGAGAGAGACGACAGAGGCCGCTGGTGAATCCGGTCGCTCGCTTTATTTCTAATGTATTACCCTTTAGTATTGCACGGACGGCTCGGCTCTGTTGCGTGTCCCGAGCAGGAAGCTGTGATTGATTGTTGCCGTTGGGTGATGGTGTCAGCCCCAAGCGTGCAGACACATCCACGGTCGAGCATGCCAGTGTGCATATTGTGTCACGTGGCAGCGATAAACAGTTTGCAGATGTCTGATTCATATTTTTATCATGTAAAATATTACCGCGAGGAAAAACAAGTGATCATAATACATGAGACGGCAGCGCTTTCTGATGTTAATTGGTTTGATAAGCGAATGACGAACGGTGGCGGTGTTTGCTCAGAACCGTGGGACATCCTAAATCGTGGAGAAACAGAAGCAGCTCATATCTTTTATAGCCAACAACCAGCTATTCATCCCTCACACATCTGTCAATACCCATGGTGGCATGTTAGGGACAAATACTCAGCTTTATTGCCTTTCCAACATCAATTTAAAATGCCACACACAAACACATAGACACAATATCATATCAATAAAAAAATGCAAAATACATTCATGTTTAATCCCTCTCTCTTAGGAGAAGGACAGGTGTTCTGCATTTTCAAAAAAAAGAAAAAAACACCGTAAAAGACAAAGTCTGTGTCAGTGAATTGGATAGATTGATTGTACATATAGGTCTAATGCATTGTTAGGTAAACAACCACTCTGTCTGATGTCTCACCACAACTGCAATTTAATCACACCAAGAGTAAATATATGAATTCCTGCTCCCGAGCACTCATTAAGGATGCTCACCATACGGCTCCTTCCTGGAATGAGGCATTTGCGGCTTCTGCGGCGAGAGTAATGACCATCATTCATACTGCCAGCTTTCATTGCCTGGTGGTGTGTTCAGCTACACATACTTGAGATTTGGGGGAAGGAAAGGCAATTGTATTTAATCATCCCCGGGGACAGATTTGCCTCGAAAATCCCCGGCAAAGTGATCAATGGCTCATGCAGACAAGAAACACACTCCATCCGAGGCATTACTCAGCTAACATCTCTGTCCAGCACTGCTGACACCTGCTTTCATAGGTACGTGTTGTGAGATGAGATATCTGGGTGGTATATATTATTTTTAATGTAAGACGGATGTGTAATTGGCTGAGGAAAATACAAAACAGAATAAAAAAAATAGCGATAAATAAGACTCCACTCTCAGTGATTGCGTATCATCATAATATATCTGCAGCTACAGTGACTCAGCAATTAATGAGAGTAATTACACACTTCACCCTCCTCTCCCTCATTCAGCAGCGTGATGTATGGCCTCCTCACTTGGATTTTCTGTCACATGTCTCCTTTAATTCCTCTCCCCTCTGACAGAGCTTTATAAATGCAGGCTGATGTCACCTGCCGTGATCTGAATACACACACACACACACACACACACACACAAACACTCATGTTTCCTGACAAGATACGAATAAACAAGTCCGGAGCAGCTGACAGTCACGGAAGTCACCTTTTGAACTCCTTATTTATTTTTATACGCTGATGCTTTTTTCAAGATGTGTTTTTGCCACTTTTTTTTGTTTTTGGACCAGTTCTTTGGACTTGGAAGAAATCTGCAGGTGCTACAGCGTCAGTTTGGCAGGCATCAACGTTCCTGTTGATTTCCGCTCCCGGAGTGTCTTGTGTGTCTTGTTTGTTCCCAGTTTGTCTCTCTTCCATGTCTTTTGTGCGTCCCGCTGGGCGTGGCTTCCCGGCCCCTCGTCTCGCCAACTCTCCTTCGCACCTGCTATTCGTCATCCAATCGGCTCCACAGGCCTCTGCCGTATCCGAGTCAACGCGCCGCTCGGTCCACTCATGCGGTACTCTGGTTTTGTTTGTTGGGAGGTTTCTAATCCTGTCTCTGCCTCTGCCTGGAAACACTCCAGCTCCGCTCCCCTCGTCTGGTCTGAAGTGGATCGCCGCCTGCCTCTGTAAACCCTCTCCAGCCCCCATCAGCACCCACACTGGCCCCTGCTGCCAACTCCTGCCTCGGCCATTTTCTCTCCAGATTTAAAATAAAACTACTTGAAAGCTACTTTTGTCTTGTATGTATGTTGCTCAGTCCTTTTTTCCCCATCAAGTCTTCAACAGAAATTCATGTTCCCCACAGGATGAACCGTTACGGCTTCTTGGAATTTATCTGTTTTTGCCACAAGTACGACACACATTTCACTGGGACTTTCATCACCTTTGAATTTCCGTAATGGCTTTGAAGACATTCATGGTCCCTGCAGGATGACCCCTTTGACCTTCCTGATTCCATGGATTTATATACAGTATGGCACCACAATTTTATCAAACATCTCACTCACCGCATCATTTCAATTTAACATCTCATTTAACTTCTCTAGACATTCAGGGTTCCCAGGTAATGGATCCTATAGACCAGTGGTTCTCAACTGGTGGGTCGGGACCCAAAAGTGGGTCGTGGACCCGTTCTGGATGGGTCGCGGACAGCTGGTCAAAAAAGTAAATAATATTTAATGCACATCTAATGTTGGACATGTCTTTTATTTTGAAAAATAACTTATATTGAAAGGCATGCGTCACGTGAACACATGCAGTTGTAATGGTCCTCCTCAGTTTCTTGTGGCCTGAATGCAGTGAATCTTGTTTTGTTTTGTGGGTCTTTATTTTGTGCAATTTGATATTTATTCACTTTTGTGAACATGCTCTGAATGCAGAGATGCATTAGAAGTCAAATATATTGTTTTGTTGATCTCCATGCAGTTTGATATTATTTTATTCACTTCCGTACAGTTGTCATGGTCGTCCTCAGTTTCATTCATGTGCTCTGAAATGCAGTTTGCTCAATAAAGAGCAAAATTAGTTTTTAAAGGCTTAAAAAAAATCTTGGTTTGAATTCTATAAAAGTGGGTCGCGACTTAATGACCATGGGAAAATGTGGGTCCCAGAGTGAGACTAGTTGAGAACCCCTGCTATAGACAATGATAGTCCTTCTGCCTTTTCCTTTGACACCTCCATGACATAATACATCCATCCATCCGTCCATCATCGCCTTATACAAGGTCAAGTCACAGGGTCAGCTCTGACCTACAAAGACAAAGTGCAGTATCTGTAAAAATGCCAAACTGAGAAGAACAGCTTTTTGTGTTTTTCATTGTCAGGTTTAAACATCAAATTGTGAATAACTACCAAGTCTATAATTGATTACATAAACGTGGACTGAATTAAATGTATTTTGTAGTTTGTCTTTCTGACCAATTTTGACCGTTTTATTTGTACTGCACTTTTGCCTTGGTTTTGGTGCAGATACTGCACTTTGCCTTGGTTTTACTCCAATGGAATTATAGAGTAAATTATAGAATAGGGAGTACAGTTACTCTTTGCAGATACTGCACTTTGCCTTGGTTTCACAGTGCTTTTTTTGATGGACAGCAAAATAAACAGCCCAATAACTCTGGAAATGTTAGCACTACCAATATCAAATTCTACCAGATTGAAGAGAATATGCCACACTTTTCATTGGTCAAAAAAAAAGAAAGAAAAAATGCAGTTTCTGCACTTTGCCTTTGTAGGGCAGAGCTGGTTACATTGGCCAGCATGGATCTAGAGGCATTCCCATCCCAGGCTGGAGATATAATCTCTCCACCTGGTCCTCTGTCTGGCCCATGGCCCCCTCCCAACTGGACGCGCCAGGAACACCTCCCTGGGGAGGCATCCTCGCCAGATGCCCCAACCGCCGAACCACAGGCTCCTTACCACGTAAAGGAACAGTCTCTCACAGATGACTGAACTTCACCTTATCTGTAAGGGCGAGACACCCTCCTGAGAAAACCTATTTCAGCTGCCACTTTGTTCTTTTGGTCATGACAAGAAGTGAGGGAACAAAGACTGGCTGGTAGATGACAAATATTTTTTGTCAAAACAATGCAGTACAGTGATGGCAATACCGCTCCCTCTGCACCAATTCTCCAGCCAATCTCCATGACAATAATAACTATTTTTGTCCAGTCTTCCGGTTTTGGTCATAAACCTGCTGAGCTGGGGAAAAAAAGTTAGCCTTTAATTAATTATTAAATGACAGAAAATTAATTAGCAGCTATTATAATTGCCCTATAATTTGTTGGTTGAAGTTTCATTGACTAAGCAATAATTTCCAAAATAGTCAATAATAGAAGTAATTGTCTGCTGCTGCGCTGACCTCTTCAGCCTCAGCAGTACATTGTGTTTCGTGGTAATTAGCAAATGCTTGACTCGTCTTTATTTCACCAGTATCTCCTGGTCATGTGTAGCTCTGCATGAGCCTCATTCGGACACCCTGGTGTTTTGTGACGGGGAGAGGTTGGGTGATTGGGTGATAACGAAACAGCTACTGGCAGAACAAGTGATTAAACATGTTTTTTTTTTTTGTTCTTAGAAAGCCAGTAACAATCTGACACCAGTGGTTTACCGTCCTGTGAAGTAGGTTTTGTGAACCGAAGGTCAGCTGAAATGATGTGGTTTATATGAACCTGTCCAAAAAAACTGATTTTATATTTTTGGTCTATTATACAATACTGCACCTGTTCTGTCCTTCAGATTGTTTTGTGAGGCACCTGAGGCACTTCAAGTCCCAATGAAACATCCAAATATCAATGAATAAGACTTGCCCCATGAGAACTGTGCATGAATCAAGGCTGGGAAAGAGAAGGAAAGTGAAGCTGCAACTATCTCGACTCATAACATTTTTTGCGCATGGATGAATCAGGAGAGAGCATGTGGGTTTGCCATAATCAGAGAAAAGAATCCAAGGCGGATTACACAGATCTCACTGCTGACTTTGATGGCAACAAAACAAAGGACAGTGATTTCATGCTGTTCTTTCCCTGTTTGGATAGCCTATCTCATTTGGTTAAGATGCAGCGACTAAGCCTTCCTTATGAAGACTCGTGGTCGCAACCTCAACTTGTTGGCAGGCAACATGGCTGCTGTGATTCCACTGCAAGATGGTATTCCATTTGTTTTTTGATTTTAACCCTGGAAAAAGTTCTACATTTTTGCCAATTCTGAGCTTTTTTTTTCAGGTAGTACCAAGTATTATACATCATATGATTCAGGGAAACCTGCCATTTTATCTGCTGCAGTGTTAGGTCACATTTATACCTTACCTTTGTGTGAGCATGCCATATTTCACAAAAAAAAAATCACCCAGTTAAAGGGACAACGAGGAGTTTTGGAAAAGCGAAGCGTTTTCACACTACATTTATGAGCCTCTGCACGCACCGTGAAATTCTTTGACCGGCGCAAGACAGACTCATGTTTTCATTCATCAAGAATTAAAGTCAGAGGTTTGAAGACGATCAGATATCGTCGTAGTCCCGACCATAAACGGTGATTCGGCGGCATTATTCTCATGACTCGCCACAAACCCGAAAGTAAGGAAACGCTGGTCGCCCCGCCCAGCATTTCCGCCACCACTAATAATAACAAAATAACGATAGAGACAAAAGTATATTTATTGAAAATGGAGCCATTAACAAGTGTTGGTAACGTAGATTCATCCACATTAATATGAGACTTTTTTATTGCCGCAGAATTTTTTGTTCTGCCGATGGAGAAACTCCTCGGTGTCCCTTTAAGTTTTTTGTTGAATATCAAGTAGATCAAGAATGAGCATAGACATGGAGTGTGTTAAGCTGTTGGGTATAATCATGACAGCAGGGCCAGTCCATGATGTTATGGAGCCCTCATCACAGTCTGATTATTATTATATGAATGGATATGAATATTTTATTGAGTCATGCCACCATTGTGGCCCATCCCATATAGGATTACAAGACACATTTACTTACACTCACAAAAACTAGACAGTCCTTCCTGTTGGTATAACCCGCTGCCACACAAGTGTGACACATAAATAAATAACTTAAGATTACTTTCAGTACCTGCTGTATATCGCTCTTCGTCTCATTGCCCAGCCCTTTTCTTGAAATAAAGAAAATGCAAATATTTTCAACTGAAAAAGATGTTTTAGCTTCTCAGCATTGTCCAACCACACACATTTGTTATTTGGATCTACCTTATTAAACAGTTTTTTTTCTTATGAAGTCATAGAAATTAATATTAACATAATATAATTAACACATTACATGAATAGTAATAGTTGTAGCTGTCTTGGCCTGATAAAGGCAACAAGAGCTAATCAAACTGGTCATAGTCAGCCCTTATATTACACCTCTGTGGTTAGTATTGACATTATATCAGAAAAAGGAACCATTTCAAGTTCTCCTCTGAGACATATCAAGGTTCTCTTGGGGGCCCTCTGGTGGCCACAGCAGCCACTCAGCCTTGCTTGTCCCTCAGGCTGGATGGCAGCATGGTGTCCTTAGTAATTACACTCACGTTGTGTTTATACTCAGTCAAATTCGGGCGTAAAGGGAAGGTGTGGAGGTTGGGGTGGTGGATGTGCAAACAGGGCTGTCCAGCTGTCATATTCTGTCACAATCCATTAATTAAACCTCTGTGGAATGTTTCTGTTGCCTAACCTGAAATTTAAACTAAGTACCACTTAACATTTAAAGACAATCAAAGTTAACAGAGCTTTTTTCCCCCCTGAATCATCTGATATCAGTGTTCTGACTGAAGGATCTATGTCAGTGGTGAAAGCTGCTGGGTGTCAGCGTGTGATGTGCAGACCAAACAAAACTAACAGGCAAATCAACTCCAAATGAAACCAAACCAAACAGGCCACGGCTGGAGGAGAGGAAGAGACCGAGTGAGGAGCCTTGCCCAGGTGAATGACTTCCTGGTTTACCGCTCCACCCACTCCTATTGTCCTAAACACAAGCAGTCATCACATAGTGTATAATGTACACAGTCACGTTCAAACTGTAGCTACAACTGAGATCTCTCACTTCATTTTCATCACCTCCTGTTTGCCTTACTCACAGTTTATATCATCTGAAGATGTGTGTGGGAATTCAGCCGATACACAGACATTTCCCATGACTCAAGCATACTATTTAAAATTCATATTTACTATAGTATTTCAAATCCGTATAAGAAGGAAAAATTGAGATCAAACTGCATGATGTAATGTATTGTGAGGGTGGATGGGCATACTATGGTGATATGGAGCCAACAGACTGTCATCCTCAAGTTCAGATTTAGTTGTTCTTAGAAAGGATTTATGACCATTCATAAAATACGATTCAATTGTAAAATCTACTAAATATCTGTTTGGTCTTGTCTATGTCTCATTCTAGATTTTTTTTCTATTTTCATTTTGTGACATTTAACAAAATATATTTTGTATCAATAGAAACTGAGTGTACACACAAAGTTTAGTTTCATGTAAACATGAATTACTACATCACATGCACTAAGAGGTATTTTGAACTCACTTTGGTAATAGTCTGTGTGTCTGTTTGTTTCCGTAGCTGGGAGCATGACCGGAGCAGGCCTCCACTTTAACTGGAATACAGTGTGTGGAGGCGAAGGCTCAAACACTTCCACGGAGAAGTAAACACGGCAGCCTGTTCTGAGCGCGGCGTAGCGCTGCACTTGGTCAAACACCACCTGAGGGCTGTTTTCATCTCCTGCCGCCGAGTCTTTCTGCACTTCACAAAGTTGTTTATCTCTCTCTGCAAATCTCTGTTTTTATGCCTCTGCTCCCTCTGTGAAACCACACAGGCAGCATTTCTCAGCCCCGCTGTGACTCGCCTAAATGCCTCTCTCTTACTGTACCAGCTCCTACACATGGGCTGTAAAAAAAAAACAGAGGGAGAGTTTGCCCTCATCATCAGGGACATCTAAGTGGAAATTCATCTTTCTCCTCCTTATTCCAAATGCTCACATTTATTAGACTCTGTGTTTAATTGTGGCTGATTGATCCGCTGAAGAGCTACATCCCTTCCCTCTTTTTTTTTGTTGTGTTTTCTACTTTTGAAAGAGCTGCAAGTGCGCCCTTCAAATTCTGGCCCGTATAGATGCTTTCTCGCAAAGCTCCCGGAGCATCAACAATCCGCTGGCACACGATCAAAATGTCTCCCCCGTTGCTTCTCCCTGAGCGAGCTGTTGTCAGAGAAAGTGGGTGTTTGTGAATGGAACAAATGTGTTTTACAAAGCTATACCTGAGAGCTCGGAGCGCCGCTTCTTTAATGTGTTCTCTGCAGCTCCTCGGAACTTTTCTTTGTGGAGCGGCGCTTTTAACGCGATGGGAGAGGAGAAAGGAGCCACCCACTCTCTTGTGGCAGAGAGAGGGAGGGGGGTCCATCTCCACAAGGTCACCGGGGGTTAAGATCACCAATCAGAGGACGGTGATTGAGCCCTTTGGATGAGAAACGGCGCGAGATCCAATCAAGAAGAGTCCGCGGGCAGGATACAAATCTTGTGCTTTAGCCAACTCTTTCACTTTGGGATTCAATCAGGTCCTTTGTGCTGAGATGGGGGGAGTCCTCTCATGTCAAGGTTAGAGATAGCGAGAGAGGAGAGATGGATGCATTAGAGCGGCTCTTTAAAGGTGTTAGCGCTGACGAAATAAGGCGCGGCTGAGTCTCTCTCTCTCTCTGAGCTAAGTCCAAATTGGTGGATGTGTTGTCCCGGGGTGAAGTTGCATCAAAGTTTGTCGCAGAACTGATTGAGCGGCGAGAGCTGCATGTGAACATTGGCAACGAGTCTCTGTCTCTTGTCTCGTCCTCCCGTTCCTCTGTTCCATCTCTTCCAGGTAGGTAGCTAAAATAGACAGATTAGGCGCTCTCTTAATTTCCCATCATTCCATGCATTTTCAAGCAGCCGCATGGAAACTGCAGGTGAATTTCAACATTAGCGGGTGAAGGCTGTGCCTGCTGCCTGCTATTGCCCGTATTGATTTCCAACTTCTCTACTCTGAGTTTGCTTTCATTGTGGACTGAGGCAAGGAGCATCAAGGGCACCCAAAAAAAAAAAAACATGTTAAAGGTTTCCATGACAACGGGAGCCAGGCCAGTATTTCTTTTTTCTGCTGGCTGTGTGTGGGAAAGGGCAGGCAGGCAGTCACAGATAACAGGTAAACCCCCCCAGTGACTGGATGATTGCTGTTCAAACTTATCTTTGTTGTCTTAGAACACACAAACACACACGCACATGATCAACAGGAATACTTTGAATACAGTATTTTTATATTTAAAGGGAAATTTCAACATTTTGGCCATTTTGCCTGTTGCCATAATCCCTATAGTTTTAGGAGTAGGTTCGTTACCTTTAATTGTCGGTGCAAGCTGTTTTTAGATCGGCGGGGCAGAGACGTGAGCAGCACGGTATTTCCACGTTTCCCTCACCAATCTATACACAATCCAACAACTCCAAAAGGCTCTCGTGGACAAGTTGTGAACTGCACATTCACCACGCTGTGAAATAATAACATAATTCTGTAACATTGCGACACATGAAGCAAATACTCAGAACTACTTGCTTTTGAAATCATTCCGCCCAGCAGCCGTGTCTGGAATGTAGTTTCGGTTACGAATTTGCTTTGAAAACAACTTTTGCCAAAACATTGAAATATCTTTAAACAAAAACAAAACAGCGTTTCTCCTCAGTCATACATGTAATAGTCTTTTCAAGTACATCAAGCCAAGGAAGGCAGATAAATTATGATACAGTGTGAAACTGAAAATTATAACTGTACTCGACAATCACACACCGCTCTCTCTCCTCCCTCTTCGTACATAAAGCAGAACTGCAATTCTCCACTCCTTCATTTTAAATTTTGTTGAAGGTTTATGAATTCACAAGACTGTAATTTCCGCCGGCTGGGGCTGATGGAACATGTTCCCCTCACCGCCCAAAAATCCTGCTTTTGTCCTCACTTCAGTTTGATTTCACACTTTTTGCAGGAATATAAACAGAGCAGCACGTGTACACCGCCAAACACCACATATGGAATAACACTGGAGGTTTTCTTGGAGATAATTCATATTTATTCACATTTTAGTTAGGCAGTCATTCGGTCTGTGTTGTGTCTTTTTTAAATGTTAAAATATATCCATTCTTTTGAAACACATTCTCTTAAGATTTGTCAACTTTTGCATGACAGAAACATTGTGGGCCAGTTTGGAGTGTGTTTACATTCAGTAAGTTTCTGGTAACAGGTTTTTACAGACTGCTTTGAGTCAGGGAGAGATCAGCTCTCATCACAGAACCTGTCATATCAACGCAAAGCCACAGCACCAATACATATGGACAGAGGTGGACAGTCTATACTCCTCCAGGCTGCCGGGGCTGTGAAGTGAAGTGATGTCTGAGAAGTGAAGTATCTGGAATTTCATATCTCCAAATATGAATAATATCTTCATTAACATTTTTCCAATATAGCCTTATCTCTGTGCAGCTCCAAAAAATGTGTGAAGGTCAACCTCCATGGTCTCACACAGCAAACAACAGCGTTGTTGTGCAGCAAGTGACCTGCTTTTTATGGGAGTACGTTGTTGACAGCATTTCCTCTGTTATTTGAAAAATAAATATGTGACCTGCTCTGGCGAAATGAGTCGGAAGTCGCAACGTTCTATTTTTAGGTAATCAGCTGATAGAATTAGCTAATTTCAATTAAATGACATTTAAAAACAATATCCCAAAGTTTCATAGCCCAGATAATTGAGAAAAGGCACATACATGATGATTAAAGTTGACTTGCAACTTGTAACGCTCTAGACAAGCACAACATGAAATAACTTCTGAAGAGTTTATGATAGAGACGAGCTGTAAACATCATCTGAATCGTTAGATTCTCTGCTTTCTGAGGTTTAAATGGTGCCTCTACAAGGGACCGTATAGGATGCGTGTAATCACGTGGTATGGAACAGACGCCAAAGTCACGGAAGACTTTAAATCAGAGACGTTCTAAATTGTTTGAACGCAATTTTCTCAGGTTTTCTCTGTTTTTCTCTGTTTACATGCAAACGTGCAAATAGAGTTTCCAAAATCTCCACTCGGGCCGGAGTTTTTAAAAAGCATCGTTTTCAGGGGCGAATTCTCTGTTTGCGTCTAAACGGAGGGTGCAAACGATGGTTAATGTCTCCATTTTTTAAAAATAACCGGGTACGTATAAACAGTGTTCTTTGTCCAACTATTATGACCTTATTCCTGGTTTCCTGTGTTCCTGAGTTTTGGCCTGGTGATTTTTTTTTTAACCTCTCCAATGAGTTCTGTCTGCCTGGTTTTGACTTTTTGGACTGTAATGAAGACCCAGAGTCTGCCTTATCACCGTGTGCTGCCTGAGAGCTTGGGTTGATTCCTCACAGGATTTCTCTCAAACCATTTTCGCGATGACCTGAGACCTCTTGTTTGTTTGCATCCATGCATCAGGCCAATCACCCTTTTCAAAATCCCATCTGGTTCCGAACTTATCTCTTTTCTAAAGTGGTCTCTTAGCAGCATGTGTCCAAAAAACCCCTCCGTTTAGCAGACCACACTCTGAATTTAGATTTTCCTTCTCTGAACGTCTTACTATTCAGCCATCATCATCCTGATGATAGAAGAGTGGAAGTAGTTGATTCATTCATCACACTCCCCTAAGTTATCACTGTTTGCTCAAAGCAATTAGCTTAATGAGCAGCAGAGGGGTATGGCAATTGCTTTAGAGACTTTGGTGCCCTGGGTCTTGTCTCTCAGGATAAAGTGCATTCAGAATGAATTCAGAAGGTTTTACATTCCGTGATGTTGCAGCCTTCTGCTAAAATAAAAATGTTTCCTTCATCACTCAATGACAAAGGAAAAACTGAATTTTATACATTCCTTTGAAAAAAAAAGAAATATCCTATTGATATTCAGGCTCTTTCCTCAGACCCTGGTTGAAGCACCTTTGGCAGCGATCACAGCCTTGGGTATTAACGTGACGAGCCTTGAACACCTGGATGAGGTGTTTTTTTTTGCCAAGTGACGTTCTCAAGCTCTGTCAGGTTGCACGGGGACAACTGGTCGGCCTTCCCAAATCAAATCAAATAAACTTTATTTGTCCCGCAAGGGAAATTTGTCTTGGGCAAGTAGCACAGGAAGAAACAACTGCCTTGTACATACAATACATAACGGTACATACACACCAGAATATACAACAGTATCAATGGCAAGCATACACCAAAAAAAGAGAAAGAAAGAAAGTGCGGTGAGTGCAATAAATAGGTTAAAATACAGAGTTTGGGTAGATTATAATACAAAGTTCAGATAAAACATACTAAAAACTAAAAAGCCGAGATGTTGATTTAAGGCTTATGGCAGTCACGTGCGCCATGACGCAGTAAGGGCAATAAGGACGGTAGGACAGCAGTGACACAGCCAACAGAGCAATAGACCTGGGTGCATAAGCCTCTACCTGGGGGGCAACACAGGGCCAGCAGGTGGACAGGCAAACAGGAACCGTCCCATGCCAGGGTTCTGACTTAAACATGTTCATTAAAGGGATATTGTGTAGGAATTACTCCCATCTAGCCCTGACTCAATCATATTCTTTATGCTGCATTCATGTGGAATCGGGCAGACGGACGACAGCCGCTGCACAGAACGGGAAAAACAAGTGGTTGGTCGGTCACGTATTTATCATTATCATATCATACGTTTTTTACTGACTTATTCTCTTTTTTGCGACTATGCCCATCAGCACAGAGTAAACCTCAAGCCCTAGGTTTTCAGGGCCGATCTGAGGAAGCAGGGACTCCGTTCATCTCCTCAGAAACGTGTGTTTCCGTGACTACCTATGGTGACACTCCCGCTGAAGGTAAAAGATAGCGTCACATGGCAGCCTGCACTGAGTTCTATCTACTAGCTCTATTAATGAATGGCAAATTCAAAGATTACCAGAACGCTTCAGTTTGTTGATGGGGGTGATTACTTTTTAATGAAACGTGTCCTTTTGGATGAAATAATCGATTTTTGTGAATAGACAACAACAGCAGTTGCACAGTGTGGCTTTGAGTTGTCCCTGAACCAGCTCTAGTGTGGTCTGGGCTGTGTGTTGGGGGTTTTCAGGGCTTTGGACCAGGGTTCATTAAGGATAGTGTATCTCTGTGCATTGCTCCAGCCCTGATCACTCTCCCTGTCCCTGGCGGTGATAGAAACAGTCCCACAGCCTGCTGCTGCTGCTGCTGCTGCTGCCACCACTGAGAGTCCTTTAGGAACTTATTTTTCGTATGCAAACTCCAAGCAGCTTTCAAGTGTCTTTCTCTGAAGAGAGACTTTCGAGTGGAGTTCTTATAAATATGAATGATCTGACTTTTTTAGTTGCTAAAATACTACATTTTATTCACGTGCTATATCTTGTGTTGAGTAAGCAGACAGTGCCCTGTGGCTTTGTCTTAGGACTGAACCAAACAGTGAAGGACTGGGCTCTAAAACCAAAACAAGGAGCCAAAAGAGGATGAAACAGAAGTGCTGACAGCTGGTTTCAAGGCTCTTCATTTGATACATCACCAAACCAGCTTTGTGATTGAAATCTCACATTAGGCCTATGCATTATGGGAGCTTTAATTTGTGCAGCTTTAAGTATTCAGTTGGTTTAATTTCACCATTAGGTATTAGGTTAATAAGTTACAAATAATTAATAGCTTTTGTTGGTTTCCATATTCATGATCCCCAAAAGATGAATCCTAATATCTTTGTTAATCTTTGTTAATCTCTAGCTCCAAACTTTTCTCTCCCCAACATTTGTCTATATCTCTTTAACACTCAGTTTAGCTCATTAGCTGCAAATCAATTTTCTATGGGAGACTTGCAAGGCCAAGAGCTTGTTTTATTAATACTTTTTTTTATCCCTTAGAATTAGGCCTTTTAATTATTCCTTAGCAACTGCAGAGATGAATCAGCATCACTGCAGTTTGACAGGAAAAGTTAATCTCCTATAATCACAGATGTATAAAACACAATTCAAGTGTTGAGGTGATGTAAAAGAAAAGTCAAGTATGGACAGACATTATTTTCCGATGAAGTGAAATCACATTAATTTATAATCAATCCATTTTTCTTTCGCTGCAATAATTACCTTATTTTTCCACTTGTATTAATGACTGTATAGAAGGAGGCCTCTAAGGTGTTAGAAAATCAAAGAGGTGAAAGAAAAGTGTGGTTCAGTCTTTTCTCATTAGCTGGAAAAGGACACAGCAGCAACAGCCTTTTTCAAAAAAAAAGAAAAGAAAAGAAGGAGCTGAAAGAGTGAAAGGGGAGCAAGGACGTTTTTCACCTCCAGGTAATCTTCTTTCCGCACCGCAACAATTATTCAGCCTGATGAGGTTATGGACATAGCAGAGGACAAACCAAAAGGCTGCCTTCAGCGTTTTGAAAGTACAGAGAAAGCGCGTTCTGTGCCGCGCAGCCGGGCTGAGCTTTTGTTTCAGTGCTTGTTGTTTATTCTGTCACAAGCCTCTGAACGCCCTGCAAACACCTACTGTACCAGGAAAACATCATTAATATTTGCTGCTATTGACTGAGAAGTGATCTGAGCTGAATAGGCTTCACCATCCAGTCTAATTGCATACCTGAGCACAAGGTAAACAGAAAATAACACACACACACACAAAAGGGATGAAAGTCATGTTCTTCTAACAGCTGAAAAACCCTGTTAGGGAGAAATTAGCAGGAATAAACAAGTGATGAATAAAAGGAAGGGGGAAAAAACATCATTAAAGTGTCTTAAGGTGTTGGGCTAGTACATGTCACCAGCTTGATGGACCATATTCTTCCAAAAGATATTTTCTTATCAGTCCAAATCCCCCCACAGGTGGTCCTCTATGGTGAAATAAGGTGACTGTGAAGTTCATACAATATGATTGCACATAATTTTCATACTCAGTAAGCATGGAAGTGTTCCATCGATAAAGGTGATTAGCCTACTCAGATCAACACTATTGATTTACAATGACCCTTCCCATGAAGAGGACAAGTGGAGCCAGCAGCAGAGGTGAACTGTAACAAACACTGTGGAAAGTCAGATATTCCTGATTAATTTGGCTCCCATTTTTGTTGTTGTTTACTTTCTAAAGGTATTCAGAAAAGAAAGTTAAATTTGAGCCCACTGTGGGTCTTATTAGTGTAATTACTCATCTGTCAGACGATGTAGCCCAAATTTTGTGCAAAATTCTATTTTCAAGTAAATCCGGGGTGAAAGTGGGGTAGTTTTTTTTCCGCATTGGATAAGCAGGCATGCAAATTATGCATCACGTTGCTCACAATTCGTCAGCCAATCAGGATCCATCATCTGTCAATCAGACATGTGACAAACTCTAACCCTAACCCTATACAGTAGGTTACACATAATTTGATTACTCTTTTAGTAACGGAGGAATGTAACACCCTGTAAATTCTAAAATAGTAATTAGATTATAGTTAACTGTAGGTAACTGTATGTTACCATTGCCATCGTCTTCTTCTTTCCTCTCACACACACTAAAGCCCCCAACCTATAGGATACAATGTCCGCCCACCGCTGATCTCTGTGGTCCGAGTGCACCAGTGCTCCAGCCCAGTCTCTCTGCTCCTCTCACCCACACATGAGCACCTGTCCTGGGCTACCAAGTGTCAGCCACTCCGCTGTCCTGCTGGACGTTGTATTTTGTTATTCTTTTTTCTGTTTTTTGGAGGGAATGGAGTAACTAGTAACCAACTAATTACGTTTGAAATAAAGTAGGCGAACAGAAACATGATTACTTTTAAAAGGAGTAATCAGTAATCAGGGATTTAATTAGGGTAGCCTATACCTTTCCAGACTAACTTGCCCAACACTGGATGATAGCATTTAGCTTCAAGCACTGCTGTGTCTACAGCCTGACAGAGTTGGAAGCGTGGTTGTATTGATATAGTCTTCTTTGGGCATTTTTATCCATAGTGGGAACTTCTATACCAGTATTACTGTATGACCATCAACAGTTAATTTACAATCTGGAGCCAATGTTGTTCTCTTGACTGCTCAGTAAGAGAAAGCAAAACCCTCGGAAAGGCAAATCTACTTGCAGCTCTTATCATGTTATATTTCCCTAGTATTATTTTCTCATGTTGACTCAAAGAGATCAACACAGCTGCCCTTCTACTGTGGAGAAAAAAAACCCTCTTAAATCCTAATTAAAATGTAAATTAAAGGATCCATCACCTGAAAATCACTTTTTTTCAGGTTATTGCATGTATAACTCAATCTTCTCTGTCACTGACAATAGCTGACATGTTTTCCGGGCAAAGAACTTCACTCTCGCCTCCTCCCCCTTGAATTCACCAGGAGAGGAAAAAAACGCGACTTCTGATTGGGCTTCTCGTTGACGTCACAGAGAAGCCGAGGAGCAGGGGAGGGGGGTGGACTACCCCCCCGCACGCCGTACGCAGCAGCCGGCAGCGGTAGTGGTAGCTGTGAAACAGGCAAAAAGCTGTTATATTTCCTGCTGTAGCGGTGTTATTACGTCACTTTATTAAGTTTTAATATTTTTTGATGCGAGAAAGTAACCGTTTAGATCCAAATAACGGCTGTTTAGAAGTTCGCTCAGATGTTTTTCGGAGAGAGTGAAACTCCACCTGTGGAGCAACGACCGCGACCTCACAGAGGCAGCAGCCGGTCTGCTGACGTGCTTGGCCGAACTACATCGACACCGAGACGGACAAAACGTTCGTTAATTAACTTACCCGCAGGCTTTTAGAGGTTTACCATCGGCTGGTTAACTTCTTTTTAGGATATAAATGCTGGTCTCATTGATGAAATCTAACAATTGTGGCAGTTTGTTTGAATGAAAAGTGAAGCTTCCTGTGTGTACTGGACAGAGGAGTGGCGCTGACTGGGGGCTCTGTGTACAGAAATCACCACATTTACATCAATAAATACATGTTTTACAATGAACCATCAGCCTGCATTACATTTTATTTATTTATCCACCTTTTTCTGAATGTCAAAAACGTAAGCCGGTTTTGCTCTTCCGGTGGAATTTTATATTTACGTTTCCATGGTTTCAGTAGTCGCGGTAAATGCATGGAATTTTCTTTTTTTCCAGGATAAGTTAAGCTGGTGTTGTCCTGTGACCTAACATTAAGTGAGCAGAGGGATATGCATTTATGCAATAGCATGGAAATACTAACATATACATACCTCAATTATAATAATAATAATGAATTTATAACCTACCAAAGGAAAATCTTGCAGATGTGCACTTCTACTGTATGCCAGCCAATGTTTACTTTAGCAAAGGATCTGAAAACATAAAAGAAATAATGTCCTTATAGCTTATGAAAGGATGTTGCAGCAGGGTTGTAGTATGGTGGCCCTTAGAGCTCAAACATTTACACAGCACGCAGAAAGTAAACAAACCCGCAGACGACAATGCAAGCATTTTCCAGGGGACATAAGTGGGACAAAAGTGATGACGCAGACTGGGACGCACTTGTAGTTCAATATTTTGTGACTTGAAGTAAAAAAGCAACTGAACAAAAAGTGCAAACTGCATCCCAGCCAGCGTCATCACTTTCCCTACCCCCTGGAACTACTGCTGTTGTGTTGTGTTGGGTTTGTGTTTGCGGTGCGTCTGTGTGTTCTTTGATAGATGTTCTCAGAATTGGTTTGTGTTTTGTCTGTTTGCATTTTACTTCAAAGTTGCAGAGCACTGAGCTCTCAGGGCCACCATACTACTGTAGACAGACGGAGGGCAAGAGTTAACCAGTTACATAACAGCTTAGAATTTCATGATCTTCAAAGCAGTTTTATATTAATTAACATGTAATCAAGCCAGCAGCCTGATAACGCACCGGGGTGAACTGTACGGTCAGAGTTTACAGTACAGATGCGGAGGCTGTGACCTCAGCTGAGAATTAAGTGCTCTTAAAGATAATCAAGTATCTGGCAACTGTGAGGGGAAACAGGCCGAGGCGCACCTTAAGCCCTGCTCAGATTAACACCGCTCGCTTTGAAATGAGACGGATCAAAGCCGTAACCGCGCTTTACTCAAACTTCCCATCACCCCCTCCGTGTCCCTCCTTCACCTCCACATAAAAAACTCCCCGCCTTGTGATTCGAAGCACAACAGAAAAAGCCACGCCGCATATTATCATTTTGTCAGCGTATAGGCTATACGGGGCGCTCCAGGAACTCGTTTGTCTCAGGGCCGCGAGCCGTCATCTCGCCGCAGACGAGTCTTGTAAAGTTGATACTAACTCAAGTGATACTCTCCCTACGAGCCCTGACAAGTTCATTTGGGTATAATTACTCGCCCCGCTCAGGTATTCCGTCGACATTTGTCATCCAGACACCCGCGCGCTCCCCGATAAGATTAATTTGTCATATTTCTTGTGTTGAATATTTTTCCTCCTTGTTACTGATCTAATCCTCGCAGCTCAGCAGAGTGCGTCGGCGCAGGGTTCCTCTTCTTTTACCTGCACCGCCAGGGGAGTCGACCACCCACCTCCTCTGTGCTTATTTATGTGAGTGGTCCCTGCGCCCCCGGAGATAACGTCATTTAGCTGAGACCTGAGGGAGCGCCCTCCTCCCTCCGCTCCCGTTCAGACCTGACACCGGGCAGACGGATTTAGCTCGGCTTGCCCTGACTCTGCACCACTTAAACTACGAGCCATTCCGGGCTCCATTAAGAGAATCGCTTCCTAATGAACCCCTCTTCCTCCGGAGGATGTGATTAATAGGAGTGGCCGTCCAGGATTGCATTACCCAGCAACACTCCTGTCTGCAAAATGGGGCATGCAGGGGAATACAAAGAGAGGCAGAACGCTACTAACAATCATCCTAATGTTGTCAGGGAAGAAGCAAGAAGAAGGGGGGAAAAAAGCTGTCTGTCTTCTCTCTCTTCATCACACACAAAATGGCGTATTTAGCAGAAGTTATTTCCTAATCCTTTGATTCATAGCATCTGTTTGAAGTGTAAAACCACAAACATCTCAATGGCAATCGCATGAGACTCACTTCAGGCACGGTGGAGATACAGGGATTACGTTGGAAAAGGATCATTAGGTCTTTTTGATCACTTTCACTTTCACTACAAAGGCTGCAGGGCCTAAAAAAAAACAAACAAAGCAACTATATGGAGTCTACTGTCGTACAGCCAAAACCCCACAACAACAGAAACACCATCAGAGGAAGCCACAGGAGCCATATGCTGGTGACAACAAGAACACCGCTGCCCGCACCGCTACACACCCACCCACCCCACCCCACTTCCCTAGAGCTCCCATCATGCCACACTCAGCAGTGCGTTGCCTCCACTGCTTTTAACATATGGCGGAGCAACGGCTGGAAGAGGAGGAGATCATATGTTGCGCAGGGGAGGGTTCTGACAGTCGCACAGCTCCATCGGCTCCGAGGGGGGTTTCATTTGCTGGCAATGATACAGATGAGGATCAGGCGAACAGTCTCCCCAGGGATCACCACCATGCTGGGGAGAAAAGCTGTTTTCTGCAGTATTAATCTACTGATCTATGACTGGAGCATAAGCCCCATAAATTCCATAAGGCCAAAAGGCTGGAGGAAAATACAGGTGATTTAGAGGAGCGAGCTCTGTTAACTGACTTTAAAAATGTGGCTTCGCCGGTTCGCCGCTAAACTTTTGGTAATCTTCCAAGTCACGACCTCCGAGAGTCGCGAAGGAAATGAATCAAGAAACCTTTGCACTGGAGGAGTGTAAGACTCCTGCGTCCTGTGCACCTCCATGGATGGCTTCATATAAAGAATAAAAAAATAAAGCTAAGAGGATATAGACATCCAGCACTCTTGACACCACTGATGAGGTGGTGAGGAAAGCAGCGAAGAGCACTCAAGGCGTGGAGAGGCTCCAGAGGACAGCTGAGCCTGATTACAGTGACTTTTCTAGCTCATCTGGGCACACACACACACACACTCTCTGTAACAGCGGGAAGCACCGACGAACAACCTGCCGCTGCGTCGCAATCCATCAGTGACCTTTTAGTCTGCATGCGTGAACCAGAGGCAAGCAGGGCGTCGATGGCCTCCTCATCGCGAGCAGCGAAGGTCACACCGGCCGAGGCTCTGAATGGGACGCTCTGCAGACAGCACATTGTTTGCTCTTCTATAGGAGCGTTTCCACTGCAGGAACGTCAGGGTAACTTTACGTGGCCGGGGCCATTGGTGCGTGCCGCTGGGAACTTTTATGGGGCAAGAAAGGAGTCCCTGACTTAGGGTATTTACTGAGATTGGTCCACGAAAAACTCCTGGCTGGGGCTTGAGGTTTACTCTGCTGATTGGTCAGACTCAAAGCAGGACATGAGAGAAAACCCTGAAATAAGCAGCATTTTTTAAAACCCAACGTTATTAAAAAAGCATCTACATGGCTGGAAAACAGAGAGAGAATAAGTCAGTAAAAGATGCATGAGAGTTAGCCTGGCTAACACCAGATGAGATGAGGTCTGGGAATCACCCATTCATTTTTTCATATTTGAGGCTAGTCTGGGGCCGTTGACTCGCTGTTTTGGTAAGCAACCAGATCCAGGGCGAGAGAGACAGGTCTTTCCATCAAAATAAAAGCACCAAGCTAATAAAATGCGGTGAAACTCTTCAATTTAAGGAATATAATTTACAAGAAAGTCCCCAAGCCATTAAAGCAGAAGTAAGTGGTCCGGTCGTTTTCGCTAATGCTGCGTTCCAGGCAGGCTTTTGAAATTGTAAATTACAGCTTCATGTCACAACTTACGACTTTGTAGCGTTCCAGGCAACCCACTCGTGTTTTTCCGACCTGTTTTACCGGTGAAAGTCACTATAACGGCCACTCGACCGGTGAACTCGTACCAGATCGAACTGGTACGACTTCACGGTCGGAAAAATACGAGTTTCCTTGAACGCACCATAACAGTCCTCGTCCCTACGTCGCCACGTACACGGCGTCCCTTGGCTGCACACACAGCCCTGCATGCCGTTCTCTCTCCTCATTGGATAAAAACTGTAGGATACGATAAATGTTTTCTCTTCGGCTCAGAGCAGAGCAGAGGGACTGAGAGACCCGTGTTTCAGACCAAACACTCTCTGTAAGTGATTGCTGTCGGAAGATATAACTATTTAAGACTTATATTAGCACAAATATATCACTTACTTCTGCTTTAAGTTAACCTTTTGCTTTTATTGTATTACAAGTTAAAGGGACAACGAGGAGTTTTGGAAAAGCGAAGCGTTTTCACACTACATTTATGAGCCTCCGCGCGCACCGTAAAATTCTTTGACCGGCGCAAGACGGACTCATGTTTTCATTCATCAATAAAGTCAGAGGTTCAAAGAGGTTCACATACCGTCGTAGTTCCGACCATAAACAGCGATTCGGCGCCGTTATTCTCATGACTCGCCACGAAGGAAACGCTGGTTGGCTCGACCAGCATTCCGCCACTACTAATAATAACAAAATAACGATAGAGACAGAACGATCATTTATCGAAAATGGGCCCATTAACAAGTGTGGGTAGCGGAGATTCATCCACATTAACGTGAGACTTTTTAATAACCGAATAGAAACTCCTCGTTGTCCCTTTAATGTCTATTTTATAAGTTTTATGTTGGTTAACACTTTTACTTTGGTGAATTTGGTGATTTCCCGATCCACTAGAAGACGGGAACCAGAATGCAGACAAAATTAGGAGGGCCGTTGACTTGCTGTTTTGGTACAGGCTTTTCCGTCAAAATAAAAGCACCAAGCTAATAAAATGCAGTGAAACTTTTTGATTTAAGGAATATAATTTACAAGAAAGTCCCGAGCCATTAGGTTAACCTTTTATTGTATTACAAGTTAATGTCTATTTTATAAGTTTTATGTTGAACACTTTTACTTTGGTGAATTTGGTGATTTCCGGATCCACTAGAAGTCTGGAACCAGAATGCAAACCAAATTCAGAGTTAACAGACACCACAGGACACTTTTCTCCACTCTGAAGAGCCTGGTGATGCGAGGCTAGCTATCACAAAGTCGCTTCGGTGTGTCGTCATTGTCTTGCTTGAGGGAAAAAATTGGGCCCATTGTTTCCAGGCTGACTTGCAGAGCGAATAAAATCGCCCGCAAGCATGCTACCCAGGCTACATGAGAGTAGCAGTAGTAAAATATAGTTACTACTAAATATGATAAATATGTGATCCCGCAATCATGTGACGATTGAAACGGCAATTACATCTTTTTTTTTGAATGCATCTGTAGGAAAAAAAACCAGCAACAACAAGAGCAGTAAAAAGAAAAAAAGGAAAACATGTGATGATCAAAAACTGTTGCACGCCGCCCCAAGAGTCTGCAGTGCATGTTCTGCATTTACCAGGAACTCTGCAGTGGAAACGCACCTATTTTCTGGCATTTTCCCTCTGAGTGTAGTTCATTACGGCGTTCAGCGAGTCGTATGGCGGCGTGAGCGAGGCCCAAACCGACGGAGTGAACCGGGGCCAATAAGGAAAATATAGCTGCCACCACCACTAGCTACATGTGACAGACACTCTGAGGCATTAGCATCCTGCTAATGAACTACAAATGATGATGCTGATGACTTTAATTAGGCCCATCTCATACGTACACATGTTTGCCCCGCAGAGAGGAGCCGGCAAATGATCTGTTGAGCCTGGGAGAAGATTGTTTCCTGATAAAGGGGACCGACTCTGTCTCTGATGGCGGTTTCCAGGTTTTGCTGGAGTGATTGCGTGTTTGTGTGCTGTTATAATCCACAACCCCTCGGCATAACAAACACACACACACACACAAAAACAATGCAAACCCTCATTAGCTTTTGGGAGAATAAATCAGAAGCTGACACTCTTAAGTGACGCGCTGTAGCGCCGTCGTTCTGCGGAGTCATCTGCTTGCCTCTGAGGAAACATTAAGTAATTGTCAATTCAGGATCCGAGCAGCGCCGCACGGTCTTAACTACATCGTTTTCTCGCCGTTCAATTTGGAAGCTGCGTTTTATGACCGCAGAAAACCGTCAAGAAAAAGCCATAAAGCGCCTCATTGCACTGAATGTTTTTTGTTTTTTTCCCTTATACCTTATGTCCACAGTGCAAAGACGAGCTTGAACTGTGGCCATGAATGTCACTTAATAGTGGATGTCAATCAAAAAAAATTAAAAAAAAGCCCGTCAATCCATACGTGATCGATGGGAGGCGAGCTGCTGGATGAGAGCTGCAGGGAGAGTGTAGACTCATCAAAACACCAGTTCTTGTCCTTGGATGCTGTGTGGGTTGAATAACTGATTTCAATTTGACCTTCAGGAGTGTGTGTGTGTGTGTGTTTGGCTGAGGGAGTGAGCTCTGCTTTGTCACAAACACAGCCCAAAGTTGTCCAAGAAGGTGGAATATTCCCCTCCCTGTGCCACTTCCCCGAGAGCTTAGCAGTGGAAATAGAGATATCCCTCTGCAAATCCGTAAATGACGGTTACTCCTCCTCTCCGAAGGGAAGTTAATCCGCTCCTCTCGGCCCACTGGTCGCTGTCTGGTACATATTAGCGCTGCCTGATCACCAGCACAGGTGCCTGCTGCTGCTGCTGCCACCACTGCTGCTGCCGCCACTGCTTCAGAATCTGAATAAAAATCCGCTTTCATTCATCAAGTAGGTTACATAAACGGAGAAGCCGCTCTTCAAAGACAGAATTTGTTTTTGAAAATGCTCAGGACTCTGTTGATAATAATGTTAGAAAAACAACTTTTGCTCGGAGGAATATGTAATAGCTCGAAGTCCAACGTCTCTGAATACAACCAAATTATAGTTTGTAGATACTTGACTTTTTTTTTTTTTTTTTTTAAAGCAAAATCTGTGGATAAAGTGGAAAAATAAAATGATACCAGCTGAGAAACATGGCTTCCACTTTGGCTCCAACTTTTTCCTCCACTGCTCAGTCCCTTGATGTGCTGCAGTTTGTTTGGTTGTTTAATCACTGTAGTGGTTGAAAACACTTGAAGTGATTGCAGTGACACATTTTGATAAGATTCCACATGAATAAACATGAATGTATTTATTATTAGTGCTGGTAGAAGTGGCTCAGTGGCAATATTCTGGAATGTGATGACAGAGTTTTATGGTGTCTGTTTCCACACTGATGCATATATATTTGACCACATATTTGGCCATAAGTGGTTTCAATTAAAAGTAAGTACATGATCAATCTGATAAGTCCTTTAAAGTTTTTTGAGACAGAAAAGTAAGACAGTCCGGATGAAAACTATAAATATGTAACATTTCTGTTTGTCATTGTGTCAAACATAGCTGTAAGACATGAGAGCAGGTTGCACACCAGTATTTGACATCCAAAGCACAACAAAGGGATGAAGAGATGAGGTGTGACAAACAGTAATAAACAGTAAGGAAGGATGCTGTGACATGTCAGAAGTTCTCAAATTTCTGTTTGAAATGAAAATGTCAATTTGAATAGCTTCTATACATGATTATCAATCAATTGACTGACAGTGTTCATATTGGCATTGCTATCAGTTAAAAAGGTTTATAAATGGCAGTGACTCAGCCGCCCCACTCACTGTACCTGTACATATTTAAAGGGATAGTTCAACATTTTGGCAAATTGGCCCGTTGCCATAATCCCTATAGTTTCAGGAGTAGGTTCTTTACCTTTAATTGACGATGCAAGCTATTTTTAGAACGGCGGAGCAGAGCCACATTTTTTTTCGTTTTCGAGGTAAATTCATGCAAAACCGCTGATGCGCCTGTACCCTTAAACAACAAACCTACTCCTAAAACTGTAGGGATTGAGCCAATTTGCCAAAATGTTGAACTATCCCTTTAAAATAAAAACATGACTATATGCACCTGTGTATTATTTGAATAACTTAGTATTGAATGCACAATAACAAGGTACTTTTATATAAGGCTTAGTTTAACATGAGATGCAATTTCATGCAATATAGTAGGGGTCCCTACTCTAACTCTAAAACGTCTTATCACTTTTATCATTCATTATTAAGTAAAGTCTTTTGCCATTACCTGTAACACTGTGGGTCTCACAATGGAGGGAAAAAAAAGGATTAATTGATCCAATTGCAGCAGAGATACTGTTTTTAATTCATTCTTTAATTATAATAACACATTTTATTGATGTATTGCACCTTTAAAAACAAAGTCTACAATGTGATTTGCCAAAGCAAAAGCAGTAACAGGCTCAGGAGGCAATAAAACAACAACATAACAACAGAAAGCCGGACAGTAAAGCCGGAGAGAAGCAGGGCAGGAATGAGATAAGTTAAAGAGTAAAGACAAACAATGTACTTCAATAGAACTGAAAGCAATTAGAGAGAGTAGATACAGTAAAACCAGCAATAAAAGGACAACATCACATTAAAGCAAGTCTATAAAAGTGGTTTTAGGAAGTGATTTAAAAGAAGTCGCTGATTATGCCAGCCTCATCTCCTGCAGCAGGTGCTTTCAGAGCCGGGGGGGCTTTCCCCGTCAGAACCTGCTGCCTGTGTTACCCACAATGCAACTCAGCAGCCAACAGTTTGGATGGAGATTAAGGTGTTTCTTCTAGAAGTGATGAGCAGCATTTCTTTTTAACTTTCTTGCTCAATCCTCTCTTCAGACTCTGGGGACAGTGATAAGAAAAGGCTTCATTCATACAGTTTACATACTATAAAACATGTACGTATGCAGCAGGATACCTCAAAACCTGTAAATGGACTCATTTAATCCTCTTTAGACCCAGACTCCATTTGCTTTTACTCCTAATAGCCTGCCTCATGATTTTCAAATGTTCCACAGGCACAAATGACGATTAGATATAAAGGCAGTGAATGCATGAGGTGTTTTTTATTTCTTCATTGCCTGATGTGACACATACAGTCTTCATATTGGGTCATTCGCGGCGTCGGGTGATTTATTACATCGATTTTCCTTTCTTTGTGCATAACAGATGATAATTCAGTGATAAATTCAATTTAATGAGGCGGAACAAGATGTGCACTCAGTCTGTGTCTCTGTGTTCTGCCCTACGCCACTGTAGCCGTCCTGTTAATCTGACAACATTCACTTCAGGCCTGTGCGACAAATCGTTCAAATAAAATGGCATAATATACTTTGCCTGCGTGTGCGCTCGGTCCAGACTGTCACTAATTAGCATTTTATGACCCGACACCCACATCGACAACTTTGCCATTTTAAAAAATACAGCCTGATGATGTGATGATGTAATAGTGGAGCTTTGGCTACAGCAAGAAGAAGAAGAACATGGCTGGATTGGCCTGTTAGCTTGTTATTGACACCACCACTGCCCCCCAAATACCCATTATCTACAGTCCAATCAGCACTATGCTGTTAATTCATGTTAGTGTTGTTGTGATTAAACACAGTATTATTATCTAACTAAAGAGACTAAATTATGATTCAAGCATTTTCTGGAAGACACAGCCACAAAATGAGCTATTAAAGTAGACTCACATATTTAAACTGAGTCACAGTTACTAAAACCAACCCACATGCAGCGAAGCTGGAGCCTTCAGGGCCACTCGGGAAATTCAGGCCCTGGAGCGGTTGCCCACTTTGCCCTGCAGTCTGATTGATTATTAGAGAGCAGAGAGATTTATGTGATGAGTTGCATCTGTGAGGTGAGTTCAAAATCTAGGTTTGAATTTGTATTTATTTAGTTAATAGATACAATTCAACACAGCAGAGAACTGATGTGGTGCACAGAGGATCCAGTCCAGTCCTTGTCAAATCCCCGTTCGCACAAATCCATTTTTTTTTTCCACATAATCCAGTTCAATTTAATAAAAAAAATAATACTGTAATGATTTGTTCATTGGGGAAATATTAAAATGCCAACAAAGCAGACATAAGAAAACGCAAAAATATCACAGCATACTTCTAAAAAATTCAAGTTACATTTAATTAAATAGTACTTATTTTCTATATTCCAAGGTTTTTCTGTAATGAAGCTTTATTGACTTTCATGTAGGCTTTTTCAAGTAAAGGCATCTGCCAAATGGGTAAATATCAATTCAAATGTAGCACACTGATATTTCAACAAACAAATTGCACTTACAGTAAAGCAATCTGACGGTGAAGTCGTTGTTGCACAGCAGACGGAGGCTCAGTTTGTAGATAAAGAGAACCTGTCCCCACTAATTTTTCATTAAAACACTAGCACAACATGCATTTGGCTGTTCTTTTGTGTTAAACCCTCTTTCATAGGACTTGGAGTGTCCCTGAACCCCACTTGAGATGCTGGCATAATAAATGATTGAATGATGAAACTATTTGAGTAACAGAAACTTAGTGATGATTGGAGCGAGCTGGTTAAATATGTACAGCATGCATGACTAACAGAACTGCACAAAGTCTTGAGGATACGGCTTACTTTGACTGAGTTACATTCAAGAACCTGTTTTCAATGACAGAAAGAATATTTTTTCAATGGATAGGCTTTGTTTACCATTTCATGTGTCATGATGGTTAGACAGATGAATTAGTCCTTTAACACATCCTAAAGTTTGACAAGTCAGAGTAGCAACTCAGGTTTAAGTGTTGGGAGTCACTGTTGGGATGAAAGTAACAGCTGCACATTAACCATGAGCATTTCTGTCACTCTGCCAGTACCGGTCACATGGTGTGTGTTACATGATTGGTTAAAACACACAATGTAAACAGTGTGACTGTATGTACATACTGTAGGAGGTGGGCAGACATCAGTGGTTCGTTTTGGCTTCTGTTTAAATCTAATGGCTGGCCCAGGGGAAAGTGACGTAAATGCATACCCTCTGAAGTTAAATGAATTTAGAAATGGTAACACTTTTATTTGACACCATAAGACATTATAATCATGCTTATAACACAGTTATAGCAATGTATAACGTGTTATAAACACTCGTAAATGATCATAATGCTTTATAACAGTAATCATAACACACTATAAAGCATTTTATCATGACTTATAAGGTCACGTATTATAATACGTTATAATTGTTAGTTATTTGCTGACAATGCACATTGATAATGCATTATAGTTATAATGTGTTATAATTGGCTTCTAAACGTATATAACTATCATTATAAACACTCATAAAGTGTTTTAAAGTGTTAATATTGTAGAGCATTATAACTCTTATTATAACTCATTATAATATTTGACCTTATAAGCCATTATAAAATGCTTTATAACACATTATAACTATATTTATAATGCATCATCAATGTGAGCATTATCATCAAGTTACTAAGTCATGATAAAATGCTTTATAGTGTGTTATGATCATTGTTATAAAGCATTGTGATCATTTATGAGTGTTTATAACTATAGCTATACATTGCTATAACTGCATTATAAGTATGGTAGAGATAGGCGTCAAATAAAGTGTTACCAGTATGTTTCATGTAAACACTTGTTCATTCTAATGCTAGCTGAGTAACAGAGGCTAAACATACATATAGCTCCTTTAAATCTGGATATTTTACCAAAAGAAGTGGACTTGGCCATCTGAATTCCTACCTGTGACTCTAAGTCATACTGTATGTGCAGCCCATTCGTCTCCTACGTACATCTTCAGAGCTTGTACCTACGGCCCGTGTGCTGCATAGTGTGCTGTCTGAAACACAAGGCGTGAGGGAGGTGAGGAGAATAGACTGTTTTATCTGTGCTCACAGTGCAGTGTAGTACATTCATCTTAGAGCAGTGACAGCGCCCGGCTCGGTGACCCCTATCCCCCTCTCCACTTTCAAACAGTAAATTATTACTGTCCATTGCATAATTACAAGGCTAAGTGCAAGTTATTCCAGCCTGCATGCATGCACTTATCCTGCAGACATCGCTGTCAGAGCCGGGTTATGCAGAGTGTGTATTTGGTCTTATTTCTGGGGGGGAGAGGAGATGTGTTGCTTCCGAGCAACATTGTGTAGGATGGTGGGATCAGAGTTCCTAATCAGGCGGGAATGAGGGAGCATCGTGCAATGAAATGGGGGGGGGGTGGAGAAAAAGAAGGAGGAGAGGAGGAGAAGAATGGGAGGATTAAAAGAATAAGCTGAAATGTGATCAAATATATGGAAGGAGATGAGATGGAATGGGAGCACAGAGACGAGGGAGAACAGCAGCCTGTGTTTGTGGAGATTCTCTGACAGCAGCTCGTATAGGAAAGGCTTATAAATCAGAAGTCACCCTGCTAGTCCCCTCTATCAGTAGACTTTTCTACATGGGCAACTTTGCATTGATGGGGGAGCCAAGCATGGAGCAGAGCTGAGAGTCTCATGATGGGATGGCAGGGGCTGTGGTTTGCGAGATGACTGATAGGATGAGCTCCCTCAAGCACTGAAGTTACACCTCAGTGGGTGGTGTTGACTAGCTGGCGGAGGCAAGCGGCGCACTGCTGTACAGCTCAGAGCGAAAGGTAGACTCACAAAACGCCCAAAATAGAAACACAGTTCAAAACCTACTCTGCTTTCGTGGTGCGTGGTAACTTTCTTTATTTATATCCTCTTGTCAGCTTTCTGCTGCCATCTCTTGTGTTAGGGCCAGTTTTGACCTGAGTCTTAAAGCAGAAGTAAGTGATATATTTGTGTTAATATAAGTCTTAAATAGTTATATCTTCCGACAGCAATCACTTACATAGAGTGTTTGGACCGAAACACGGGTCTGTCAGTCACTCTGCTCTGCTCTGAGCCGAGGAGAAAACATTTATCGTATCCTACAGTTTTTATCCAATGAGGAGAGAGAACGGCATGCAGGGCTGTGTGTGCAGCCAAGGGACGCCGTGAATGTGGCGACGTAGGGACGAGGACTGTTATGGTGCGTTCAAGGCAACTCGTAACTCGTGTTTTTCCGACCTGTGAAGTCGTACCAGTTCGATCTGGTACGAGTTCACGGGTCGGAAGTTACGAGTGGCCGTTATAGTGACTTTCACCGGTAAAACAGGTCGGAAAAACACGAGTGGGTTGCCTGGAACGCTACAAAGTCGTAAGTTGTGACTTGAAGCTGTAATTTACGGTTTCAAAAGCCTGCCTGGAACGCAGCATTAGCCAAAACGACCGGATCGCTTACTTCTGCTTTAAATCAGCTGTAAAACACACTTAAAAACAATTATTAATCATCCCAATTGTTTATCATCTCTTGGTTACGTTGTTGAAGGAATAGGAATAGTTCCGGATGTGACCGGACTTTCCTAAATGATGTTGTTTCAGGTAAACTCTGGACTATATCCCTTCAGGACACTTGGATTGCTGCGGACGAGCAGTGTGAAGGAATATTTCAAGGTTTTTGTGTAGTTTTATGGACCTGTTTGTGTCAGGCATGATGCAGGCATGCATTGCGTGATCATAAGAGCGCGGCCCAGGCAAATTCTGTTTAGGCTGTAAAAAAAATGTCCTAAATGACGTTGTTTCGAGTAAACTCTGGACTATATCCCTTCATGACACTTGGATTTCAGCGGATGAGGAGCATGGAGGAATATTACAGGGTTTTTGTGTAGTTGTATGGGCGTTTTTGTGTTGGGCGCTATTGACTCTAAAGTTTTGAACCCCCCTCCCGGGTCTCCAAATGCATTTTGAGGAATAAAAAACTACTCCGGAGTATACATCAACTATTCCTGCTTCCTTATCCATGAAAAGGTTGGTTTTGCACTTTTAACTCTCATTATTGCTCTTATCATTTTAACCAGGTCAAAATTGACCCAAACAACACAAATGTCATAATTTTAACCGGACCACTTTAGAAATTTGTGAAAAAAATATTTGGTTTTATTTTGTTTAAATAGAGGTTTCTGACAAAGTCGAAAGGCCTTGATGTAATAAACAAAGTTATGTAGTAGCCTATACTTCTATGCATGAAAAACCTAAAAACAGTCAGTGGCGACCCTAACACAAGAGGGAGGTTAAAGCCGTAAGTGAAAATGCTGGGAAGAAGAGATGACAACAAGTCAGAAGGCATCAAAAGAAAAAAAAAACTGTAGCAGCTGTGGTGAAAGAGCAAAAAAAAAAAGCACAAAGACAGCTGAGGGACTGTGAGACTGTGAGGATTCAGATGGCGTTTGATCGGTCACAACGTTACAGAGTTCCTCTAACAAGCTCGTCAAAGCCGACCCGACGATCATTCATATTGAACGAGGCGATCGCTGGATGTTAGCGCGGGCGCCGAGACAAAAGGCGACAACTGTAAACAAAAAAAGAAACGGAGATGCCGTCTTCTTACGAGAAAGCACAACAGTTTTCCCTTGGTGTTTTTTTTTTTTTTTTCCATCCGGTTGCGGATGGTCACCAGTGGTTACTGGTGTGTGAGGAATTAGATTATTTCAGTCAGTGAGCCTTTCTCACATCACAGCAAACGTGGCCACTAAAAAAAAAAAAAGAATCTTCATACGGTCCCTTCACTCTTGTCAGTGAATTCACCTTTTTACAAACCCCATGCAGCTCCCATGGTGCTTTGCGCTGAATGATTTAATCACCAAATCAGTGGTTCTTTCAGTCCTTGAGAGGTCTCTAGTGGGACCTCCAGCTCAATGACACATCTTGTGAGTGTAATTTAACTGGCGAGGAACGATCCCGAGCAGCAGTGTGGAAGAATGACTCCAGCATCCTAATCATAGTTTTCACCCCGTCACTATTATCTCCCATGCAGCTCTGCAATCCTATAAAAATGCTAAATGAATCAATCAAACACAAAAAAACTCTTCTTATGTGGATGTCTGAAGTGGCTGTCTGTCGCGCACAAGTGACGACAAGTGAGCGACCCGACTGCGTGACTCGGGAAGCGGGGCGAGGACACTTGCAGTAAAAATAACTAGTTTGCGGTGGATCTGTATGTGTTGTGACTGAATCATGGGATTTTCTTCTCACCTTCTGATGAGAGAGCTTCGACTGTGCTGCAGTTGGAGTGTGCTGGAGGTTTTTTGTTGTTTTGTTTTTTTACAGCAGGGCTGAGCTGAGGTTGCGTGTCCAACTACTGCCCCCTGCAGCATGTTTCATCTCAGAGCTGCACAGCTCCAGATGATGGCAAAGAGTGGGTGAGGCTGCAGAGTGAGGAGGCGTCTGACAGGATCACAGAAGACTGCCGCTGGGTTTGTCTCATGGAGCCTATGAAGCACTGACCAGGGCACAGCTCAGCCCAGTGCTTATTAAGTCAAATATAGTCTGTTTGTGAAAGGATGAAAACCAGATATTTTCTTATTTTAGGAGACTGAATCGATGTATTTTTACCAGATCAGTGACAGATGTGTTTCTGCTATACTCATCTGATTATTGGTGGAAAATATCTTCTGTTCAGTTTCTGTTGCTTCACTAATTTAGTACATTTTAACCCTTTGTGACCTGTGGTCCTTTAAAGGTCCACTGTGTAATAATTGGCAAGGTTCATTGGAAAGATCTGAATAACTACCCATGAATATATTTGTATAAGTATAATCGCTATAAAATGACAGATAATTATATAGTTATTCTTTTGCACATAGCAAAGGTCTTGCTTTAGAGAGTGTTGCCATCTTGCGCCGCCATGTTTGTACAGCAGCCCCAAATGGAAAATCCAGCCAGAGAGCACGTTTTGCGAGTTTTGCTTTCATAAATAAACCAAACGAAGAAGAAGGCTGAAGGAAAGAAGAAGGAGGAGGAAACAGCAGACACATGGTAAAATGATTTAGATCATCGCCTCAATACTCCCAGTCGTTCCGGTGGTAGACAAGTTTTTCTGTCCTCGGAGGCCACCGTCACTTTGCCAACAGGAGGGGTGAGTGTGAGCGCTGGATTTCACGGTTGTCCCCCCATTTTACACACTGGACCTTTAAAGGGTATCTTTGTGTTGCTGATATGACCTCTGTGTTGTGCCCATTGCACACAAGGATGCTATGAGCTTTAGGCATTTTGATGAGTTCTTGAAAAGTAATAAGAGCCCAAAGCCACAATAACTTTATAACTTTTGTTTTACATCCTATCTAATCTAAAGACAAATAGTGAATCTCAGTCCATGTTACAATCCTAATTTAAAATCTTACTAACTTCCCTTCACCTCTTAAAGAAACTCTCCTAACTTTGAGATTGGCCTACCATCCAGCTGGTCTAAATTTAACTTGTCCAACACTTGGATAACATTGTATTTATTTGGCTCCTCTTGTATTGTAAACACAACCAACAAAGTGTTAACAGGCTGAACTTATTCCCTGAGAGGGAAGGGAGACGGACCCTAATGTTGTGTTGCAGATTGATGACAAAACACTCAGAGATACATAGATGCAGGCTTCCTGCTATGATCCTCCAATTAGCGGGCAGCTTTGAGCAGTTTGGAGAGGCCGACCTAGTGACATGGGGCTCTTCTGTGCAAATGACAAATACACAGTGAAGTGTCCATTTATTCTACCTTTCAATTAGATCTAATGGGTTAGAAAAATACCTTAGAGAGATGAGATAAGAGATGTAACATTGGGTGCTAGGGAACAGACCTAAAAGTTGGTAACCAAAGTCCAGTCTTTCAAATAAGACAGGATGCAGAAAGGTTCACATGACTAAACCAACCGATCTTTGGGGTTAAACGCTCCCTGTTTTGGAAGAACTGCTCCAAACGAGCTGGATCTGTACCAGAGTCCTGCACGGGTCCAATTTTGGAAACCCGCGCCCGCCCGACCCGTTGGTTTTTAAGCCCGTGTCCCGACCCGTCACCCGTGATTATTTCTGACTACAACTCGGATCCGACCCGCCCGTCAATATTAAGACCCGCTGTCCGTTAGATCGCCGTCATCACCAGCGATAACGGGGGTAAGAAAAAAGAAAAGAGAGCGACGTAATTCTTTTTTTAAATTAAAGCAGGACACTTCAGCCTTTACAGTGATCCCATCAGTGTGTTTGTAGCTTACCCAGAAGCCGAGCAGTCAAGCCATGACAGGCTAAACTCCAGGGAAAGCTGTGAGCGGTCACACGAGCGGCCAAAGATCGTTTATTTACATCAAGATGCTGCTCTGTTGTTGCCGTGTGTGATAAAAAAAAAAAGATTTGCTACGCTGGTTCATGCAGCTGCGCGTGAGTTTTCCTCTGTAGGCCGACACATACACCCGCGTACCCACCCGCGTTCATTTGATTTCCGCCCGTGCCCGACCCGTGAATTTTCACAGACAGCTTATATCCACCCGTTGAACACCGTTTTTGCGGGGTACCCGTCGGATACCCGCGGGGATCCGACCCGATGCAGGACTCTGATCTGTCCACCCTGGAAGCTTCTGTTATACAGCCCCAGAAGAAATCAATGTCTGTCAGCTGCATCCCAAACTGTTACCAGTTTTACACCATGACAAAGTTAAAACACATACTATAACAGCTATCACTGTGGTTAAGGTTTGGTTTGGTTTAGGCACAAAACCTGGCAGGTGTTAGAAATAAAGAAACTGGTGAAGGTTTCCATGAACAGTCATCATAGCTCTATTTCGACAGCTGCTGCCACAGGACCTTGACATCTGAGCTTAAGCTGCTTTGGGGCGTTTAATGACTGATGTTGCCTCTCTCTATTGATATTTTTAAAAAGTTTTAAAAAATATATTTGGAACTACTTTCAATAAAGCTCTGAATACAGCAGAACATATTCAGTGCATCGTGTCCCTGAGTTCCCTTTTGGCACACTCCACCAGTGCTGCTACATGTACGTGTTGTAGCCGTCTCCAGAGGGAGCTGTGTGTGTGTGTGTGTGCGCGTGCGACGTCTCTCAAATGTCCTCAAGTGAGACCTCAGGAGTCAGCACCAATCAAGTTTCAGGAAAGACTAGAAAAACAATGTTGGGGGCATAAAGTTAGACAGATAGTAGTCATCACAAACATGCACACCTTTGTTATGTTGCATAGTTTCTAACACTTTTAGTGGGGGTGTTTCCCCTCACATGGTTGGCCAGGTTTGGGGCTCACAGCATTGCACTGTACTACTGTATATAGCGTAGTGTCTTCAAAATGAAGCCTATCATTGCAAAATGTGCCAGTCTAAGAGGCCATCAGAGGCCCCTCTCCACTCAGGGACCAAACACTTGCCTGCATGGTTCCACTCTTCTCTTCGCTCCACATTAAAATCATTTTTGTAGCGACTTCAACTTTAAAGGAGACATATTATGTCCCTGTTCCACAAATTGAAATAGTTCCTAGGTGTCTTAAAGCTATAGTGCGTAACTTCTTTAAATATCCGTTTCACCCAAGCCACTACAAGAGGAGATGATACAACGCTGATTAAGCCGTTCGGCTCCTCTAACGCCTCGTGGTATTTTTCAGTTTTGTATTTGGTGTCTGGTGCGACAGTCCCGTGCTGGCTCACAGGAAACAACCAAAACGATGCGTTTTACTCGGTTTTACCTGACAACGAGGAGGGAGGAGGGAGGCGAGCGCTCCCCTGCTGCTAGAAGCAACACCTGTTAGCAGCCTGGTGTTAGCCACATCGTTAGCCTAACGAACAGTAAGTTACAAGGTGTGTAGCCCGTGTTGCTGTGTGTAACTTACTGCGGGGGGTGTGTGTGCTGTGACGAGCAGTGTGCAGTGAGTCGCGAGTGTTATAGTCCGTGAACCGTGAACTGTGGTCCGTGACCAGCAGCATGTGGTGTGTTGCGAGTGTTACTGTTACTGTGTGTGATGTGCATTACCGGTACCATGGAGAGCTACAGGGGTAGCGGAGGGGAGGGGAGAGGAGGGTTACACCAGGCCATAGGTGCCGGCTGTATTGTTGTAATAACGCAGAAATCCTTTAGGGGGTGACAGAAGTTACGCACTATAGCTTTAAAGACATGTGTGTGACATGCTTCAGTCTAAATCCCCCAAGGATCAAACATCACAGCTCTTTTCATCTTTTCATCAACGGCTGCTTTCAGTGCCTGTCCCTTTAAATGTAAATGAGCCACTGCTTGCCCCGCCCCTTCTACTGGTACCAGGTAGGGGTGGTATTATACAAATTTGAAAACTAATGACATCATTGGAAGACAACTGAGGGAACAGCTCGTAAAACCACATGGATTTCAACCTAGAGAGCCTGAAAAGTACAGATTGTTTTTCTCAGTTGCAAATTTCCTTGATCTTAGGATCTTTTAAATTCCTTTATTTAATCTTTACCAAGCCAAGCTTCTGTTCTTTTTACTTTACACCTCTCTTTTAGAACTGATAATGCCGACTGCTATGGTTTTGATGCTGTGCAATGCTGCTTTGTCTGTATGTCTATGCCTGTATGTCTGTCACTGTATGCATGTTTATTGTTTGTTAGTCTGTCACTGTACTTATGTCTATTGCTTGTACAGTATGTCTGTCACTGCTTATTGCTGCTTATATGTCTTATTGTATTGTTGTTACACGGCTCTATGCGCACTTTTGCCCAAGACAAATTTCCCCTTTTGGGGACAATAAAGTTGCCAGAAGGCAAGACAAACACCCAAATATATGTTAAAGAGCCTTCAAAAAGTCATATTTCCAAAATATGTCCCCGTTAAAACATGCAACATAAACAAATACATCTTTACATCTCATCAGGCAAATAACAAAAGTGCATGAGAGCCAACATTTGAAACGGAGAGGCACAGAGAGCCCAGCTGACTAAATCATCAGAGTCTGAAGAGGCCAACCCTCACTGGACTTGTTTAGGTCACCAATTTATAAAAGCTCTGTTTACCAACTGAGATACTCAGCCAGCATTTTCAAATTTACCCACTATGGGGAAAAAAAACAAAAAAACATCTGCTATAGAGGGAGAAAAACATCTGGACAGACAGCTGAGACGAAGAAAAGAGAACGACGTGTTTACAAATGTCCTCAGTTTAATCCGAGACAACTCTCAGCCTGCTGGCCTTCATCCAGTCCACTAACATATTGGTGTTATTCTGTGGGTACAAAGAATTAAATGTTGCATGACTACAGAAAGCTTTATTGCTCCAGAGACGTTTCACACGTGTATTTGAACAGACCACTCATGCTCCTGAGCGCAGCCCTATCACCGTGAGTGTTGAGATTCTAACAACAGTTGATGCATTTCACAATAGGCCAGTAAAATGTCCCTGTGTGTTTAGATTCACTCATAAATACTCTAGAATATCTGGGGGTGGTTATTTCCTCAACCTTGAATTTTGATCTTATGCCACTGCATTGGGGATATTTCCCAGGTACAGTATGCTGAAATTTAATATATTCCAACCATTAAATGCTTCCCCTGAGGTGCTTCCTCCTGCTGGTAAAGGCAAGGAGTTGGCACTGTGAGAAAAACTTCTGGGTAAGGAGAATGTTAAATGACCAGCACGGGGTGATCTCAATCCAATCCAAATGCTGCTATTTTCCCTCCCAGAGTGTATGCTGCCAGGGACAGGAAAATAAGATCAAAATATACAGCAATAAAAAGCATTGGGTTTTTGAACTGTGATGGTGATTTTTGTCTTGATTTGCTTGTGGCCACCTGAGTCAGCATTTGTCACAGCGCATTTCGTTACGGGCTTGGTGGAATTTATCTCGCCTCTAATCTAATTTAAATGCCGTGGGAGGAGAGGAGTGGGCCCCGTGGCGCATACTATCACGGCCCTGTGTGCCAAAAAGTTGATATTCAGACCCAGCTAAAGGGACAAAGATAGAACACGGGCATTAATATTTCATGAGGGAATGCCATTTTCTTTGTATAATCAAAAGTGTTCCTATTTTGCAGTGGCATTTGATAAAGCTTTATCAAAACTGTAGCTGCCATGCATAAAGAGATATGTCTCTAGTGTGCATCTTAATTAGTGAGTGAATACGCCGCCGCCGTTGGAAATATTCAGGGGATAGATTATGATCTTTAGCCCAAAAAGAATGTCCTTGCATGGTCAGAGGCTCCGCTGCTCCTCTGAGGGAAAGATTTAACACTCAGATGGATTATTCATTCACATGATAAATTCATCTATTGATTTAACCATGAAAGGCTTCCATAGATGGAGGATGGCAGGGTTTTTCTTTTTTTCTTTTTTAATCCCTGAAGCCAGCCTTTAGCTTCAGGTCACATCAGCAGCAATGTCAAAATACAGTTTAACTTGCTGATTGCAACGTTTTTAATGTCACACTGTTTACAACCGCTCTGCCGGAAACTTAATTCCACAACTCTGATTGATGACGCCGCTGTTGTTTAAAGTGTCGTGTAGGTGTGCGACTGCAGTGCATATTGCTTCCATTGCGGTGAGAGAAATGGGAGGGGAGGAGCGGGGTGGGGTGGGGTGGGGGGGCGTTGGGGGTTCAGGTAGTTTATTGGCCCATCTCCGGCAGTGCAACAGTATTACGTTCCATTTGCATTCTAATTTTGTACAAATCCACTGCTTGTTCAATGGGCCTTACTGAGATGGATGCGCGGGTTTATAATAAACAGGGGACATCATTATGCAAATGAAGGAGTTGTAAAAACGCGCCGAGGAGTCGTGAAAGCGCCTGTGATGTGTGCGGCGAGGTGACGGTTGAGCCTTGAAAAAGTGCGACATAACGCCATTCACTGCCTTACACAAACGTCGTTACAGTCAGATTAGAAGGGGCGAATGGGGCCGAGGGGCAGTGAAGCAGTCACCGGCTGGATGGCAGACTGATAGGCCCTGGCATGGAGAGTCTGTCTGTCTGTGGTACAGCTCCAGCGTTTGGGTGCCGATTGCGTCGAGGACTGTACACGGCTTTTAATAATCAGATTTGCTGAGCACAAAGCAGCTCTAATTGGTTTTAAATTTTTTGCTAATTGGCATTTATGGAGACCCGGGTGCTGTGTGAGTGAGTGAGCGAGCGGTCATGATGGAGTCTCTGCTCTCACGGAGGATGTCTGACTGTCAGCTCGGTGACTCGCACAAATTAACTCCTCAGTGGTGAAATAAATAAATAAGAATAGCCAAACACGCAGTGGGAGAGACAACGGCGGCACTTAGTAAGGAGCCCCTAGTTTGTATTCAAAGAGAAAAGTGTCCATTTAGGTTAATTTTTAGTCTCTCCCCAGAGCTAGCTTAATGGACATGAGCTGTAGCAGCCGACGGCTCCCAGTCCCAGACTGAGCTGAGCCGTGACACAAACATACAGCTTTGTGTGAGAAACTTAATCTGCGTCAAACAATGCGAGCATTAAAAGCAAGTATGAAGGAGCCTCCGAAGACTTTCACACCCCGGGGGGAAAGCGTGGTGCTCCTTCTCCAGGCTTTACAGTCGCTCATATCACAGTCACAGTTAATAAAAATAAGCGTGCTAAGCTAAGCTCAACGCAGGCCTGCTTTTTCACCGCTTGTATTAAAACTATCACTCATGTTGTCACTGTTTTCTTTTAACGCATTCGTCTTCGCGGTCACAGTTGAATTGCGCTATATGAGTCTTTATCTCAGAGCCCGGTGTTCATGTTGTATTCATACATCTTTTTATAAAGAGTGCGGCAGGGGCCTGAGGCCTGCTCGCTCGCTCGGTGGCACGGGCGTGATGAATGGCTGCCAGTGGCTGGCACTGCCTACTGATGGATGGTAGGGGGAAGTATGCTAATGGCTTATTGTTTTAAGGCTTTTGCCCACCGTAAGTTATAGCACTGTGAAAGCCTTTCGCTGCAACCCCCGTCAATTTATCACAACCCCCAAACTTCACAGTCAGAAAATAAAAAGGAAGCAGGGAGGAGGGCTGCCGGGGTGATTTAAAGTCAAAATGTGCAGCAAGGGAGCTCACAGAGTGAAGGAGAAGGTGCCGGAATGCCTGACGCGCCATATGTTTCGTGGCGTGTGTTAGCGTAACATAGGCTACAGCTTGAATCTGTGAAATGGGTATTTGGTTTATAGTGTGTGCAGAGCGCCTAGCTGATAAAACATCTGTGCTGATGGCTCTGAGTGCAGCAGTAGCAATTGGGGAAAAAAAGAAAAGAAATCAGAAACAAACTGAAAACACATTATCTTCTCTCTAGTGGAACAAAAGGACGTTTTTCCACACATACAATATGTCACACGGTGTGGAAGTGGCAGCTCGTACATTAGCCTCAGAGAAAAAAGTTGTCTGAAGTGGGTTTGAAGCTGTCAGGTTGACACCTCTTCATTTTCTAGTGTCAATGTTGTGCCTGCATGGAAGCAGGAATGCTCCCGGGAGATCCCGTCCCTCTGTCAGTGGCAGGCCTCCCTGCAACATTTATAAGTGGCAGTGCATCCATCTCACCTGTTATGTGGCTCTCATTATCACAGACATTCAGCAGCTGTGCACACAGGCTGTGAGAAACCACAGACTGGGGGAGATGTTCGTAACGTAGATTTGCTTGAGCTCAGTAACTGGGCTCAGAGGACTCAGCTTTGAAGAAAGGAGCGGAGAACTGTTAGTGTGGGACAAGCACGGATACCAGCACGGTTGATTGGCTGATATGAAGAGACACCTGTCAACCAAGCAGTGGTGCCTGCAAACAGTCTTCTCCTGAAGCTATGAAAACAAGTTCCAGGTTTGGTTCTCCAGCAACTCCAGAGGAAAACACTCTGCTCTTCACTGCTTCAGCTGCTTTCAACTTTTTCTCACCTGTCTGCTACAGACTGGAAATGAGGTTGATAAGACAAGTGAGACAGAGGGAAAGAAGAAACAATAGTTTTCAGGCCTGGAAACCAGTGTGGAAAAAGATGCAAAGTAGTTTCACATTCTGATCTGTGATTGTGACTGTAATTTGGCCATTCTTTAGACTAAAAGCTTTAAATTAGCAGTAAACGTAGTAAAATACTCAGTGACTCAGCGAAGAAGAGATACCAGCAAAACCTTAAAATATAACTCTGGTTTATTACAAGTGGAGTTGGCTTGAACAGTTTTAGATGATCCGACCTCAGTTATAAAAAAATAAAATAAAGACTGCACCAAATAGTCTTATGTTTGTTGGTAGTTTAGCTGCCGACAGTTTTGGTGTTTGGCTTTAGAATTATCCAAGAAGGGTAAAAAATTATGCCCACGGGTTGGGATAGGGCAGACGTATTGCATACAAATGATATGAATAATGTTTATGAATAAAGATAAGATTTGGGATGTTTAACCTCAAATCCTGTAAAACTGACTCTGGGCCATATCAGCATAATATATCAACATACGACAACATACCACCATCTGCACCACCTGCGCCCAGCGCCCGCCACCTGAAATAAGGTAGAACAGTAAATACATAGCCTTCTTACATATGCATTTTGAGTATATGAATAAACATATTGTGAATGTCTGGGCTGAAGTGATATTATTATATTTTAAGTTCTGATAATATATTGTAAATCACATGAGGCCTTTTTAGGACCTATGTGTAAATCAACATAGATTCAAGACTGGTTGATGTCATTTCAACATTGTTTCAGTCATGTCCAGCTATATGGGATATGCTTAAACACTAAAGAAAATACAAGCCTTACAGTTCAACTAAACCATGTCATTTAGAAATGAATCAAGGTTACAATGACTAAACTGTGGCAGGTTGAACAGCTGAACACAGGTGAGTCTGGCTAATTTTGGCTAACCTGATGCTTATCTTAAAACTGTGCCGCCTCTCTGACTGCTTGTGTTGTGAATTAAAGCTAAATTACATATAACAATAAAACTAAAGCTGTTAATTAACCAGAGTCATTCTTTAATTAGTCTCACACAGCTGTTGGCTCATCGCCAAGTAGCGCTGCACAGTCGAAGCTAATCTGAAACTAGCATCTCTGAGCAGCAACAACAACAGGCCTCATCATCATGTTTGGGAGATTTGTCCCAGTTATACATGTCTGGGCTTCACTTCAATTTTTCAGCCTGCAGAAAATCTGAATTGGTGTCTGAGCAAACTAGTAGACTTGTTATACAAGGCACAGTGTGTGCAGGCCCATTCAACCGTACATAGCAGACTTAGTGACCTGTGACATCTTGACTTCTTTTCAATTTCAAACACTTTCTAAAAAAGACTGATAATGGATAAAATACATTTAAAATATATATCCACTTCCGCCAATTTCTCCCAGTGGAGCTGCAGTGCACGAGGAATCACAGACTAACTGGGACCACATCCAGCAGAAGTGGAAATCATTTCAGCAGTAAATTGTCAAGCGTTTCACAGCTTCCCATTTTGCAAGAGAATATGCTGCCTTATTTCTCCTAAATCAATCCCCTCCTCAATCTTCCACTTTCACACCCCCTTCCCTTTATGTTTTTCTATTTCCTTCTTAATCCTTCTCATTTCACATTTCCACTGCAGACGTTCAGATCCGGGCAGATAAATACTCCTCATTGTGTTTCTAACAGGGAACAATTTGCATAACAAGGAGCATGATATGTGACATCAAAGACTGTAGTAACTGACTGAAGTACTTCCTGATAGAAAAAAGAAAAAAAAGACACACACACACATCCTCCCTCTCTCTCTCTTTCTCTCCTCTGGTTGAGATTCTGTTCCTGTTGTGGGATTTAAGACCTTGAATCTTTACAAGAATGACTGTAAACACAAATAATAACCTGCAAAATCCATTCTGCAGAGCAGCCGTGAACCTTGATTTTCACCTGGACACTGTAATAATCTCCTCCTAGAGGACAGGACGACAAAATATGATGTGCATCAGTCCCTCTGAGCGATTTATTCCAAATAACTGCTGATGTCGTTCAGTAATGTAGGCATGAGTCTGTTTATCACTGTGTTTTTTTAGACAACACCTTGGATAAGCATTTCATATCTGCTGGTCACATAACCTTGAATGTGCTGTTTATCTCAGAGGACAAGGGTTGTTTGGCTGTTTTCTCCTGTTAGCTGTAAACAGAGGAGGCTGGTTATGTGTTTATTATGGCTGTTTGGTTCATACTTAAATAGTGTAAAAGCTGTTATTAGACCTGATGATGTGGTGGTTATTTGTGGCTGGAGAGCTAAACACCGATACTAAACATCTTTGAACATGTGAATACCGGTCAGTCAACAGGCTGCCACCTTCCATGTGAAGAAATAAGCTATGAAATACAATGGAGATTTTGCTACTTTTCCTAAGTAAGAAAACTTTATTTTAAGATTTTGGGCTAATTTTCTTCCTTAACATGTATTATTTCAGAAAAGTCAAAACAAATGGTAGAAAATCCACATTAAGGTAGTTTTGCTTCATTTTGTCACTTTTGATTTCTCCTAAATTCACCAAAAGTTAGCGTGCTATTGTGACATACTGTGCTGTGCTTGTTGTCTGACCCATGTCATGTCAGGTATCATGTAGGCTCCAAAAATTGTCATCTCCTCCGTATCCACAACCAATCGTAAAAGTATGATTTTCATTAACAATCTATGGAATTTTACAGTACAAGTCTTTCAAGGCAGTTTTCTCAAAATGAGTTCTTCATCTGGGCCTGAAATCTCCTCTTCAGCAGCACTAGACTGGCTGGACTAGACTAATGCTGGATATCCCACTTCCCCCATTTTACACACTGGACCTTTAATATTGTTTGTTTCTGAGATTTTAAGTTGGTTTACTTGTACCCATTCTTTTTATGAATTTCAGAATCCTCTGTTTTGAATGTGTAACGCAGTCTCATGAGTCGACACCAGCACCTTCCACCACTCACTGACTACTCCTCCTTCTTCTTCTTGTAGCTACTTTGCCTGTAGAAGAAAACCACTGACGCTGATGTCATGTGACACAGAGCGTGTCATTATTTCACATTACACATTCACAGCACTTTGGGGATGTACTTTATTAATGAGTACAAAAAAATACAGAGCACACCGTGTCCCATGTGGTGTCAAGTTTCAAATATGGGACAATCCCATAGGCTACTCCTAGCAACCCTGGTCAGTCACTATACTGTAGGTGTGAGCTGGCCTGAGTGATGACAGACAGTTAAGATAAGCAGCACGGTGATCCTCAGCCTTTGGGCAGCGGCTGTGCAGTCCCACGTTATATCACTCTCTCTCTCTCTGCTCACTCTGTCATGGAGCTGCAGGTGTGTGTGTGTGTGTGTGTGTGTGTGTGTCTGACCAAGCTGCGTTCACACACAACTCTTTGTGCACAAAAAGTGTTGCACAGAGGCGTGGGCGTGTTTATTCCTACTTAAGAGCCTAACCACTGTGAAATGATCAGAAAACAAATGCAAATGGGTGCTCCCTCTCTACACTCACTCTCTAGCTCACTTGACCACTGCTGCTTTCTCTATCTCTGTCTGTGTGTGTAGGAAGCTCACTTCACACGGTGCGTTCATAATCAGCGACTGGCAAATCCTGCACAGTGCATTATTAAAAATGATTCCAAAATCACCAAAAACTTGACTGAGCACATTTCTTTCCTCCAAAATTAAATACCCCCTTTTAAATCACAATCCCCCCACGGCCTTCTTCTTTAACACCAGCCATTACTTTTCACACCCACTACTGATAAAGCTTTAAGAATAGCAAAGTCAGTGTGTTGCTCATTGTTCCGGCTGATAACAAAAGCAAATTGTAAAGACAGGACAAAAAAAATAAAAATCAGATACAAATGTGCTCTAGACGCTGTGGAGCAAATTTGAATCAGAGGGAAATAACTTCCACTTTTCCAGAAGCTTTATGCCTCCACTTCATAAACCCACAGAGACAAGAGGTTAAATGAGAGAAACTATTTTGTGTTTTGGGAGCAAGGTGATTTGAAACCAAGCAACCTTAGAGCCAAAAGCTGCAGCTCATCGCTCCAAGAGTGAGTAAATCCCCATAGACTCCCCCTGTTAAAATGTCCAGCTTTATAGCAGGAATAAACATGTTTACAGCCTGCTACAAAAGCTGTTTTGGTCTCTACGGCTTATTCCCTCCGTAATGGCAACAGAATTTTTATATAACTATGTGTTCACTAAAAAAGTTCACGTTTATGCATAATTGAGGACACGCTGCATTTGAGTAGCAGGTGGATCAGAGGAGGCAAGGAAAAGGTAAAAAAACATATCTGCTACAGCAAGTTCTGTTCATTGTATCAGAATTTGTCTTTGCTTTTTCTTTGGAATACTTTGATTCAGAGCTGGTCATGAGACCAACAACAATCACTAAGTCTCATGGGGTCACAAGCCAAAAAAAAGAAGGGTTGTGACACACACCCTCACCGTGAAGACCCACTGTATTTGATGGACTGTAATGCGAGTGGGATGTGAGTTAATTGCCTCTCTAAGGCTCTGCAGGATTGAGCGGTGATCCAAAACGACAGAGGGGTCGCCAGCGCGACGCTTTCATGCAAATGAAGTAAAAGTGCAAACAAAAGCAAACAAAGTGCTACGTGGTACAAAGTCATGTATATTATTCTAAGTAATGGGTTGTTAATTTCACAGTATTGTGTGTGTGGTGGAGATGACGTTGTGCAGTTTCTTTTCTCAGGGCTCAGTCTCACCAGCATTAAAGGAGACATATTATTCCCCCTTTCCACAAATTAAAATAGTCCCCAGGTGTCTTAAAGACATGTCTGTGACATGCTTTGGTCAAAATCCCCCATGGATCAAACATCACAGCTCTTTTCATCCTCTCAAACAGCCCTGTTCAGAACGGCTGCTTTCAGTGCCTGTCCCTTAATGCAAATGAACCACTGCTTGCCCCGCCCTACTCCTTCTACCGGTACCAGGTAGGGGTGGGGTTATGCAAATTCGAAAGCTACTACTTCCATCATTAGAAGACATCTGAGGAAACAGCTCGTAAAACCACATGGATTTTAACGTAGGGAGCCAGATTTTACACCTAATTAAAGAGCCTTCAAAAAGTGATATTTCCATAACATGTCCCCTTTAAAACAGTAACTGTGTTATATTTGAATTAACATCAGGTCACATCAGCCCTCGCACACTACTTTCATTACTTTGGTAATCTACTGTATACCCCAGACTTCAAATACAACCTGTCACACCTGTGTGGCTTGTATGAGGAATGGACAGGAATCTGAAAATATAAGGATCTGATAGTGACCGGAGTCACAGAAACTGTCTCCTACTGAACACCTCAAAGACTAAGGGAATGGTTATAAACCTCTGCAGGTCCAAGCGCCCTCTCCAGCTGGGGTTGACATCAAGGTGGTGCCAAACTATAAATATCTAGGTGTACACCTGGATAATAAGTTGGATTGGTCCCTTAACACAGACGCACTCTCACTCAAATCTCTTGACATCTGCAGTAAGATGGTGCATATGTTTTACCAGTCTGGCGATGGCAAGTGTGCTGTTTTATGCTGCAGTCTGCTGGGGAGGCAGCATCAGACACAGGGATGCAAGGAGACTGCATGGACAAATTAGTTTAAATAGGACATATTGTGGAAATATCACTTTTTGAAGGCTCTTCAACATATATTTGGGTGTTTGTCTTGCCTCCCGACCCCCAAAATGTGAGAACTGACAAAGGGATCTTTAGTTTTCAGGCTAGGTTGAAATCCATGTGGTTTTACGAGCTGTTGCCTCCGTTGTCTGGCAATGATGTAACTAGTTTTTGAATTTGCATAATACCACCCCTACCTGGTACCAGTAGAAGGGGCGGGGCAAGCAGTGGTTATTTTGCATTTAAAGGGACAGACACTGAAACCAGCCGTTCTGAACAGGGCTGTTTTTAGTGGATGAAAAGAGCTGTGATGTTTGATCCTTGGGGGATTTTGACCAAAGCATGTCACAGACATGTCTTTAAGACACCTGGGAACTATTTAAATTTGTGGAAAAGGGGCATGATATATCTCCTTTAAAAAGATGGCTCTGTAACTGGAGTCAAGTTGGACTCACTGGGGGAGGTGGTGAAGAGATGCACACTGAAGAGGTTAGAGGTCATTCGGAACCACTCATCATCCACTTCATAACACTTTGATGGTCCAAAAAAAAAACCAAGGTGGTGGATGACTCGTCTCTTTTCTCTTTGCTGCCGGACAGAGAGATAGATGATCCTTCGTACCCACAGTCATCAGGATTTTACATTTTTCTGCAAATGGTAGATGAGCTGACAGACAAATGGATTTCCCTTTGAGGATTAATAAAGTTATTCTTTGGACCGGACTTATTTTATGCAAACATCAAGGAAGCGTATCATTCATCACCCCTCCCTCCCCTGGGAAGCTCTGACCACAATCTGGTCCACCTCCTGCCTGTGTTATGAGACAGAGTTGTTTTCAAGGCAAATGCAGAGACTGCTTGCTGAAAAACTGCCCCCCAACGGGAACGCGCATCAATGGTTTTGCATGAATTTACCTCGAAAACAAATCTGTCTCTTAACGTTCCGTTATTATCTCATAGCGTGGTGAATGTGCAGGTCACAACTTGTCCACCAGGGCGTTTTGGAGTTGTTGGATTGTGTATTTGATGAGTTTGATGAGCAAAACCAAGACATACCATTAGCCTCCGTAGCGTAGCTCTGAGCAGCTCACGGCTCTGCTCTGCCGTTCTAAGAATAGCTTGCACCAACTATTTAAGGCAGTGCTTCTCAAAGTGTGGGGCGCGCCCCACTGGTGGGGAACGGAGACATGACAGGTGGGGCGCGACAAACGGGAGGGAATTTTCAATTTCATGCCTATCTTACTGTAAATGCTATTGACAACAGAGATAATTCACTCTAAACAAAACAGCCACACACAAACAAAGTAATAATGAATAGCTAAAATTATTAAAAAGCATTAGGAGGCTGGGAGAAAAAATGTAACCTGGAACTAAAGTGCAAAAACAATGATTGACGTCGGGATGTTAATTGCAGCGGGCCAACATTTGCAGCGGGACAACAAGGTAGCAGCAGCAGCAGCAGCAGCAGCAGCAGCAGAGAATTTCTAATAGAGACTGGCTCTGGTAGCAGGCTGCTGGGTTCACACCGGACGCCGAAGCACCGCGAATAGCGCGGAACAGAGACCGCTTCCCTTCGGTGGTACCGAAGGGAAGCGGTTGTGTAGTTCAGACCAGAAGCGACTCGCGCAGCAATCGGTTCGGCATCTGGTCAATTTTGTGCGTGAGCCGCGAGCAATCACGTCAATCTTGGCAGGAAGTCACACATGAAACAACGAGAGAATCCGGTCAAAATAAAGCACTTTTCAAAATAAAGCATAGCGATTGACAAATGCGATCATATTTGTGTGCGTTTTATAGCTTATGTCAGACTCGAGAGAGATGAAAACACACGCACGCACGCACACACACACACACACACACACTTCTCAGTTCAACATTGAGCATGACTTGAGGCAGTTTCAAGCCTGCAACCCCGAGGATGTGCAGTGCAAAACAGGCACATTGCAGCCACTAATGCAGGGAAAGTTCACTTGTTCATGTTTTTTGCACAGATTGCAAATGAAACACTGTTTCATTATTTGACTACTGTAGCCTACTTTTACTTTTAGTTTTTAATCTGCACTTTTATTTTCTCTTTTTGAACTTTGTGTTATTTCATGTTTTTGATTTTGACTCATGAAATATGACTGATATACTTGGTGCTAGTAAGTTCAATAAATTTGAAGTAATTTTTGTTGGGGCGACGGGGGAAAGTTGGGCTTGAAAATCCCCACTTGTTAAAAGTGGGGAATGACGAAAAAAGTTTGAGAACCACTGATTTAAGGTAACAAACCTACTCCTAAAACTATAGGGATTATGGCAATGGGCCAATTTGCCAAAATGTCGAACAGTCCCTTTAAGTTAATGGGGAGATGGGAGATGGATAGAAGGGAAGGATGGGGGTGGCTCTACTTACCCTGCTCATGCTCAATTTACCCAAAGTTGTGCAACTTTTCTTGGACATGCTATATTATGAATATTATGTATGTTTACACTCTGTTTGTGGAGATGCACAACATCATCAAATATGATATATTATGTAGCAATGAAACTGTAAATACCTTGATAGTGATCCTGGATATGAAAAGTGGCTCAACTTACCTGGTCTCCCCTACATATTATCTGCTCTTGTGAATGAGAGGGAATTCAAAAATACCTTATTTTTTTGGTGCCCATTTTGTAAAAAGGAAACGATAACCAGCCTGATCAGAAGACACAGTGTCGCCACAAACCTCAAAGAACGATTTCACTGTTTTTTTTGTTCCAGATTGTCACGTTCTTTCAGACACTGCGTAGCCTGCAGCGCAGCTTTCCACTGTTTCTGGGATCAGTAAGCCACAGATGTTCATAAACACTCACAAGAAAACCTTTATTTCACCGTGTGTGAATTAAACCATTGTTTTAGGACAGAAAGCCACAACAGACTTTGTGAATTCAATCAAATGCAGGTGAATCACTGAGCCTCCATCCTGCTGCCCGATTCTCAAACTGTCGGGTAAAAAAAACAGGAAAACTGCGGAGTGCGAAGCATCTGGAACCCTCACACCTGAGCATAAATTAAACAGCATCTGCTGCATCACAACAGGTCACGAGAACAGTGTCCAAAAAGTACTAAACCGCCAGGATCTCACTCACTGCATGGTAATTGGAATCACATTTAATTTCCCTGTTTCTTCAGATAAATCTTTATCTAAAACTTGCAGATGTAGCCTCGGTGTATTTGGATGCACATACGTTCACCCGTGCAGACCGTGCTTGATGTAATTAGGCATTCTTCCAGTTTAATCAAGTAACCCCCAACTCCAGACGCACAAACACACATGAGCTCACTTCCTCCCTATTTGAAAGCAACTCACTTCTCAGGCAGAAACATCAAGCCGAGTTCCTGCTCGTAAAGTTCCTCTTCCTCATTCGCCGCCGTGTTTATCTGCTTTTCATTACATACTCCCTCTATCATCGCGGCTCAGAGTCACCGCGACTTGACACTGCTTCCAGGAACATGCTTCACATCTTGGAGGGAAAAAAAAAACAACTCACACATTCACCAGTCAGGATTTAGTTAACTTTTTCCACAGTGGCTTTGCATAAATCAGCTACACGGGAGTGACGCTTCAAGTGGGGACAGTGAAGATGTTGAGAGGAGGATGGGGGGGGGGTGATCACAGGGACCAAACCGCCATAAAAGCCCAACAATCAGATATTATTCCACACAATCGTGGGAGTAAATTGCAGCCTCGACACGCTGCACCTGAGATTGGTCAGAGATTTTGAACTGCTTAACTGTGGGCCATCTTCTGTAAGTACTGAGGCGTTGGGAGTAGCTATACTCCCACAATGCTTCACTATGCGTAGACTATATAGGCTGCATGTCAGAAGGGAGTGTGGATGTGTGCATGAACATGCACATACACACTGTAGCACTGATCAATATGTGTGATGCAGCTTCAAGTGAAGGCAAGTCGATTTATTTACAGAGTACAAGTTAAGCAACGTGCCCTGCCTGATGATGACAATCGCACAAAAACAACAGAGATGATCATAAGAGATAAATAAGAGGGTGTAAGTAAATTAATGAAAGCATAGAATATCAAGATACCGTCATAATACAAACAGCATTGAGCAACAAACGACATGCTGTAATACAAACTAATGAAAGTGTTGTAGTCAGGCATGTAGAGCATACTGGCTTTTGTGGGGAACTAAGTCACATTTCAAGACCAAAATACTCAATCTGTTTTCTTGGCTTTTAAAGGGATATTTCAACATTTTGGCAAATTTGCCTATTGCCATAATCCCTACAGTATAGTTTTAGGAGTAGATTCATTACCTTTAATTGTCGGTGCAAGCTGTTTTTAGAACGGTGGGGCAGAGACGCAAGCTGCACGGTATTATTTCCCTCATCAAACTAAATACACAATCCAACGACTCCAAAACGCTCTCCTGAACAAGTTCTGACCTGCACATTCACCACGCTATGAGATAATAACATACGTATGTAACATTACAACGCAAAAGCATACTTGGAACTACTGTACTTGCGCTTTTTAAGTCACTCCGCCCAGCAGCCGTGTCTGAAATGTAGTTCCAGCTGCATTTGCCTCTAAAACAACTCTGTCTGGTAACGTTCTGTTATTATCTCATAGCGTGGTGAATGTGCAGGTCACAACTTCTCCACAAGAGCGTTTTGGAGTTGTTGGATTGTGTAATTAGTTTAGGAAATACCATGCACCTCCATCTCCGCCAATCTCAAAACAACATGCACTGACAATTAAAGGTAATGAACCTACTGCTATGACTATAAGGATTATGGCAATCATAGATATATATAAGAAGACTAGATGACTCACCCGCCACTGCTGCCCAATGACACGGCGTAGCTACACGGCGGCCATCTTGGAACGGGCAACTCTCTCCCTCAGAGCATTAAGCCTATGGTGCATATTCTGCTAGAATGACCACAATTTGCTCAGTTTTTGTCCGATTTCCAAACAGTTTGATTTTTTATGAACGTTTATGCAGTTATGATGCAGCATACTTAAAATCCTGGATAATTTTAATCATGTACTTTTTTTTCTTATAAAAGTAACATTATACTAACATTATGCAATAGTAATAACTATGCTGATTTATTTTTCACAGAGTTATTAATAGTTTTTTTTTTAGTGAAGATGACTGGATCACCTATCTACTGCACTGTAACTGCAGCCAGAGTCAGAGCAAGTTGCCTGTCCTCAATATGGCCGACTGTGAGCTACGCCTGCATGTAGTCTGATCCACCCCCTTGATGGCAATAGGCAAATTTGCCAAACTGTCCCTTTAACTGGATGCATGGAATGAAGAGCTGGATTGGTCTGCAGATCTGAGGGGGTCAGGAGGAGGATGAGTTCAGCAGTGTAGCCAGAGGCGTTGCAACAGGGCAGGAAACTCAGGCAATTGCCTATAGGGCCCGAAGCTGGAAGGCCCCCCCCCCCCAGAGACGGCTGACATTGGTTCATATCATTGACAACATGATGTTGCCAGTGGCTGAGTTCACAAAACACTGTGCATAGCATGCACTGCAATTACTGCAGCCAATTCGCCAATGTTGATTTCTCCCATAACATGAATTCAGCTGACAGTAGATCAGCTTGTGTGTCCAAACTGTTACTAATTTGTGGTTGTAAGAGGCAGGTATTATGTAGAGAGGGGAAAATAAGTATTTGATCCACTGCTGATTTTTGCCTTTATTACAATATTACAACTGATGAAATGTAAATAATATATCACCTTTATGATAATATTATTTCTGGATTTTTGTTGTTGTTGTTGATTCTTTCTCTCTCTCTCTATGAATCAGCAGGGGATCAAATACTTATTTCCCCCACTGTATGTCCTTGAATGTTTTGGGTATAAACGTGAACATGAAGTATTGAAGTTGTTACTGCAAAATTGAATCATCAATGGTTTTTGATTAATTAACAGTTAATGTTTGTGGCTGCGGTTGAGGGTGAGGGGGGTTGAAGGGCCTCCACAGAAACCCCCCTGTGTAACGTGGTGCCGGTCCATGCAGGGCTTTAAAAAAGAACCTAAATTGAAAGATCAATCTTTGTTCTTCAGTGAAGGAGGGCCAGTGCAGAGAAGACACGCTCTGACCCAGCTGCAGGCCAGATAAGACTGACTGACGGAGTGACTGATTCCTGCAGAAAGAATTGCAATTCTAAAGGCTAGAGGAGATAAAAGTCTCCACGTCTTTTAAGCGACAGAATTAATTTTAATTTTGCAAGCGGTCTAAGATAAAGAACAGGCAGGCACTGACAAGAGTTGACTTTTTTTTTTTTTTAATCAAATGTCACACCACAGCTAAAGATATCTGTGAGATTTTAGCTGAGGACTAATCAGGACCTCACTTTTGTTTGGTTTGGCTAAAATAAGTTGCTGTCCTGGTTCTTTAATCCTTCATGCAGTTTAGAAGGGTCAGGGTTAGGAAGGAACAGGAGCAGGAAGGTTTAAAGACATTTTCTAAATCTAGAGAGATAACAATACATCTATACATACACACATATATACAAAAGATTAGGAAAAATTCACATGCATTTGATATTGCTTGTTTTGTGTCTGTGAGTTTGAATTTAATGTATTAAATGAAACTTTCATTCATTTTTTAAGATGATGTCAAGAAGTAGTATTATCCATTAACATTTAACAATGCTGGTGAGACACTTGAGGTTGTGTACATGAATATGTTTTTTTGGATTATCTGTGCTATTTTTTGTTTCTGGGCTTTTATCCAACAGGATGAATTCTATTTCATTTTGAAAATGTGACGAGCCACACGCTGTGTTCCTGACAGGAGAACAAATCGTCACAGCTCACTCCTCCACTTTCTGTCAGGTTTGAACCCGTCAGTGTTCTGACAGTGGCCATGTTCGAGGAAGATGAGGAACTAGATTCTTCAACAGAGAACATGGACTTAACCTAAAACCATGTTACAAATGTTAGAGGTAAAGGAATCTTCTTTTCATTTTTAGATGTTTGATGCATTTACCACGACATACGCCAACAAAATATATCCTGAAAGGACTATTTACTGATTGTTGGTTCAACTATGTTTACAGGCTTCATAGCTTAAATGTCTTTTTAATTTACAGGTTCTTGAACTTGGATTTATCACTCAGTCCGGGTTTCGGTTTAGTCAGGCTCTGTGCACTTGGAACAATATTGAAATATTCACATAAAGATGTACTAGACAAGGGCAAGTTTCATGTGTTTTGGTGTTATTAGACTACTGACTTTTGCTTTTCTAACTTTGTTAGGGTCTTTGGGTCAACAACAACTGAATAGTGTGATCAGTTCTTCTGTGCTCTGACCAGCAGGGGGAGCTTTAATGAGCAGAGGAGACTTGGCTGGCAGTGAGAGGGGCAATAGACCTGGAATAGTTTCCTGGCAGACAGTGTTGGGAGGGGAGTGAGGTCAAAAACATAATGAGTCAATGATCAGACAGACTAACCGTGCATGCGGGGACATTTGGGATCAGAATGTCAAAAATGGCAATGAGGTCAACGGTATGACCATGTGCTTGGGACTGGGAAATGAGATGCTGACTGGTGCTCTAATACAGTGGTTTTCAAAGTGGGGGCCGGGGCCCCCTGGAGGGCCGCCTGGGGGTGGTAGGCGGTCCTCAGCAAATATTTTGAGAATTATTACAATATGGAATAAAATGTACAGTAATATAACCTATTTAAACCTTATTTGCCGGCATGCTCATCTTTCTAATTGCTTGCCAGTCAAATTATCATTCATGACATTACTGTGTTGACCTGGCAGTTTATGCCTGACATCAAGCCTCAATCTCGGTGGGTGTGAAAAATGGGTCCCTGGCCAGAAGCTAATGCTATTTGAGGGGGGCCTTGGTATGGAAATGTTTGGGAACCCCTGCACTAATAAACAGTTTGATCATAAAACTGAAATTTATGTAATTTCTGACACATAGAGATAACTGACTAAGAAAAATAAGTTACTAGTACTCAAAGAAATGAAGGTAACAATTCACATGGACAGTTCTGAGTAGAATAAAAGTAAAAGAAAAATGTTTGAATAACTAAATGGACAATTCCACAATTAAAATTAAGTAGGCTCAACTTAACTTAGCTTGTAGAGGACAAAATAAAACATGATGTTTGTATTGAGGTTATTAAGCCTAAAGTCTTGTGGCATTGACTAAATAATGGCTAGGCTGAAATAAGCTAAGATGACCCATGCAGTTGAGCCAGCATATCAGATTTTAGAGTGTACCCTGGGGACAACTCAATGAGTCAACTGAAAGAAGAAAGTCCTGAGTAATTTAGCCAAATGGACAGAAAATGAAGATGTTAAAATCAGCTTTAAATAAAAGGTTATCAGAAACTATAACTTTAAAGTCACCAATCTAGTTGAATCAGAGAGTTTTATGAGTTCACTGAAATTTAATCAGTTCAGTTCAACAGGCTTTTTTGGCATGACATTTTCAACGTAGCTATTGCTAAAGCACATTTACAATCATTCAGTGTAATATGTGATTAAAAAAAAGTCAGATACAACATCTTACACAGCGGTGATTATATTCACCTGAGGTGAGTGAAGAACTCTGTATTTTAGGGAACATGACTCATAAGAAGGTCTTTGCTGGGAGAGATAGAAAATCTAATTTATGGGTGACAATGAAATCATTTAAAACGAGGGACTTGTTGGAGGTGATCTAACATTTAAAAAGCACTGTTCCTGCCAGTGGCGGTGTATGCAGAGCAGTGTCCCTGTGACTGGATGAAATATGGATCACATTACATGCATTGGAAGCAGCGGTGTGGGTGAACTGGTGGAAACACTATTCCTAGTTGTTAATCATACAGATATACCGACATGTGTAGGGGGAGTGGGGCTTATGGGAAGACAGTGGAACCAATGCTGTGAGTTTGAGGCTTGGGTTGAACAGTCATTTTGCTCATTTATGGAAAGTTGGGTTATAAAACCTGTTTGCTGTGAGCATACGTGACCTGAAAGAAACAGGTTGGAGGCCATCTCTCTTTGAAAAGTCTTGGCATGTCCAGAATAGATTGAAGATGTACTTGGCTTGCTTTGCTTTGACACCTACACAAAAACCAATGCTTACAGAGACATCGCTTATTTATATCAACATTCTCCCAACAGCTCAGCTAGAGCATGTGCAGTCTGAATGAGGCTGCAATTAGTCTGGAGCTACTGGGCCAACGTGTTTTTATGTCTGTTATTGTACTATAAGATGGGCTATTTTGGACCACCATTCAAACTCAGAGTAGGAGCTACATTGACATTGAACTGTGCGTTACCATACACCTCATTAGATTTTGGTGAAAGTAACCTATTCATGGACTATAGACATTGTAAAGGTCACTTCACAAAGACCTTTTGACATTTTCTCACTTACATGTAGATCCAGAGGTGTCCAGTGGTTTTGAGTCTATCTGCAGAGGCTGTGTCCGGCACTCAAACAGTGCTGCTGAAAGCAAAGCAGGGCTGCAACTACCATTTTAAACTCAGAATTCATGTCCTCAGTGTTATTTGGGGTTCAGATTCATAGCCACAGTAATTATAAAGCCTGGTTATATTTCAAACTATAAAATATGACATTTCAAAAAATTAACAGTGTCATATCTCTCCAAAAACAATGCCACATTACTCTGAGTAATACACAGGCTGAGAGTGCATTACTTTAGCTCATTTTTATGAGGAGCAATTCACTGCTCAGCAGTGTTGTACATTATGAATTCACTGAACATGCTCATGTTTTTGATTAACTGTATCAGTTCACAACTTGTGAATCTGAGTGCACCACAAAGGTTTGATAATGCACCAAAAAGCCGTTTGCCAACAGCCCAATAAAGCTCCGAAGAAGAACAACTGTGTTTTACAATGGAGCCCCATGATTTACATTACTCTGCATGCAAACTGAAATGAAAGCATCTCTCAGCTACAGTGACTGTGATGGAGCCAGTGGCAGAGCCTGTCATCTGTTTTATGTTTCTGAGCAGCTGCATAACTTCTACCGTTACTGCACCACTTTCACTTTTGGTGTAATAAAATAATGAGATATAGCTGAATTACATTTGTATACTGATGTTAAAACTGATGGGCTGTAAAACATAATATAAAACATGGTGGTTTTTCTCGGCTTTTAAATCTGATCTTTCTTTGATTCTCTGCTAGTGAAACGTGGCAGTGGCTGGTGGAGGGGGGGGGGGGGGGGGGGGGGGATCAGAGAGAGAAGAGCTCAGAGCAGCTCATTAGAAAAAAATGAATGAACATAAATGAGTTCATTTTATTTGCGTGAAGTGAACTTTGAGCTGGCGCTTGTTAAGCTATGTGAGCTGGTACAACTCTGGCTAAGAGGGCCGTCGTATAGCTCGCTGGGTAGAGCAGTTGCCCCCATAAACAGAGGCTGTAGTTCTCGCTGCAACAGCCCCATCGCCTCTTTGCTCCTCTCCCTGTCTCCCCACTTAAAGAGTCTATAGCCACTCTGGTTGAAAGCTGTACACATGCTAACACAGTGGCAACATGCTGAACTTGAACAGGTTTGCCATCAGAACCTTAGGCCTTGTCCACACAGAAACAGAGCTTCACCCAAAACAAGCTTTTTCTTGTTCGTTTTGAAAAAAGATATCTGCAAACACGGCATCGTTTCAAGAAATATATTGGCATAGGCCTACACACGGATCCACTGAAAACGACTCAAAACATGCCAGACATAAACACCAAAAACAGAGAAGAATACTACTCATATTCAAACTCGTGTGCAAATATGACGATCCAAGATGATTCAACGGGTGCGATTCGGCCGCAGTGTCCGAGGGAGTCGACAGTAGTCAGCCGTTATTGTAACGCTACCATAGACTGTATGTAGCAGCGTGGCTCAGGATGCAGGTAGAGTGGTGGGGGTTATGACATCATTGTTGCACAAAAGATCTGTTTTGGGTGTCTACATCGAAACGCTGGGGCAGCGTTTTGAGATTTATCCACTCTGGGACCCGATTCCAAAATATACTATTTTCAGCCTCCCAAAACGCTGTTTCCGCTTGGACCAAACGCCAAAAAGACTTTTGTGGATTCACTGAAACCCATGTGGACAGGCTCTTAGTTGGAGATATTTTATTCTTCAACTTTAACTATATTATTTATGTCCCAAGGGGCAATCAATTCTGCAGCAAGACAGGAACAGACACGTAAAATAACACAATGAAAGTGCAGAGAGAGATGATGGTCAGCAATATGAGGAGATTCAACCGCAAATCAACAAGCGATGAATGACAATAAATGCATCAAATATGAAAGATATAAAGATATAGAGTGCAAAACAACACTACATGGACCGCGGAGATGTAAAAATGATGAATGCTGGTGCTACAGCTGCACTCACAATGGATTCATCAGTCCAACAAGGCCTGAAGAGTAGAGAAAGCGAGCACTTCTTGGGTTAGTATCTTAAACCCTTTGTGATAATGTATTTTTTCACCACTAAAACTCAATATCAGTTGATGTCATAAGAACCATTATAATAACTGAGAGCAGAAATCTAGTCTCCAAAATAGGAAAAACAAACACATCACAGAGTGGGAAGAATGGGAGGTCAGCTGAGGCTCAGCGACTCAGTTTTCGAGGCAGGTTAATGAGGCCATGCGATTGGTGTATGAACTGCCAAATAAGTGCGTTGATAATATCTGTATTAAATTGCCTCTGGAATCTGCTGCAGCAGCCTTCATACGGTTGCGTCAGTATTAATCTGAGAGCAAAAAAAAAAAAACTGTGGGGAAACATTCGGAGGAATGCGTGCATGTTGGATTACGGCAGAAAACATCAGTTATTGACAGCTACAAATATTTTCCCTCCGTATCAGTATCTCCTTTAAAAACCAGACATCAGTTACGCCGAGGCTGCTATCACTGAGCAGCCTATAACACCCTCTTGCTTATCAGTACACGTGTTCAACCACCTGCTACTTTTTTTTAATATTAACAGCATCTCCTTGCTACATTAAAAACTCAGCCAGCCCCGTAATAGTGTTTTCACGTCCGAGATCATCATTCCTCCTCCCCGGTCTGGTTTTATCTCAGCCTTACTCATCATTTCTGCTGATCTGTGTTTCGCAGCCTTAATGTGCCTCATACAGCTCCTCCGCTAACCCCACTCGGCCCCGCTCAGCCTCATACCTTCCCACCTTATACACCCCTGCCTCAGCCTGTCTGTACGTCTTTACACTCCCCCAGAGTCCCAACCTTAGCCCGGCCCTATTTGTTGTTTCCCCACAGACATTTTCATTAAGATGATGTCAGGATAGACTGAACTCATTCTGCAGCGTGTTTACACGAGGAGATACCAGCCCCCGACGACTTTATTCTTTGTGGTGATCTTACGGCGCTCGATGCGGCTCTCTTTGAATAAATAAAAACAATGGAGGGGGGGAGAAAAGAAATATTCAAATGGAAGGAGATAAGAGGAGCGTGCAGCTGAGAAATGAATGTTATAGTTCTGCAGCCTACACAGTGGATTTACTAGGGTGTTGTGATGGGAGAGGCAAAATTAAAACAAGGGAGTTCAGCACATAACGGAATTTGAACAGTACAGTAAAGCAGTGGTAACCAGGGGATGGGAAAGAAAAACAAGGGGTCATAAGATCACAGTCTCTGGAGCTACTAACTCTCAAACTCAGCCTTCCACAGGATTGCATTATTAACCAGAAATGACTAACAAACACTAAAAAATAAAAGATGCTTGGTGCAACAACCCACAGCCATTATGGCCTTTGCTCTCAGAACATCATACAGAAGCAGGTCCCAAGAGTCACAACTGAGTTGGGGAAAAGGTATTTAAATTTTCTGCCCTCTCAAGCTGGAATGGCCTGCAGAAGGATTTAAAGGAGACATATTATGCCCCTATTCCATGAATTAAAATAGTTCCCAGGTGTCTTAAAGACATGTCTGTGACATGCTTCTGTCAAAATCCCTCAAGGATCAAACATCACAGCTCTTTTCATCCTCACAAAACAGCCCTGTTCAGAACGGCTGGTTTCAGTGTCTGTCCCTTTAAATGCAAATGAACCACTGCTTGCCCCGCCCCTTCTACTGGTACCAGGTAGGGGTGGGATTATGCAAATTCGAAAACTTTACATCATTGCTAGACAACTGGGGGAACAGCTCATAAAACCACATGGATTTCAACCAGGGAGCCTGAAAATAACAGATTCTGTCAATTCTCACATTGTGGGCAAGACAAACACCTAAGTAAAGAGCCTTCAAAAAGTAATATGTCCATTACATGTCAATTTTAAAGGATAGAAAAAGTAGATCCATCAACTCTTGTGGTTGTGATTGCCCCATGTAATTTGTAATTTACCCTAATATGCAATCAGTAATTTGTAATTCTTATGTTTGTACGGTTTTATTAAACAAAGTCCCTCAATCTAATAACTCCCACTGTAAAGGGTGTTCTTTACTGACGAAACAGTGTCGTGCTCAAGCTCGGACATCCGATTACTGTCATTCACGTGTTTATTTTTGCATAAGCATTCCTGTATCACGCATGCTATGCTAACTAGCACCTGAAGTAACTGTGCCGTTCACCAGGTAATCAACTGAAATGACACAGATATAAAAACAAAATATTAATGACACGGACATATTATCCACTATATAATTTGCATACATGAAGATATTTATAGTATTCAACATAAGTTTAACTCACCAGCTCAACTTCACCAGTCAAAACAATGGTACAGTATCCGTACAAAAGAAGATCCGGCAGGTTAATACATCTGCCCCAAATAACATATAGGGGGGATTGCTACCACGAGAGGAGGTTGCTATGAAATGAACAAATGTGGGATAATAGATACAATCTAGCTCATTTTGGACCCAAAAATAGAACTAATTGTAACAGAATGTTTTTCACCATACATCATTTCTATGAGGTGTCCAGAACAACATACTAAAAGTCCTAAGAAATCCTAGTTGGGGAAATATGTTTAATTCGCATCATTATTTACTGTATAAAGTCTATGGTGCCAATCCAATACACCCCAATGGGGCTATTTTTTCTTAACTTCACAATGTTGGTTGTGTAAATCTATGTAGAGTTGTTTGTGCACTGCTCTCTTAGCCAGGTCGCTCTTGTTAAAGAGGTTTTTAAATCTCAACGGGTTTTTAACATGGTTAAATAAAGAAATGGACAAAACAAAACAACACATTACATAAATGAAACAGCCCAACACTTCTATACAACAAAAACAGAACACAGCTGAATGCACAGAGACTGTTGCTAAGTGAAGTAACAATACATTCTCCTTCATCCTACTCCTCCTGATCTAACAAGGCAGGTGCAGAGATGTGGGTGCAGGCCAACTAGTCCACAGCGATGTACTGCTGCACATTCACTGAGCCACCTTTTTCATAAAGGGCCTTCTGCAGGCGTAGAGTGTCCTGTCCGCAACCGACCCCCCCGAAGATCAACTTCCTCCTATGTTTATTTTCAGCTTCCTCATCCTGGCACAGCTCTGCAGATGGAAATGTCAATCCAGAGTGAAATATCTCAACGCCTGCACCGGAAAAAAAAAAATCACTCGCTAGTATCCCACAATGCATCATGAATGGTGGTGAGCCGAGCGATATTGAGTTCTGCAGGGATAATTACAGTCACGCTGGCTCCCTCAACAAAAAGCTAATGGGACATTTACACTGGATTTTGGATTATTACAGCAAATAAACTCTGAGGCAAACAGCAGCTAACTAACGACGCTGATGAGGTTTGTGCGGCACGGCATGAGCCTCAATACAAGCAGCAGCAGCAGCAGCAGGATGGTGATGTTAGAGAACACTGTTCAGCATCACCACCCCTAAACTTAAACCTGTAGCTGGATTTTGCCCTCAGAAAGTTAGAAACAGTCTGCAGTATAGAGGTGGACTGGTGAGTGCATCATGGCCTTCATCACCCAACTTCTTCGAACAGATGTAAAAGCTTAAAGGAATCAGGACTGCAGTGTTTACTGATGGATTTCATGGTGGAGAATAAAACATGAAAGTCTCCTGAGCCTGTGTAAAGCACAGATCTTTTTCCAGTCCTCACAGAGGTTTCTTACACAACTTTTTCCAGTCCTCATAAGCCAATACCTTGGGTCAACGAATTTCTTCAGCACTTTACATAGGCTCTATCATCATGCATTTTGCTCATGCTGAAAAACAGAAAAAGCGGGTCCAAATGTTTTTTTGTTTTGTTTTGTTTTGTTTTTTCATTTTGTCAGTGTGCTACTGTATAGGCCTGGGGCTGTATTTATCGAGTTTCTCGGAATTACTCCTAAAAACACAGCAAAGAGTTGACTTACACTATGAGTAAAAAAATCTTCACTGAAAGCTGCGCTTGAAAGTTAGTTATCCAGCATCTTACTCACACTTTTAGCAAAGTGTCGTAAATGGAATTTTGGTTGACGTCACTTCCAAATTTATAGGAATGACCAATCACTGAATCCATAATCTAGGAATAGAGAAATATCTCAGTCAATAGTTAAATGGCCAATGGGAGTGAGTATTCCTCCAACTCCGACACCTCTTGAGGTCTTGTGGTATACACTACAGTCTCTTCAAGAGGAACTATGCAATTCCAGTTGCTTTTCCTCTATTTTGCTAACCCTCCTCTCGGCCATGTGCATTCATTTGTTTACAACGAAGCCAGCGAGAAATCAATCAATAGAGCGATGGAAAACATTATATATCATATACGATGTTACGGCATGTATATTTGCATAGTCTTATCTGTCAAGAACAAGTGATTACAGGTTATGGGGCGCGTTTGTGTCGTGGTGTTGCAGAGACGAGAGCTGGGACACCAGGTCAGGCTCTGATCTTGAAGAGACGCAATAAGTGTCACACAAGTGGAAGGTAGAGAGCTTCCATTCTTCCCGTAACAAGTTAAGCCATTTATTAAACCATCACAATTACTCCAAAGCTGTTTAATTAAGGTAAAAATAATATATTACAATAACAAAATATTATTTTTGGCCCCCAAAATGTGAGAATTGACAAAATAAAATATAATTTTCAGGCTCCCTAGGTTGAAATCCATGTGGTTTTACGAGCTGTTCCCTCAGTTGTCTTCCAGTGATGTAACAAGGATTCAAATTTGCATAATCCCACCCCTACCTAGTACCAGTAGAAAGGGCGGGGCAAGCAGTGGTTCATTTGCATTTAAAGGGACAGGCACTGAAACCAGCCGTTCTGAACAGGGCTGTTTTGAGAGGATGAAAAGAGCTGTGATGTTTGATGCTTGGGGGATTTTGACCAAAGCATGTCACAGACATGTCTTTAAGACACCTGGGAACTATTTTAATTTGTGGAAAGGGGGAATAATATGTCTCCTTTAAATATCTGGGGGAGTAGGAGTGATAGATCTTCGACTTGAGGAAGTTAATAAATAGCTTTTATTCTTGAGGTTGAGACTAAATTCCACACATTCTCAGCACATACAGTATGACCCCTGTACACAGGACAGCTTGGATGGTGATGAGTAGGGAGTTGTGAATGAGTGATATATTTCAGGCTCAACCAACAACAATTAGATGGATTGAGCTTTAAATCCTATTGAAGCATTTGCTCATTAATAATCCTCATGATCTCTTACTGTACCTCCTGTGGCTTTGAAACAAATGACTCAGCAATTGTTGGATGGGTTTCATATACTCGTTTCTATCTGAGGGGTCTCGTCACCCCTGGAGCTCCCACTATTGACTGCCCACCCAGACAGACCAACAATGCATGTGTTGGTCATGCTCATGAGTTATTCAACGATAAATCCTCCAGGAGCACGGGGGAGACATCTGTACAAAAAGAGATCAGAGACCACAGCCCTCTGCGTACAGAGCGAGTTAGACTGAAGGATCGACTTCAGAGAGGGAATTACTCAGCATTTCCCGTTAAGACGAGCAGAGCAGCAAGTAAAACAAAGTCTGATTGCAGTAAATGCATATGATTAGTGCTCTGCAAGACTGTGCATGAGTAAACAGTGAGCCGTAATGAGCTCTGAGTCTATACTGTCAACACTGAGGGAAAATCATAAAGTGAAGCAGCCGAGTGTTGTGCCAATTAAAGCGAGTTTTACATCAAAGTTTGCAGAGCTAATGTGTGTGTTAAACATTAAGGATGGTCCTTTCCGTGCTGTGGTGTATCTGTAATTATGGGAGCTCCTATGCACACACACACAGGGCATCATGGAGCTGTCGTGTGGCAGGTTGTCTCGGGTCATTTGCGCGGCGGCGGCGACAAAGCCCTATCACTGAGGGTTATTACAGGTCATTTGTCTTAAGGGCGTACTCCGCTTCTCGTCGCGTTAAAACTCCAGGGTTGGAGATGTTAACAGTGCGTTTCACATTTTAACCCACACACTCTTCTATTCTACCACAGTGTCAAGTCGCAATAGATTTTGCTTAATTACCCTCTTCTGTGTGAGAACAGCAGAGCAAATCAGGCATGGTGAATGAGTTCTCCAACAAGGACTTTGACAGCTGTGATATTTCTTTTCTCACAGATTTTTTTTTCTCTTTTGGTCTCAGCACACTCATAAATTGCAGACAACTGCGAGAGGCTCCGTGGTGACACCCCGATCGTCGCCGTCGCTACACACATACAGTCAGAGTGTGTGTTCAGGCAGGTAACTTTCTGGTTCTTCTACAGGCTTATATGGTTTGACAGAAATTCTACAGGATTTAAATGGTATTACAGTTGATATGTAAGCTGAGACAGCAGCTCCCAAACTGGGACTCCCAGGGGTTCTTGATGATGTTGTAGGAGTTTATCGACCAAAGTGAGAAACAGTTCATTTCTACTTTCCACCCCCTGTGACTTTATCTCTGAACACACTGGTAGAAACTAATTTGGTCAAGAATTTAAATACAGTTTGAAATAAGTGTAGTGTATCCATTTCAACTGTATCCTTTTACATCATGATAGTATTTACTCTAACTTTCCATTACAGTACTTTTTCCACAATATCCATAGCAGCAATTACAAATTTGCTGAATTTCAAATTGTTTTTTTATGTTACAAGGCTGTTGGGACAGGATGAATGTTGGTCCAGACTGAATTGTTTCCACAGCAACTTGACTGATTGATATCAATGTGGTGTGATGTTCAGTAGGAAGGATCTGGGCTCAGCCTGGGGTAGTTTACATGTTGTCCATGTGCTTCAATGGGTTTCTCTGGGTCCTCCAGCTTCCTCCCACAGTCCAGAGACATGCAGATTAAGTCAACTGGAGACTCCAATAAACTATACAAATCTGATCAGAATCGCATTTAAAACCATCTCTGTTTGTGGTTCGGATCAGATTTGTAAAAATCAAATCTCATGTGGTTTTTTGGCTGTTCAGACTGTCAAAAAATCAAACTAGATTCAATCTGGATAATGCTAAAAATCCAATTTGGAGTGGCAGTGTGAACAAGGCCTAACCCACCTCCAGGTATGAATGATATTGTGCAGCGTATTATGGCTGTCAGGAGGTTGGTACAAGGACCCAAAATGCAGACTAGTTAAAGGAGGATTTATTGAAGATGAAACACACAAACTCACTGGTGAATACACAACTCGGGGCAGGAACATGAAAACACACGCAGAGCACAAGCACAGGGAACAAACACAGAGGATCCAACAAGGGACAATGGGAAAACACTGAGGTGGATTACACAAGGGAGAAATGAGACCCAGGTGGTGCAGTCACACACAGATGAGACACATGAGGTAATCACAGGAAGACAAGGCAGGAACTTCAAAATAAAACAGGAATTTGTGTCATGACAATGCCCTCCCCATACAAAGTCAGAAGGGATTTGATACAGTCTCTGTGACATGCAAAGTGATGATCAATGAGAAAAGGATGTCAAACAATCTGTCAACTTCTGTTTTTCATTCATTCATGGTCAGTGGAGGATGTGATCCACTTATTCCACGAAATATCAATTACAAGATAGTTTGGCACAAATGTTCATGGTCCCCTGAGGATGACTAATAATGACTTTGATGGACTTTCATAAGGTACGACCTGAAAAAACAAATAGGAAAGGGGATTATTTGTGTTGTTGTCAAAAAAAAACAACCTACAACTTGTTTTTGAGCAGCCACAACAGTAAATATTTCAGCGCTGTCTGCAGAATGACTAATTGAAGTCTAACATTACACAATTTGCTGATAAGACTTGTTTCTCCATTGAACTGAGAACAGGAATTTTATGAAGCACTTTAACATTGCAGTATGTCTACATTTACATAAGTAAAGGATTTGAATACCATATTCAGTATATTATATAGTCATAAAATCGGGATTTCGTGTGAATGAGATTATGTGACCCTCATGTTTGAGAAATCCATAGTCAATGATTCATATAAACAGTATGTGATGCAACTAAACAGGCATGATTACAGTTTAGTGGGGAGTTTGGAGAATTTCCTGCTGCGATCTGCACAAGTAGGTTTTTGGTGAACAAAACAAAGAGATGGATTTAGCTCAAGATTTTTAAAAAATATAGTGTTTTTAACTGATATCATGGATAATTGGAGGAAGGCAGAGAGAGAGAGAGAGAGAGAGAGAGAGAGAGAGAGAGAGCAAGAGCAAGAGTTAGAACAACATTGCCCTCTAGTGGTCCATAAAAATAAAACAACACCAAGTTCCACTTCCCACAATGTTAAAGGAGGACTTCGAAGTATGAGATAATAAAACTGATAAGTAATCTCTGCAGAGAGTAGATGAACAGATGAGGACAGAATATGAATAAAAACAACACATGATTTCATATTGTGTGAGTAAGTAGATGAGCCTGGTTGACAACAATGCACTAATGCAAAACAATGATTTGACAATGACAAAAATGCTCCTTATTAACTCAATATTACACTGCTATTTAATGTGTGCTTAAAAGTGTGAACTACTTTTCAGACTAGGTTTTTACGTACAAAAAACTTCATAATGATCCATCAATGTATGCAGTATATAGAATTAAGTCCACTTATATCAACTATACTTTGAACACAGTGTATATATGCTTCATAAGCACTTTTCACACTTGGAGTAGATTATGTTGTGAATATTTTGGTAGTTTTAGATCTTAAAATCTGGACTTGGCAGAGACTGGTCTGCTTCATTCATACACCACTGTGGAAACACACTCGTCCTCAGTATGGCTGTCGATCAGAGCAGCTGCTCACATTAGTAATTGTGTATTCATCCAAACCAAGGCTTTGAAGGACAGATGATGCTGTATGATGTATGGATTGTAAAGCACACATTTTTACTTGGGCCACATGGAATTGACTTGGTAGGAATGACTAACTCTAATGTTCATTTCTTTTCTTTTTTTTGTATATTTAGATTTATCAGAGTCCAAGGAAAGATGATGACCCTGCAGGAGAGGGTAAAAGTTCAGATGAGGAGGAGCTGTTGAGGGAGATCAAGACACAGAGCTGGATGAGGTTCACCGTCGACCTCTATGGGTCGAAACCAAAATGTAGGGGTTGGAGGTTTAATCGGTGCAAAATGATTGCCTATAGAGTTATGTTTCAGAAAATATGATTTTATTCTTGACCCTTTATAATGATTAATCAATGAAAAATGTTCATGGATGGACAACAAGCCTTTTGTTATGGTATCGAGGATAGGAGCATAACATGCAGCCTGTTTCTCTGTGTCTCTAAAAAGTCTGGAGATATAAAATATAAGAACTGTCATATTATTGTAATGGGTTTTGCTTCTGTTATTTATTTATATACATTTATATTATATTATATTCAACAACATGTGTATAATTCCTAACTGTACCTTCATTAACTTCAGCTATTTGGAAAGTCTATTTATACCAAAGAGTCATCAAACCACCACCAGAGGGAGACAAAGACTGTGTCATTTTTGAAGGTGGCTCATCATTTTTTGGGTTACCGTAAGTAGATATAAGAAACTAACATTACTGCCATTATCTCCAGCAGTTAAGTGTTGGCCTTCAAAATGCTGGACTTTAACAATTTCTCAGAACACTATCAGATATTTCATACCATTCACAACAATGATTGGTAACTATTTAAAATACCTGGAGCATGTAGTAAATACCAAGGAACGGTTTTAGCCTCACACCACCAGCAGGGGGCAGCCTTACTAGACAGATCAATGACACCCATGTGTTCAGCCAACAGTGGGCGTGGTAGTTTAACGATCAATATCACAAAGTATGTTTTTCAGGCTCAGTATGTCATGTTACTGCCACCCATTAACCATAGGTCACACATTAACAGTGCAGTCCTAAGTCATGTCTGAAACTGCTCATACCTTGTGCTGGATTTACTGAGTGAGATGAGTCCACCACACTATCCTCTACAGTTAGGCCCACCCATGTAGTGTCACACAACAATTGAGTGTTTACATTTTTTTATTTGTTTTAGTACAACAGTTCAAGTCAACTAGCCACTGTATCTATTGAGATGCCAAAGTGTATTGCTCATTTGCATTCCATGTGTAGACCCCTGTTCAGTGATTTTCCAGGTGGCATCCATTCTCATGTCTGGCATGTTAAATTCACAGCTATACAGCAAGGTATCATGTGCTTTTAGGACAACCCCAGTATTTTTACAAAAGCAACTCAGCAGTGGCACAAAACATGACCTGCAGGAGCAAACTAGTAGAATCTCAGTAGCAAAGCTGCGCTAAACACCTGCATGTGTAACAGCCGACGCCTGGATGATGTGCTACTTCTTTATTCCTTTTTTTTTTTTTCCCCAATACAGTTAAGTGCTGAAAACAGGTGCAGTTCACAGAGACATTTTCAAAATGCACTATGAAATAGGCAGGGACAAAAGACCTATGCATAGAAACATGCGTCCTCAAAAAGGATAAGTACACACTGCTAATTTCCAAAAAGGGCTGAAGCTGCACTGACAAGCTACATATTAAATGGATTAGACTGAAAAGGGAGGAAAATGATACACATGTAAAACCAGCGCAAGTACACTTATAGCAGGAGAGAATTGAAAAATTCACAAAGTGGAACTTGTATTTCTTATTTCAAAAAAGGTGGGTAGTGAACAACAAAAATACTGGCCGAACAAAAAATAAATCAATCTTTGGATACGTAAAAAACCCTATACAATCCCCCCTTTGTAACTTTCAGTCTTCCGAGGTGCCTTCTTCTCCCTCTTTGGTCTCTTTGTTCTTACGCACCTCCTCCAACTTCTTGTCCTGTTGGATAGAGAAAAAAAAAAAAAGAAAGAAATGTTACGATTTTGTTTTTTTTAATTCTGGTGGTGCAGTTAATTGTGCAGTTGTGTGTATCCATTTATCATCAAGTAAAGACACTGACCTTCTCCTTGAATTTCTCATTCATCGCTGCCATAATTGCTGTGCGGTTCTCTTTGTTGGCCTCCATCTTCTGATTGAGCTTCTCCTCTGCCATCTTGCTGAAGTTGTTGTTCTCCTCCATAGCTTTCTGAAGCACCTCCTTTTCATGCTCACGCTTCTCAGCTAAGTGCTTCAGAACCTCGGCTTCGTGGTTCTGAAAGGAGGATGGTTAAAAAAAAAAAATTTGCATTTTAGATGAGCACCATGTGTAAAGAGACCTAATGACCACAGATTGAAACTGTTCATGGTTTTAGAAGTGTTTCAGTTTCTAGGACAGAATGAGTCAAAGATCTGTTCCACAGGGTGACCTTTACCTTGCGTCTCTCCTCTGCTGCGTCCAGCTTCCTCTGGATCTCCTCCAGTGAGACATCCTTCTTCTTGGGGGGAGACAGGGGGAACTCAGCCTTGTCTGGGGCAGGAGCAGCCAGGATGACCTCAAAGGCCTGGCCAGAAGCCCGCTTGTCAAGCTCCTTGACCTGAATATCTGAACACAATTTAAAAGAAAAAAAAGTGTAAAACAAGTTTCAGGCATACAAAACATTATTCAACTATGAGTTGCATTCAGTTTATATCGTTGAGAGAAAAGTCACCTCCTGCATTTTCTGCCATCTTAAGAGTGCGCTGCAGGTCAATTTACCTGAGGGGAAAAAATATAAGAAAAGGTCAGATTGTTGTCTCTTCAATGACTCTTAATTAGTGACCTCTAGCGGATCTTTTACACCATTTCCAAATCCACCAACCTCCTTCAAAACAAGCAGGGCTAAAAACGAACGGCCCCCTGGTGGCCACTTTGAGCACTGCACCAACCACCGCCCATCAATCCACACACACACAAAAAAAAAGACACTGGCATTCAATGTCTGCATGCCCCCCCCTCAAACACACACACATCATTGTTTATTTTCGAACTTGTGGTCTCATTGACATTCAGATCGATAAACATTGCTGTAACACCACGAGGGCAGGGGGGGGGGCTGCTTTTCAAAAGCCTACCTACCGCCGCGTTAACCGTTAATGAACGGCACAAGGCACATTTCTGTTGAGACAAAAGACCGTGACCAGGGTGGGTACAGCAGGCAGTGCCAGGTGCAGACAGGCCTGGACTCGGCCCCTCTAGTTTAAAAAAAAAAAAAAAAAAGCCAATAATGCTCCTCTGAAATGAGATTAGTGAGCAATGAGCATGTCGGGGGAAACTGATCATCAGGGGAGCACCTGTTCCTTGTAACGTGTTTGAGCTGCAGGAGGGGGAAGGAGGGAGGGGTGAATAAGTCTGGAAATGGACAATGCAAGCTTCAATAAATGAACCCTGCAGCTCAGGTCAGTAAAATAAAATAAAAAAAACTTAATTATGACTTCTATGCGAGGATGTGGGAGCAGTGATGGCAGCTGTCATGTCGTTTAGTGGTTAATTCAAATCAAACGATCACCAAAAATCAGCTGGGCTTAATGAGAGAAAGACCCCTCCCCTGTTATTTCAAAGAGACTGCTTCCAGACGGATAGGCGGCATTTCTATAAAGTTTTCTTTCAATATATCGCCATGAATGGTTAAAGGTGGATTAGAGCCAATTAGAACGAGGTTTGTTGAATGCCCACACCTTGCCATACCGAAACGACACCCACGGCTGGCATTTTAGTGAACTGCTGACCGACTCCGTCTTAACAATGTCCTCACTGACACCAACAATATATGTCCTTCATTTAGATTCAGTTTTTCAGTGAGCTCGTCGGTGTCATTAGCTCAGGCATAACAAACAGCATCAAACAAAGGCGCTTTTGACAGCAACGTGACGAGCAGCTGCGAACAAAGACGAGGCAGAAAACAGGTTGTTTCCACACACAAAAAAGCCAATAATGAAGCTTTTCACATCCCATCGTCGCCGGGGAGTGAGTAACAATTCATGATATGTCTCCTTGCTGCCCCCAAAAAATGATGAAAGAAGTCCTCCCAAGTCTGTCCTCGTCTGTCCGTCTGTCTCAGTGTGTGTCTGTCTGTCTGTCGGTGCCAACTGTGCCAGTGTCTCCCACCATACAATAGGCTAACTGCCCGCCAAGCAGACGCCATGAGGAGCCGCGAGACCCTTCGCTCTCGTCTTGTTTTTTCCGATGAAATGACTCGAAATTTTAAAAAAACAAAACAAAAAAAAGTACAGGTGGTCGAATATATCAACCACAACCTGTCGGTCACAAGAGAAATTAGCTCACGTGCTAAGCTAACGAGCCACACACACCCGTTAACAACACACACACAAAATAACGGTTGAAGAAAAATCGACCAGTTAAGAAAATACCAGATTTACAAACATGTCTGCCTCGTTTCTCTCTTTTTTCTCTCTCTCTCTACAAAATTATTCACTCGGCAACGTTTGTACTTACGGACGAGGAGAGAAATAATTCCTGTGGAGTTTTTTTTCTGTTGAAAAGATGCTGCCTGTCACACCCACCTTCACCGAGCTGTGGATGCTGAGCCGAGCTGTGCTCCTCTCTCACTGTTTACCGCGAGCCCTGTGCTCGAGCGCACCGAGGCAGCACATAAATGGTCCGAAGCGCGTGCCGTCACCACGCTCCCCGCCAATCAGGTCCCGGCTCGTGCTTCTGGGAAATGTAGTTCAGAGCGACTTGAGGTCCAGACAATGAGCTCCATTTATCTGAAATGTGGCCGTTAGCGCTTATTTCTGGCATTAGAGCGTACATTTAGTGGAGCAGCAGTTTATAGTAGCCTACCCTAATCTAATGCAGATCGTTTATAATAGAAAAAAAAAACGCATTAGGTTTTGGGGTTCCCTCATAAACAAACAACTATTTGTTTCATTGCTCCACCCAGTCCCTGCTTTTGGAAGTTTGACTGTCACAGATGATTTTATTGTGGCACAGTATTTCGTTTTCAGTGAACCTTCATTTTAAAAAAAAATCAAAAGTGTGCTTTTTGTATTGTTACACTGAAGTGTTTGAACATCACTGATCACAGAGATTTGATGTGCAGTCCAGTCGGATATTTGCAATAAACTATCTCCAAAATGGCAAGTTTGTTTCTATATACCTTGAATCTCAGTTTCACTTGTCTACTAGGCCTATGAGAATAAAATCTCATGCAGAAACCTGTTATTTTCCATTATAGACCTAGGCTATATCTTAAAATATTATATTGAGAGTGCAACTTTAGGGCGACAGGACTTGAAGCAGACATAGCCTATAACTAAGAAACACGTATGTCACAGTAAAATAAAATTAAAGTAAAATAACTCCATTAATAACCATAAACCAAATAAAGCCTAGATATTTTTTTGGGATCCTGGTTCGGTTGGTTTTAGGGGATATTGAAGCAGCCAGTGGAACGAGACAGTGAGCAGACTCAAGACCAGAGGACCCCCCTCTAGAGACAGAACATGCAGTTATATCAGCAATCTTCCTTGTCCTTCATCCTCCCCAGCTCTGACTGTGACCGTGTCCTCTGGCTTGCAGGGAGAATAAAGCGGATAGGCTATCAATAAGGAGAATATAAGAGGATAAATGTCATCTCCCAATCAAATGCAAACAAATCCTGAAGGTAAACTGTGGCATAAATGTAGGTGATAAAGGTTCGACACAGGAACATAAAACATGCTGGTGTGTGTTTGCTGTTTGAGCTTCAGGTCAGGACACAGTGTTTGACTGAGAAATGCAGAAAGCAAAGTGTCGTATTGGAATTTGTTGTAGCAGTCAGCTGCAACCCACTGATCCTACAGGATTCTGCTGATACATGCCACCAGCAGCAGCACACACAGCCTTTACTGTGTCAGTTAACAAAGCTGAATTAGAGATAAGAACTGGTGCATGATATAAGGGCAGAACTGCTACATTTGGAGAGAAAACATCCTCAACCGAATCGTTGAGGTGTGATATAAACCTAGAAAGGAGAATAATATTAAAGGTGCAATGTCAGGGCTTAAGCCACATGTCACAAAGTTACAGGTCTATAATGTCATTTTCAAGCATGCTGACTGACAGGATGTGGAAGCAGAGCTGAAGTTTGGGAAATGTCCTCTGCTGACATGGTTTCTAAACCTGGACACAACTAATTCATTTGATTGTTTTTCACCTTGAGATTAACGCTTGAAAAATGGATCACCGGCCACAGATGGAAAACGAAGAAGTGTAGGCCTATATCACTGTGTGTGGAGTCTCCTCAGTCAGTGAATCCTGACGTTGGTTAAAATATTCTGTTTCTGTCTCATGCAAGTTAAAGTGCCTCTTAATTTATTTATGTTCAGCTCCAATCTGAGCGCTAAACATTGAGTTTTAAATTGGATCTCTGAATTTTTGCCACTCCCTGCTACACAGTTCGCTACAGTTTTCCAGTAAAAAAAAAGTGCCAACGGTTATGTAAATGCCAAAGCTTGGACTGAATTCAGCTTCAATCGACCTAAACTGGTCTATTTGATTTCTGACTATTTTTAGCTTCGCATTATTTCCGAGGACAGGAGGAGCTGATCAGCTCTTGTTCAGTTGCGGCGATGCTGCACTGAAAATGTTTTGTCACCACAAGGCCTACAGATCTATTTTCGCTGTTGTCATGTGGATGTCATTTCATCTAGTGATTTAAATGTCTGCTGAAGGCACGTTGGGTGTGAGATGTTGCAGGCGAGTCCACGCTGTGCACTGGAAAGCATGTAGAGAGGAACTGTGGGTCAGTGAGAGGAGCTGTGGCCTGACTGATCAGATGGTTGCAGACAGCCTGAGTCAGTCTCACACTTCACAGTAAGTGGAGAAACACCAGCTGGGCTGCATGCTTTCACAGTCTGAAATCAAGCATAATTACTCACATCAGCACTCAGACATGATTCCTCATTCGCCCAAAGGTCACCGGTGCGAAACCCCTCAGTCCACGTGGGGAAACTGAGAGACGCGCAGATAGGGCAAGGTGCCTTTGAGCACTGCTGTAAGAGCCCTGTTGTTACTGCAGCAGCTCACTGAGCAGCTCTAACTATAAGGGTGTGTTTTTCTTTTCTTTTTTTTTCACTTCACATTTCCTGGAAATCAAACCTCTCGGGCTGTTGTATAGGGGAGAAAGGTGATAATAATTCTAGGGGCCCAGCGACCAGTAGGGCCCCCCCAAAAAAAACAGTAGTCTAATCTTTGTTTGACTGAATTATTCTGCATAAGACCCTGCTGCTCATTATAATGCTGCATTAGCATCAAAACAGAGTAAATAAAAAATGATAATATAATCATAGTCTAAGAAAAAAAAGTGGAAAAGTCAGGGGGCAGGGGCCCACTTTAGTATTCTGTCAGGGGGCCCAGAATTCCTAGCAACGGCCCTGCTAATGTCTACTCTGCTGTATCTGAACACAGAGTGTTTCTGTCAGTTCACCGGAATCACACACACCTATTTCTGTACAGCCATGACTAGGGTGATTTTTAAAAAAAACATCTTTGGTCATATACCAAATGCATAATCATGAAATATGATATATTTCGCTTTTATTGCAGACTGTGTCGAATGATTAATTCCAATTGATTTGATCATTTCACTGATCATTTATTATGCACCAATGTACATAAAAAAAACAAAACATCCCCAACAAGTACCAGTACCACACCACCACACAATAAGTAGATTTATTTTGTGAAATTGTCACAGTATGATCCCACTAAAAACTGACCAAAAAATAACCTTGATCATTTTTTTGTCTTTTAATATGTGTAATTGGGACTATTTTTGCTGCTATCTAGTTGTGACCATAGTGACTGCTAACGGGGAGATGTGTTGCCATGGGCATTTGTCTCCAGAGAGACGCGCCGCTGTAGAGGTTTAAACTTCATATACAGCACAGAGCTGTCAAGGGACATGAGCAAACTTTTGTCTTTCAAGTTTTTTTTTTTGCTGTGCACCACACAAAAACACAATGGCTTTTGTGTCTTCAGGGGCTCTCCATACACAGCCCAGCACGTTGAAATGAAACCCCCCTGCTAAGGAGCTATTCAAGACGTGAGAATGTGCTGTAACAGTCTCTCTCTCTCTCTCTCTGGCTGTCTGTCTGGATCTGTATGGGCTGATTCTAGGAGTGCTGCTGCTGCTCAGGCTCTGTCACATCACTCTCTGCACCTGGAGAGGATATGGCCAAAGGTTATGAAGGGCTGCCTCCTTGTTGCTCTCTCTCTCTGTTGCTGGGCAGCCAGGATGCCTCACATGGGTCACACACTGTACATGAGGTGTGTGTTGTTTATCTTCACTTTCATCACCCAAACTTCACTCAACATGCCGGCTCTACACCACTGATGTATTACAGCATTGCAATATATTGAGTTGTTTAGTTTAATGAGCACTTTTTTTCCTTACATGCACTAATCAGGAGAGCACCCCTGATTTCATTAGATTTTGGACAAAATGAAATACTTTTTAATTATATTCTACTCTATTGGTGTGATTCATTTAGTTAAACGTGGTTTTCACAGTCACGTATTGAATAAATGAAAACTATGGGCTGGAGCCTGGAGGCACATCTACACCCACTTCTCATTGAGAAACTCTAGATCAGAGCTTGTGCCCTGCCCACCACCATCTGTTTCCTCCAGGCTGACAGGTGAGAGAGCAAAGACTCAGCCACATGTTGGAGCCTCAGTCAGAGTCTGTTGTCCCATACACAAATGTAGCGAACATACATAACGTTTATCTAAAATTAAAACACGTGCAAAAAGTATGAGTAAGAGATTTATTAAAAGGTTGGAACAATTTCATAAACAAAACATAACTCCACCCACACCAGTAGCCTACATCTTCCCCAGAATGAGGGAATACATTATTCATATTCACATGTATAGTCCATACAAATATGAATGTTCATGTAAATATGCCTGTATTGTTACATAAATGAAGCCTGACTATAATCTGAATTATACAGTATGTTGAACAGAAATAAACGTGTTTGCAAATAAATGAATTATTAAGAAAAACATCTATAGTATGTGTGTTCTTTTAATAAACTTGAATTTTAAAGGTCCACTGTGTAATAATTGACAAGGTTTATTGGCAAAATCGGAATATACTACCCATGAATATATTTGTATAAGTGTATAATTGCTATAAAATAAAATTTGTTTGGTTTTCGTAACCTTATCATTCTTCTTTTATACATATAGCAAGGGTCTTGCTTTAGAGAGTGTCACCATATTTGTACGGCAGCCTGAATGGAAAATCCAGCCAGCCAGAAAGCGTGTTTTGCGGGTTTCGCGTTCATAAATAAACCAACAAAGAAGCAGTCGTAAGGAAAGAAGAAGGAGGAGGAAACAGCAGACATATTGTAAAATGGTTTAGATCTTCACCTCATCGCGGGTGGAGATCTCATCATGCTCTTGAAATACTCCCAGTCGTCCTAAACAAGTCTTTTTGTCCTCGGAGGCCACCGTCACTTTGCCAACGAACGCTGGATATCATGGTTTTCCTCTCATTTAAACACACATTGTTAAAGTGTATGATTGCAACATGTTATGCATCATTGCAGATATACAGATTTTAATGATGATATATTTGCTAGGTGGCACTATACGGCGACATCACTCTTGGTAGAGGGACATATCAGTCATGTATTGTATTTCAAACAGAGACTATCAGACTTATCAGAATGGTAAGTAGTGTTAGTGGTAACTCTCTACCGATCAGGTTTCAGGTTGGACCTTGCCCACTCCTTGTGTTGAAGTTGACAGGATTGTTTGTGATTGATGAAACCCTGACTGTCTGAGGCCGTCTCTGTGAGACTGTCATTGGTTCAGTTCAAGGTGGAACCACTCATTCTTGGCTTTGACATATTACTTTACTCATGACATGTCTTGTGTTAAATAATAAAGACAAATGGGATTTTCATTGGACTGGGCTTTCCACATATTCAGAAAAGATTGGACATTAAATTAACCCTATACTTGCCACTAGTGTAACAATAAGCCTGATGTCAATGACGGTGTCATATTTCACTTTCACACACAATGTAACAGGTTAGTTGTTGAGCTCCACAGGTGCTGCTTTACTCCTATCAGTAAATTAGCGTCTCAGCTCAGCCATGTGTGACTGACGGTGTTATTTTACTGTAGTATTTCCCACCTATCAGGATGAGCCTGTGGTTTTCCTGTGTGTCCGTCCGGTCCCACTCAGCTGAGTGCGGCTGAGCTGCTCCGTCTTATAGCAAAGAGGGACCAGATGGTGTTCACGGCCTGCCAGCATCAGTCTCCCTCATGAACTGGATCTGTGTGGTTGGTTTACAGGACAAAGGCAGGGAAAATGAGAGTGGGAGAGATGGGGAAGGCAGGGGGTGGGAGGGGTATACAGGGGGGCTGTCTGTCAGCATGGTCCGACGGTGGCACCAGCCAAAATCTGCAGATGTGTGAAGGAAGGGAGGGGGGTGGCGGGGGCATTTGGGGTAGTAAGGTTTTAGATGGTGTTTATTTTGTGTGTTTGTGTCGCTGATTATCTTTTCATAGATGCAGCCTGCTCCTGGCTATAACCCCCCCCCCACCACCATCCCCAAAAAAGTCAGATTTGTTAATCAGGTCATTGCTTTGAATTATGAAATCAGTTCCCTCATTTGCATTTTTCGATGAGCTTGGAGCAAATCACTTTATATCAGTTTTTTCCAAAAAAAAATAAAAAATAAAAAACTGTTTGGCAGATATGATTCATGGTCCAATTTGATCACCAGGGAGTCAAATCTGCTTGCTCATTTAAGTTGAGCTTTGATGTATTCATGCTGTGGCGTCAGAGATGAGTTTCCTACATACGGAAAATATTGGACAACTTTTTTTTTAAAGCTAAAGATGGATAGTGTCCAAAAAAGCAGTGCCCAGGGGTTAAGTGCATGGATATTTCACAAATGAGGACAAGTGGCTGCATGTTGGGGTTGGACACGGGGGGTTATTATAAATCTATGCATGTCCTACCGGGACACACACACATACCAGCAGCAGCTGATCCACCAGAAGCATTCCTCCTAAGACCAGTGGTAGTGGGACCCTCCTTTCAGAAGCACTCAGCCATGCTGGTGTGTGTGTGTGTGTGTGTGTTGGTGCTGGAGCTGGAAGCCTGACCCATTTTTAGTCGGCACAAACACAGTGGTGCAGGCCGCCTCCCCTGCCTCCCCTGCCTCCCCCTGCAACCAGACAGGCAGTGGGATCCAGTAGTGAGCAGATTAGAGGATGCGTGTGTGTGGAGTTGGGGGGGGACAGGGAATCCTCCATGTTTGTGCTGCAAATAGGAAACCTGGCAGGCGTAATGTTTGTCTCTGGAGCGCTTGCAGAGAGGATGGTGGCTCATGTGTGGGAGGCTAGCAATGCAGCGATTATATCCCATTGAGGGTTTTTGATATTAGAGGAGGCGATTTGCTGCTTGCGATGGGACACAGATAAAGGTACGGCCGAGAACCCATCTCTCTGAGCAACTGGAGTCTGATTCACAGTGCACACAAAAGCCGCCTTTGTAAATATTGCATGCAAGGCGATACGGCATGTCGCCCCGTTACTGTGATGCTGAATCTATAGGGTGGCGATGTTGTTGAAGTGTATGATAACTTTTATGTAACTGCTGGGGTTACATAATCACCAGCTCAGCTGCTCTCCTCTCTGGGAGGCTGTGGGCTGTCTAGAAGTGGTTTCAGCATCCCTGCCCCCATCCCCCCATTTTGCTCTGTAAGTGTGTGCGAGTGTTTGTCTGAGTGCTGGCTCCACACGTGCAGAATGTATTGTAGAAATGCATTCAAAACAAGAGGACAGTTGTGATCTTTGTGCCTTAACCAATAATAAAAACCATTTACAATATGTGACCTGTCAAATACTGTTACTGTTACTTATGACAAGACAGCCTAGATGAAGGCAAAACAAATATTTTAATAGATATCATAAAAACTAAGAAAAAATGTATTGCAAGTTTTGAATGTTTATATATGCAAATGAGGTGCTAATTTGTATACTGTATATATATATATATATATATATATATATATATATATATATATATTGGATGGTGCCAGAATCAGAAGCTTGGTTTTTGTTGATTGACTCGTATCTGCTTGAAACTGCTATTTACAAACACAACACCTAATCAAACCATTAGTAATAGACATCCTAAACACATGACTGATAACTGAACAACACAGCATGAAGTTATTCGTATGAAATGAACAGAAATACAGTACACACATACAGTGTAGTACAGCTGTGCTACAAAAAAGTACTACTAACTTTATGAGGAATTCACAGATGCAATCAGGCAAAAAGAAGTAAAATAAAATAAAACTAACTGTGTGTTATTGACGTTTTATTGCCACTAGTTTGAAAGAAGACAAGCAAAATATCAGAAAATCTCGAAATCGACCAAAAAAAGGGAAAATGGCATTTTCGGCGGTGCTGTCTCGCCTTATTCCTAATCTTATTGATTTTATAAAATAAATCGAGTACGAAAGTATTGCGCAATGAAATATAAAAGAAAAAAGTCAGAGTAAACACCACATCACCACCACAGACAGGTTATTAGATAGAATATGTCAGGCAGACCTTGAGGCGTCCTGTGGGACTCTTCTCCCACTTCCCCTCTGCTAAATATGATCATCTCCAGGAAAAATGGGTGCATGTATGATGTGATAGAGCGAGTGTGCCTCTTCATGCAGCAAACTGTCTTGTTAAAGCTGCAAAAAAAATGGGTTCAACGGGTCTATGTTGGCTTGATGAGTGTCATCAAGAAAACTGGATCATCCAAAAACTGAACAACAGCTGAAGCATGGAGAATAACAACTGCTGCCATGGATGGATCCTGGAGTGATGCCCTGTAAGTGGCCTAAGACAATAAAGATATCTGTCAATACATACAGTAATGGTTCTTATTGTACTTTTTACTTTATAGAAAACATTAATTAATATTTAATATTGTGACATAATGTTTTTGCAAGAAGTGAGTAGTAGGATGGAAGTGTGCTTCTGGAGACCATAAGGTCTTGTCCTTCAGCTGCTGACCACACCCCACCTGTTAAGACCGGAGTGTCAGTGACACATGGACATTTATTCATGGCGCATACATGATGATGATTCACCACTGATTAAACATGACACACTTATAACATTGAGCTCTCAATGGTTTGTGGACGTTTATCATTTCATTTTTCTTCCTTGTCCTTCCTTGGTGTATATGCATTGTGTATGTGTCTGAGTTACCGCTGTCTCTTCAGCTGATGGTGGCTCCTTCTCCAGTGGCTGATGTATCATTGACTCTCTGGCCTCATACATAGATGAAGGGCTGAGTCAGAGACTTCTGGTAAACTCACCTCTTGCTAACTTAACCCTTGCAGACCCAGCGGACAGTGACTCAACTGACATCACTGGAGATACAAAAGACTTTTATAACAGCTCTACACAACATCCCAACACATGGAAACAGATGTGTGAAATCATCAGTTCCTCCTGCTAGTAGAGCTCTCTTAATGGTTTCCAGTGGAATGAGGTATGCAGGGTTGTGGTCTACCCCCCATATCCCCCATATACATCCTAATGGCCATTAACTATAGCTGAAATTGCTCTTCACTAGACATCACCCTAACAGCCTTACAGCTACTCAAATCAGACCATGGATATGTCATGGGCAATTGTGAAATTATAGAGGAAATTAGGAGCTGTGACGTTTGACGTTGACGAGGAAGATGTTCAAGATGTGTATGTGAAATACAAATTGACGCCTGATAGAGGACGATAGAACTGTAATGAGAAATCAGCAGTATACTGATTGCTGAACAAGATATTTTATTAAAATCTGTTGAAGAGTACCAGCAGCAATGTGATACTAAAGGTTAAAGGGATAGTTCAACATTTTGGCAAATTGGCCCATTGCCATAATCGCTATAGTCATAGCAGTAGGTTCATTACCTTTAATTGTAGGTGTAAGCTATTTTCAGTACGGCGGAGCGCAGCAGCTGGCTGCTCAGAGCTACGTTATGGAGGCTAAGGGAATTTCTTGGTTTCCCTCATTAAACTCATCAAATTCAACATCCCAAAACTCCACAGCGCTTTTGTAGACAAGTTGTGACCTGCACAACCACCACGCTATGAGATAATGACGGAACGATACGAAACGGAGCCGTTTTCGAGGTAAATTCAGGGTAAATACGGAGACTGCTTGCTGAAAAACTGTCCCTGAACGCAACGCGCATCAGCGGTTTTGTATGTATTTACCTCGAAAACGGCTCCGTTTCGTATCGTTCCGTCATTATCTCATAGCGTGGTGGTTGTGCAGCTCACAACTTGTCTACAAAAGCGCTGTGGAGTTTTGGGATTTTGTATTTGATGAGTTTAATGAGGGAAACCAAGAAATTCCGTTAGCCTCCATAGCGTAGCTCTGAGCAGCCAGCTGCTGCGCTCCGCTGTACTAAAAATAGCTTACACCTACAATTAAAGGTAATGAACCTACTGCTATGACTATAGCGATTATGGCAATGGGCCAATTTGCCAAAATGTTGAACTATCCCTTTAAGCATCAACATCTGTATGTAGTGAACACCACACTCATTAAGAATGACTCCAGCTGGGAGAAGGCAAACTGTTAGACCCAAACCGCAGAGAGAGATGGATTTTTACTGAGGTGAAGCATGTGGCTCAACAAACATGAGCGATGGTCAGGGCCTAATGTTTCCCTCTGGACAGAAGACATTATATAGAATACGTAATGAGTAAACATCTGCTTGAGGCTGGTCTTGGGAGCGTACAAAAGCTTTATCCAGATGTTTGAACTTAAAAAAGATGCATACTTTGGCTGGCAACAACCTTTTTTATGTCGACATCCAAATATTATTTCATCATAACACCAAATTTTATTTAACCTGAGATAAAGACAAACAACACCTGTTAGATATTGCTTTTTAATATGCTGTAGCCAGTGTGATCTACATAGGCTACTGTCTCCTTCTGATGATTATAAATACCAGTGAGTCATTGAGACTATAGAGGTGGAGATACATGGAGTCATGTTTTTGATTGATTGTATTGCTAATAATGAATAAATATGAAGAGAGTATATTTGACTCACCAAATGGCATTTACATATTCTATCAATTTTCATATTGAGTAGGCAGGGGCGACTGATTTATGAGGACTGGCTGCCTGCCTGGCTTTGGTTCACTTTAGCTCTTTCATGAATGTGCATAGTCTAAGTATAAAAGATGATACAAGTGGATCTATAAGCAGAGGGGGAGTCTGTGTTTTTTTTTTATATATGCTGCCTACTGACCCTTCAGGTCAAAGCGATTGACCTGAGATGATTGAGAACCAGACCTCCATCCTCAGCTACCCCCCTGCTTCAGTTGCTGCACCATCTTTCCCACACGCCCCTCCCTCCTCTTCCACCTTGCCTTCGGCCCCCCCACTGTCCTGTCCTGTCGCCTCAGTGTGCACACAATGGTCTTGTTTTGGGTTTTCGCCTTAATGAAGCCCAACAGATGGGACTCACACCCACAAAACACAGCAGGCACAAGGCAGAGCTGAGAGTGAGAACACTATTTGTTCCACTGGCCCAGAGAGAGTCACACTGTCTGCGTGTCACCATACAGTAGTTTGTCAGATAGCCTATTATGAGCGAGAACGTCGACCAGAGATGAAACATCGAGCAGTGGCTGATATTAACTTTAAATGAGTGGATTAATAATGCATGCTACTGTAGCAGCACAAAGGATAATAGCGCTGTGTTTTCAGCTTTGTTTTGTCAGTAGCCTAATTGAAAGCAGACCTAGCAAATCTCAGGGTAAGAACTTGGCCTGAAATCAGCTTTTGAATTGTATAATTCATGGGTAATCACATCTAATCAGTGAAGGTTCAGATGTACACTCACAGTTTTCAGTTAAAATCTTGTCCCACGCACCAGCCTACTTTGATAATTCAGTCAGTTTGGAGGACTTGGTGTTGCTCTGTGAGATATTTATATGCACAGCTCCACTACTTCCTGAACTTAAACAACCTCCTTTATTTCCTGTCTTACATTATTGGACAAACTGATTAATTAAGTTCAGGAAGTAGTGGAGCTGTATCACACACATACTAGATGCAGCCTAACACACACAAAATGTAGCTAATAATGAGCTCAGTCCATAATTTAGTTCTAGCCTACATCACTTTTGCAAGTTAATTCCAGAGTTTGGACTGGTAGCTAATTAGCCTAGCTTAGCATGTGTGTACAGCTGTGCATTCTGTAAATAAAGATAGAGAGCACTACTGACAGTCATGAATATCTCCAACAGGACTCTTATTAACACTTTCTAACAGCAATTAAAGGAGTTTTACTGTCTTCATGCTAAGCTAGGCTAATTATCCAGAACCCAGGCTTAGTGCAAAAGACAAGGAGATGAAAGTGGTTTTGATTTTCTCTATGTAAATAGATAGCCTACACTTTTTGTGAACTCTAGACATTTTAATTTTTGGTGGAGAGTAGCCTAGTGTTTTTGCACAAAGAGCTGCAGCATATTGTTACAACATTTGTGTTTAGCATAGTCAAAATAAGAACCATTTTAAAATTGTCACCATTCTTATGTATGTGAAATAAATTAGAAATCACAGCCTATTCATGTTTCAAATATAACAAGATTAAAATTCATTCTGAGGAATGCTTCATTAAGCTTGTGTCATTTTAGATTAGACTGTCTGGAATGATTTTTCCTTTGTTTTTTATGATAGGTATTAAATGATGCTCCATTACAGAAGCTCCATGAGGACTGACTCCACAGACAGTGCAGGCACGTCGTCTCCCATTTTGTTGTTGTGCCTGAGCAGCGTTGTTAACAATTCTTCTGGAGCCCATATACCTCTTAACGTCTAGTTCTACTCTTTGCTTGACATTTCCTTGCTTCAAGCGAGATCCAAGTTCTTGTGACTTTAAAATAGGAAGAAACCTGAAAAGATGGTGAAATGTAGAAGGTGATACTTTGATGTCCTCCTACATATTCATGCTTTAAATAAATATTTCATTTTTGGGAGATGCCCTGATGTTTCCCAGTAATGTTCTGTATCTGTCCCAGGCACAGCCTATGGTGAAAGGAGAGCCCTGTCCACTGGGGAGAGCTTGTTTTCAGTACAGTGAAAGCAGTCTGAGCCCTGGAGCCTGCTTAAAGGCTGGAGGGTATAGGCGGGGGCGAAGGACGGGGAATGGGGACAATGTTGAGGGGAGGAGGGTGAGAAGGATAAAAAGAAAGATGAGGAGAGGGATGCAATATAGATAGGGAGAAACCGCTGAGTGAAAAGTGCAGGGAAGGTTGGGGGTGGAGGGGTGGGGGGGTGGTGGGGGGAAGCATTAGATGGGACTTCTTGGTGCTGAATCAGGGCTTGTTACCATCACAGGGCTCCTCTGGGACTGTGATGTCAGCCCTGGGACAGAGAGAGGAGGGGTGACAAACAAAGGGATGGGAAGGGCAAGAGGGTGGAGGAGGTGGTGATGGAGACCACAGGGGGATTGACAAAGAGGACCTGCAGAGATGATCCACAGATGGCTGCTGAAAGCTGCAGGCAAACACTGGGATGTCAGTGCGGATGAATTAGACGGCAACAAATCAGATTGTCGTCCACGTGATGAAATTAGTTTCATGACTGGAACCAGCCCTGGTATTGATCTCCGTTGAACCGGCTCTAATGAGGTGGTGCTCCAACATGTCTTTACTTGTTACCGTTGGGTCGGATGTGGAAGCTGACATGTTTACAGCCGTTGTGAGTCCGTGGAAGTCTGTTTGTGTGCTGTTGAGCGATAATCATAATCCCAATCTGGCAGATTAGTGTTATCCTGATATTATCATACCAACATCCACTCGCACGGGCCAGATATCTGCATGTGAGGCTCTGTCAGTTGGTTTCAGAGCATTATCTCAGACTGGCCCTCAACTCTTTGGGATATGACTGATCTCTTTATCCAAGTTATGGGATAAACGGCAACACTTTACTTGAATAGGTATTCATAAGATTGACATAACACTGTCATAACATAACAGCTGTCATAAACATCAATGAATACTTATGACAGCTGTTGTTAAAGGGATAGTTCAACATTTTGGCAAATTGGCCCATTGCCATAATCGCTATAATCATAACAGTAGGTTCGTTACCTTTATTTGTCGGTGTAAGCTATTTTTAGAACGGAGGAGCGGAGCGGCAGGCTGCTCAGAGCTACGCTACAGAGGCTAAAGGAATTTCTTGGTTTCCCTCATCAAACTCATCAAATACACAACCCAACAACTCCAAAACGCTTTCGTGGACAAGTTGTGACCTGCACAATAGCTTACACCGACAATTAAAGGTAACGAACCTACTGCTATGACTATAGCGATTATGGCAATGGGCCAATTTGCCAAAATGTTAAACTATCCCTTTAAGTGTCATTCGGTAAGTTATGTCGCTTTTGATGCAAAGTTGACATTGTTTGAGATGTCCTTGTTATGAGAACTTGACAAAATTTTTTAAAGTTTGGCAATTAGGTCTGCTATGACAGTTTAAATTGTCTTTATGTCAAGTTGTCAGAACAAAAACATCTCAAACAATGTCAACTTTGCATCAAAAGCGACATAACTTACCGAATGACACTTAACGACAGCTGTCATAAGTATTCATTGATGTTTATGACAGCTGTTATGTCATGGTTATGACAGTGTTATGTCAGTCTTATGAATACCTATTCAAGTAAAGTGTTACCGGATTGCATATATTCAAATGAAATTAAAGAAATACATGCTTGACCACTACTGCAACAGCCATTTTTTATCTATAGCACAATGGTTACCACTTTTGCCTACATATACAGTATGTTTTTCTAAACATTAGGCTTGAAAAGAAGGTGGTAATCTATTGTTTTAGTTCATTTAACGGCAGGTGTCTCTGTCTTCTTTGATTATAAAGCAGGTCTAGGTTCTATACACACTGTTGCCCATAAAGTTGGAATACTTTTGTTTGTTTTTTTAGAACCATTCCTCTTTTTATTCTCATTTACACATCACATCATCATTACAATCACATTAGACCAGGTGTTATGAGTCCCAGAAAATACACTTTATACCAAGAATGAAAATCACTTGAATTATTTCATATGAGGTGAAAAAAAATTATATTATATTATATATTATATACAACTTTGTGGGCAACATTGTAGATATATCTGTGAGAGATGCACACAGCCTGCATTCAGAATTTGAGCCTTAAATCGAGTTGTCAGGACCTCTGTAACATTGTTACAGAGCACTTTGGTCAACATCTGTTGTTTTTAAATGTGCTCTAGAAATAAAAATGACTTGACTTGTGATGCCACCAAGCAGTTGTCTCTCTCTGACATGCCACAAGCCCCACCCAACTGGAACCAGCATCTTACCTTGCAGGATTTGGTTTGAGTGTTAATCTGAATGTTTTATGAGATGATGATGATGATGATGTTTTATTATTCAGTTTCATGAGATCACTCAGAAAACAGCCAATCAGGAGAGGGGCTCAGTGCCTCACTGGGCTTGTTTCATTTGCAGAGCGGAGAGCATTGTGAAATATAACAGTCTGTGTTTTTGCTTATTTTGTAATGATAGCGTTCCGAAATGTTGTGGAAATGTACTTATTCTGGTAGAGTAACACAGCTCGAATCCAACAACACACAAAAAAAATCAAATTCATGGTAAATGATGTGAATCTGCCCCCAAATTTCCTCCTCATCTTCTCTGCCTCAGCCCCCCACCCTCGGTTGAGCTGCTTTTGCATAATCCTGCTGACAAACAAACAAACCAAAAGACACAGGTGATAACATAAAGTGTTGTTAGAGGAGGTCCCCGTTCCTCTTCTGCTGCATCAGAGGTCAAACTGTAGACAGGGCCTATTTTCAGTGCCTGCATTCTGTCTGGACTCATACATAGTTAAATTCATGACAGGGGAGAAAGCTGGATGCATCCACTCCACTCTGCATCCCCCAAAATCTCCCATCTGATATGCTCAGACATGTTCAGGAAATGCATTATGGGAAATCTAGGTGCTCATTAACTTGATATGAGCCAAGTTATTTCTAATACTTTATCCCAAAATAGCTCTCGGAGCACATTGAGCGCATTCTGTTCTCTCGAGGGAACTGTTCCTTAGCAGTTAGTACTGTATGTTATCAAGGTGGCAAACGTGTAGTTCAATACAGCAAGTGTCAATAGCTCAATACACGTATGTTCCAGCTACTGGAAGTCTATACAAGGCAGTCTGCGGACTATGGAGTGAATCCACTGACCTATTACTGTGCAGAGAGAATATTGATGAGATGAGATGGGACAGTGACAGGGGCAATCCTCCCTCAGAGGACGATAACCAATTACAGAGCAGACTTCAGCTGCAAGACGGAGGAGAGGTCGAGCTCTGTGGGCACGGGGAGTTCATCCCACTTCATGCTTTTATCTGAGGATGTTTCATCATGTGAAGAAGATGAGGAAGAGGAAGGAGATGGAGAGAGCCAGACTGCAGAGACAGAAGCAACATAATGTTTGCGCAAAGTGACTTGGTCTCCGTGAGAACGGGGTCAGGCTAATGCTTGTTTCATCTTATTGGGAGAGAGTGATGCCAAGCTGAGCTGTCTGACAGAGAGCTTACGGAGGGAAGAGGGGTTGTGCCTGCTGTGTGTGTGTGTGTGTGTGTGTGTGTGTGTGTGTGTGTGTGTGTGTGTGTGTGTGTGTGTGTGTGTGTGTGTGTGTGTGTGTGTGTGTGTGTGTGTGTGTGTGTGTCCAATGCCAGGCTTACGCTGCCAGTCTCCGCCCAGTCACTGCTTGGGTGATGTCATATGTCTGTGTGTGTCTGTGTGTGTGTGTGTGCGTTTGCAGCCTTGTGATCATCCCTGGACAAAGAGTGAAGTCAGTGAGACTCAGATGCAGTAGTGGAAGGAAGGAAGAGGAGGAGGGAGGAATCTGATGGAGAAATAAACAAGCTGACCTCATTTAAAGCACATTGGTTTGCTGGGGTTTCAACGCCCCTCGCTTTCCAGACCGTCACCGTCCGTGTCCCCCATACGTTGAGGAACGGAGGATCAGAATGATCTTTTACTTAAGCAGACGGATGCTTGGCTCCAGCTCAAAGGCCTGTTGGCAGATTAAACAGCAAGAAAGTCCCAATTACTGACTGACTGTCACTGTCAGTCTGTTTAACTGTCGGACACAAAACACTCCCAGGTGATTGTTCTCGACCTTACAGCTCATTTGCATTAAATAAGTGACATTATTGTGTATTTTTCCTTTGTCATGGAGTAAACACATGGCACAAATATGTCGTTTCATATCTCAATGCAACTCAAACAGGAGGATATAATGTATTTTGATGACTGCAGCTCTAAGAAATATATGCCCACAGTCCAATTAGGTCTTATAGTTTTTGGGGGTGACCTGTGGTGGGTTTGGTTTGGGTGGGGGGTTAAAAAAACTACTCCTTGTCCTTGTATTGCTGTGTGTATATTGTGTTTATAATAATTTTTACTGTCATTGTCATTAGGCTACTGTAATTCCTTGTCATGTTCTCATTGTTAGCCTAGGTTACATGCTGTCATTCCGACATCCCACCATTCCAACATACCGCTATTCCGACATGCAAACATCAAACCATTCTGACAAGGCTTTAAGGAAATATGCATAACTACTCAACAGGTGACTCCCTTCTTTAAGACATGCTGATAGAGGAATAACCACATGGTTGTGCGTAATTGACCCTTCGCGTAAGCCCCGCCCCCTTGGTTACTGTTGCTACGGCGGGCAAGCTTTCACTCCCAGCCATGCTCCTGGCAGTATTTGGTATCGATTTCAAAGGAAATATCAGCAAATTTCTGGATAAACTGTTCTGAGATAATAGAGAGAAGAAGTCACAAAGATCATTCAGAGTTTTCAGTGACGTGACCATAGACTGTAAAAAGAATGGACGTAGCGTCCGTGACGTCACCCATTGGTTTTGGGGAGTCGTTTTTGTGACTCAAATATGGCGGCCTGAACAGCGCCATGTTGGATTGGCCGGCCGAGAACCCGCCCACTGGCCTCGAAGCAGCTGTCCACGGAGCTGCTCGGACCTGTCACTCAACGTTTCCGCGCCCTAATTGGCCAGAATTTTAACCTAATTACAGTAAAACGGTAGAGTTAAAAAAAAATTCACCCCCCTCAGAGTGTGTGCGGGGGTAGAAACTATCGATTGAGACGAAAAAACGTTCTGACACCAGGCTTTTAACATGTTTACTGAGGATGTAAAGTCGGCGATTTTAACATGGGGGTCTATGGGGAATGCTCCCTTCTGACACCAGCCCCCAGAGGAATTCGAGGGGATTGCAGTTTTTTGAACGCGGAAGTGAGCTTCACTTCTCAGACCGACAACTGCCCCCTTGGACGTGACTCGCGCAGGAGGATAAAACATCTGTTCAACGACACGACTGGACAATGTACAGAGCAGCAGTAAGGACCGGTAATTTTACCGTCTATCAACCCACGAAGACTTACGTCATCTCACTGGTCATGAAACGTTGTCAAACTGCAAGTTTTTGGGCGATTGTGAACCACATACAGCTTTCGCTGCTGTTTTTTTTTCTCCCACCGCTGTATCAGTCAGTGAAAGCAGTCCCTGCCTGGAGGATCCCTCGCCTAAAAGCCCAGGTAAAAGCCCTAAAAGTACAGCTGTCATTTCGGAGGTGAACATATATGGTTATCCCCATATTTACACTTGCTCAAGTCGAAAAAAAAGTCAGCTCGTATCTGAACATCTCTATATTGCTGCTGCCGCCGCCGCCGCCGTAGTAGCAGCAGCAGCAACAACATCCTTCTCTACAAACAAATGTTTTTCGTCCTAGTCTTAAAATGTGTCCACAAAAGCAAACGTAATGACTCACTGCGGAAAGCTTGCCAGGCCTATAGTTACGGTTGCTAACGTAGGATTGGACAATAGCCGTTTGTGGGAGGAGTTGGCGAAGGGTCAATTACGCAGCAGAGCGCAGACAGGGACTAGTCTGCCTGTCTAGCCTCTCTCTACCTGCTCTTTTTACTAAACTTAACCAACTCCTTTCTTCATTGCCTAAGCCCAATACGCTATTAAAGGAATTGTCAGAAAGGCAATATGTTTTAAAAAAGAAAAAAATACTGACATTCCGACGATAGGAGGCAAAAATTGTCGCAATGATGGGACGTTTGATAGAAAATTGAGTGTTGCCATTTAGACAATTAGAGGGATTGGTGGTATGTTGGAATGATGGTTGCACTCCGTTAACCTAGGCCTATATAAAAACAAAAAAACTGAAAAGAAATTAATTTTTTCCCTTTTACCCTGTTAATGGTCAACTGTAAAGGATAGAAAACAGCTGGAGAAAAGAGAAATAAGGAGGAACAACTAATAGTCTGCGGTCATGTTGTAGGCTAGCATCTCTGCAACAGAGCTAAATGTTAACACCGACATGCTACAGGTAACTGTTTATGTGAATGCTGCTGCTAATATGCTGACATTAAGAGCGTATCATGTTTACCATATTCATTACTTTAATTTATTAAATTATGCAAAAATTTACTCAAAAGTTTATTTTGAACAATAACAAAGGCCTACATTTAATGTGCAGATACAGAAAACAGTCAACCGCTAATCCACTGTCTATTTTGGGAAGAGCTATAAAACCTTTTAGTGGCCTAGAACGAGGGCTTCGACTGGTAGCGAAGTCTGGTAGCTCTGAGTTTTTACTCAACCTTTGCTTTGTTTTTGTTGTGTTTTTGTACTGTTGTAGGACTATTAGCTACTGCTGTGGGGAGAGGAGTTTGTTTCTTCTTTCATTGAAAACGGAGCAAGTCTGGAGGACACCACCCTGTTCCAGCTGACATGAAGAGATGTTTTTCTGGTTGTCGTGCTGGTGCAAAGGTGAAGGCTTAGTTGGAAATGGAGAGGTAGGCTACTGTAGGTTCTTTCTGCCATCAGTCATCATGGGAAATGTCAACTCTCAGCCCAACAAGAGTGATGATGAGCTGGAAATGTTGGTGAAGACTCACAAGTAACAAAGCAGACATTTTTCATATCAGTAGCCTACAATAGTTCCATGTGAAGTTCTCTGTAAAGATGTTGCTAGGATACAGACTAAACATCCTGCAGCACTTTTAATAATATCAAGATACTTCAGTCATGTTTCCCTGGTAGATTCACTGAGGGATGTGGTAGAGAGATGCACACTGAAGATGGTGGAGGCCATTCTGATCAACTCAGATCTTGATGGACCAAAACCATGGAGGTCACTGCAGGACGGAGAGATAATAAAAGATCCTTTGCACCTGCAGCCATCAGGCTTTTTAATTCTTCTGCAAATGGCAGATGAGCTGCAGGACAATTGAATTCCCTTTGGGGATTAGTAAAGTCATTCATATTCATAATTTGAGTCCCACAGACGGAGCACAGATAACTGATCGTACAGAAACAGCATGGTTGGTGTGGGACGTGTTGACAGCCAGGATAATAACAGCCTCTCCCTTCAGGTTGAGAGTGGCAGGTGTAGATGTTTTGGTGATAAATGTAGCAACATGGCTCAGGACGTCAGTCAGTGAAGTGATTCTCCTGCAGATTAAAAACCTCTTCCCCCTGCTGCAGTTTGGTTTCTGTTCTCTCTCTCTCTTTTTTCATTTTCTTTGTCTCTTTCATGTCTTGTATCTTTTCCTCTCTCCCCCCTCTCTCTTCTCCTGAGGCTCTTGCGTGTCAGAAATGGCACATTGACTTCCACGTGAAGGCTTTTCTATTCGCTGGGCCGCCTGCCTGCCTGCCTGCCTGCCTGGCATCCTCTGTGACCCATGTCTGCATGTACACAGTCTTGCCATCTACTCCTCCTTCTCTCTCTTTTTTGTCTCTCTCTCTCTGTATACACATCTCTCTAACTGTCTCCTCCACAGCAGCTGGACCGCTCTCTCTTCAGCCTGGTCATTGGGGGTGAGAGACGGGCAGAGATGGAGATAGGAGTGCTGGAGTAAACCTGAAGGCTGCCGCTCATTCACTTAGCTTCGATTGATAAAGCAACGTCCCCACCCCCTCTCTAATCTGTCTGTGAGAGGAACCACAGTGCATTTCTGTGGGGCAATTACCTGACTATTTCCTTAAGGAAAGCCAATAGAAAAACCGCTTAAACCGTGCTATTCAATTATGTAAGAAGACAGAGAGCTCTCCTCTCCGCTGCTCCTCTGTTTGTGCAGAATTAGAAACACTCTGTATAGTTATGAGTGTGTACACTGGCATGTTAACAGAGGAGGAGATTAATGTGGTGTGACTGGTGATTTACTACGTTCAAAGCTGTTTGGCTTTAGATCCCTGTCCTTTATAGAAATGAAACAGCAGCATCCACCACACCTTGCTGTTATCATTAACAACGCCTCCTGTTCTCATTGTAGCCAAAGCCTTTCGGATCAATTCCTCACCCTCCACCGTGTGCTAAAAATGCATGATTGCAAACAGTGCAATAAGGCCAAAGCTTTCTCTCAAGGCTATGTTACCCTAGCAACAAGTTACGTAGCAGCAGCAGCAGCAGCAGCAGTCTGGGCGACAGAGAGCTACCTCAGAGGAGAGGGTGGACGCCTGAGAATGAAGGTGGAGACGTTTGAGCCAAAACAATAAGTCTCCAATGCAATGGAGGATACATTGTGCTTTGCTTTTATAAAAGGCAGCGATTGATACATGAGTGTTGCACATGCAGCACATGGAGCCTGCAGGGCTTTGGCATAAGGAATGTTTTTGTTATGTAATGTATGGACCACAGCATCAGCATCAGCATCAGCTAATGAACATCATACATGACACATGAGTGCTTTTTGCTGTTGCGTGTGCGGAGAGACAAAGAGCCTTTTGGGTGTGTATGTGTGTATTATGTGTGTCCTCATCTCCTGTCAGCGGGGGATGCTGGGATGCAGCCAGACAGGCAGCCTGCGTGATCACAAAGGCTTCCAGACATACTATGCACACACACAGACAGACACGAACGCAGACACAAACAGCCATCGTTATCCAGGTTAAGAGCAGGATCTCCTTTTAGGTGATCGGAAAAGAAAAAACTAATTGAAAAATTGTCAATTTCCACCAGAGCATCGAGACAGCGATGGGTGTGTCCGAGTCAAACTCTTCGCTGGCTTCGAAAACTGAAAAGATTTGTGCAGGAACGTGAACCCCAAACCTGAATTACGGGTTTCAGTCACCAAATTAGTGCAAATCAGAGTGTTTGTGTTCATTTTCTTGCAAAAATGATGCAATTTCAGACATTATTTTTGTACCAAACACAACAAAGAAATCCTCCCATCGGCATGGAACGCGTGCTCCGGGGTGCATGATAATTTAGTGAATGTCTCCATCTGCTGGTGGCCCACAGGAACCGCTGCATTATGTAACATGTTCACTTAACATGACTGTTCTGGAAGGAGCGTGTAGGGAGAGTGGATTTCTTGCCTTGTGCTGCCTTCAAGTGCTCTCCAGACCCTCTTACCTTACACTTCAGGAGATGTAAAACACCACAGGCACCATCTGTAGTGCCTTTGTCAGATACTGTGGCTGTAATCACATGGTATTCTTCTGTTTTGCTTAGCAGAAGGTGAAAAGGTTTTTTTTTTTTTTTTAAACGCAATCAACTTCAGCCAACCAGTAACCCACCATTAGGATGGTGGTGTTGCTGTATGAAATCTGAATTACTTCTGCAGTATTGTAAATATTGCAAAGAACGTAGAAGAGTCTGATCAACAGGTAAAATAATTTACATATATGTAGCCAAGTGAACAGGGGTTACTGTGTTTTTTTGTGTTAGCTGAGCCCTAATAGAATGTGTACTGTCACTTTAAGGCCAGCCAGGTTGAGAATCAGAGAACCAGGAAGTCACGCGAGACGTGAACACCCGCGAACCGTCGTCTTCCTAGCACAAACAATGGCGGAGAGGTCTGTTTCTTGTCTGTGAGAGTGTGTGCAGGGGTTAAACCGTGAAAAACGTGTAAAACAGAGGAAATAAGTGACCGAGTGAAAGAGTTAGAGCGGACCGGTAACTGAGCCGTCTGACGAGCGTGTGTGACTGAGAACTTTGTGTTTACTTCTCGTCGGTCGGGGGTTTGTGTATTGTGTCCACGGTGTCGGGAGCCGCCATAGACGACCACGGGTCAGCGTAAGTGGCACATAATGTACTGAAATATTAGTTACTGTTATAATTTCAGTGTTAAATGCTGTTTATGAAGCTATATGTTGTGTTACCCATGTAGAGGGGAGACAGAGCCGTGTGTGCGTGTGAGCTGCATCCAGGTGCAGGATGAGGCTCTGAAGCTACAAGCTAGAGTAAGTGAGCACATGATTTTGGTTTCTGAATGTACAAGCTCATTAAAGGTCATGGTAAAAAGTGTATTTTGCACTGAGATATGTAAGAATGTACATTAAAGTTAATTCATGGTGTTTATTAAATTAATTCATGAAGTTTACAGAGCTAAAACCTTATATGTACTGTAAAATGTGTCTGGTAAAATGAGGAGAGAGTGGCTTAAAAATGTATTCATGCTAATTAATGTATTTTATTTCCTGTTTACCTAGGAATAGGCCACTACTGTTGTTTGTTAGTATTTGGTTTTGGTTTGTTTTGGTTTTGTTTCATTGGTTTGCGTACTTGAGACTGAGACATTCAGAAGATATCCAGAAGAGACAAGAAAGAACTTGTTTTATTTTTATTTGACTGTTACAACAAACATTTCTCTCAAAATTAGAGAATTAATGCTGTGCTCGTTGAGGGCAGTCGGGGTATTAAAGATCCTACTAAAAAGTATTTTTGTGTCCGGTCTCCTCCCTCATTGACCTGGCCACACTAATTGGTGTCAGAAGTGGGATACCCTGTTTAATTTTGAGATTTTAGTCAGATAGAGAAATTACATAGAACAAACAAACAACAGTAGTGGTGAAGATTGGACCAGCGTGTGTGGTGTTCCTGAAGTGGCCGTGCGAGGCTGGAAATCCAGGACGAGAGAGGTGTCTGCATCGCCGACGTGGATCGCTGGAGGAGCTGATCGTCTGGTGTCCCGTCTCAGAGACTTGGACTGAGAGACATTGAACTTGAACTGTTTATTTTCCTGCAATAAAGACACAATAAGACTTTTCAAAATGTCAGAAGAAGACAAGGGAGCGGCTGCTCCTGGACCAGAATCCAGCGACGAGGAGATGGACAGCGCTTCTGTGCAGGGTGATGAAGGTAACCCTTTGGTACAGCAGCTGCAGTCACAAGTCCTGGAATTGAGTAAGAAACATAATGAAGTTTTGTCCAGTATTGCCAATTTGGGTGATGTTCAAACAAGATCTGTTGTTTACATTCCAAGAGAAAAACACATTGTACCATTTAGTGGTGAACCAGGTAAAGATATTTACACTGTCGATGAGTTCATAGAGGAGGTAGAGAGGGCAATGAGAGCAAGGGGTCTCCGCAATCAGGATCAAGCAGATTTTGTCCTTTCACTGTTAAGAGGTTCAGCCTTAGAAGAAGTCAAGTTGTGTATGGGGGGACAGGTGTGGGAACCCAGTGACCTATTCACGTGCCTTAGGGGAGCCTTCAGGGAAAAGCGCAGTACCCCACAACTGTTGCATGCGTTCTATGCCCGTAGACAGTTAGAGGGAGAGGACCTAAGAGAATTACTCCCATGCACTCTCACAGCTGCTTAACTCCGCCCTTCAACAGTCCTCTGATGCAGTAGCTGACGCGCAGTTAGCACTTAGAGACCAGTTCATTGAAGGTGTGCGTGACTCCGCCCTGCGACGCGAACTCCGAAGACTCGTTAGAGAGAAACCTCGGTCTAGTTTGTTTGATGTCCGTGAGGAAGCTATCATGTGGGCTCTGGAAGACCGTCCTCGGAGCTCAAATGTAGCAAGAAGTAGAAATCTAGTGGGTGCTAGCCCCAATGAGGTTACAGAACAGACCACTGACTCACCGACTGACTTGAGACTGACTCTGCAGGAAGTAGTTAAGATAATTACACAGCAGGGTAAAGCTATTGGTGAGCTAACCAATGCAGTTCGTGAGCTCACTACCCAGAATCTCAGTTCAGGTGTTGTTAATAAGGGTAGTAGACCCAAAGTGCAGCCTAAATACACAAGTGATGGTCAGCCAATCTGTTTACGCTGTGAAGGGGTGGGGCATATTGCTAGACATTGTACTACACCACGTAGACAAGAGAGCAAGCCCAGTGTTACCGCTTCTCCTGCAACACAGGGAAACGAGATCCCTCCATTGCTATGAGCCGGGCAATGCGAGGCAAGTCAGAAGGCTCAGCAGACACTTTAACCAAAGAGCGTTTTTTTAAAAATGCTGTAGGTGAGTGCCCAGAGGTAGACATTCAGATAGATGGTGTCCCTCTGAGATGCCTGTTAGACACAGGAAGTAATGTTAGCACTTTGACAGAAAGTTTCTTCAGAGACCACCTCCATGGAGAAGAAGATGACATGCACTGCACTGCTAAATGGCTCAAGTTAACAGCTGCAAACAAGTTACCGCTGCCATACTTAGGCTATGTTGAGCTTGACATACAGGTAGCTGGACTTACCATCCCAGAGTGTGGTTTTCTCATAATCAAAGACGATGACACAAACGAACCAGACTCCTCTCTACTGGCATCATTGGAATGAACATTGCTAAACGGTGCAGGCAGTTAATGCTTTCAGAGTTCGACACAACTCTACAGGGTGAGCTGGACTCTGTTTGGAGAGAAGCCTTCAACCGGTGCAAGAGGCCGAGCTCATTGAGAAGATGTCCGTGGCTCGTGTAGCTGGCAAAAACAAAGTACATGTACCTGCTTCATCCGTCTCCACCGTCCACGTGCGAGGCCGTAAAAACCAGACAGTGGGTGGGGGCGTCACGCTGTTTGAACCGGGGAACGTTCCACTGCCTGGTGGGTTGATAGTTGTTCCTACAGTGATAACATCCAACAATCACATTTTTCCTGTTCAAGTAATCAACTTTTCACCAGAAGATGTCTGGCTCTCCCCAAAGACTAGGCTTGGTATTCTTAGCCAGTGTCAGTGTGTTGAGGGTGACCCCTACGAGGTAAAGTTTCAGCGTATCTCTGCTAATCATGAGGAAGTGGTAGTTAACCGGAAAGAAGAGCAGGGATCTGACAGTGACGCACAGACTTTACTTGACCGCTTGCACTTAGGAGGTACACCAGAGCAACAGAAAGAGCTAGTGGCAGTTTTGATGAAGTACGCAGATGTGTTCGCAGCTAATGATGAGGAGCTGGGATACACGGATCAAGTGAAACATGAGATCCCATTGCTGGATGAAACACCAGTCTCTCAACCGTACCGCCGTATACCGCCTAATCAGTACAAAGAAGTTAAAGAGCACATTTCTGACCTGTTGAGGAAGGGAGTGATTCAGGAGAGTTCAAGCTCATATGCTTCACCAATCGTTCTTGTGCGCAAACCTGATGGAAGTTTGAGGCTGTGCGTAGATTACCGGAGGCTGAATGCGAAGACAAGGCGTGATGCGTTTCCACTTCCACGCATTGACGAGAGTCTGGATGCCTTGAGTGGTGCAGCCTTCTTCTCAACCATCGATCTCGCAAGCGGATACCACCAGGTTGTGATGCATGAGAAAGATAGAAACAAGACGGCGTTCACAACACCATTTGGGCTATACGAGTATCTACGAATGCCCTTCGGGCTATCTAACGCTCCTGCAACGTTTCAACGTTTGATGCAGGCCACGATGAGTGATTTAGCCTTCCAGATTGTGTTGATTTATTTAGATGACTTGCTTGTGTTTTCTCCAAACTTCCAGGACCACTTGGTGAGACTTGAGACCGTTCTGAAGAGGTTGAAAGAGACAGGTCTGAAAGTTAAAGTGGAGAAGTGCCATTTTCTCCAACCTGAGGTTAGGTTCCTTGGCCACCAGGTCTCAGCCCAAGGTATAGACACAGATCCAGAAAAGATAAGTGCAGTGAAGTCATGGCCCATCCTAGCACTGTAAAAGAGCTTAGGTCGTTTTTGGGGTTTTGCAGTTACTATAGGAGGTTCATAGAGGGGTTTTCACAGATTGCAGGGCCTCTTCATGATGTTGTAACTGCATGTGTCAAGGAAAGCAGCCAGGTCAGGGCTAATCAGCTGTTCAGGTCGTCGTGGACACCAGAGTGTCTAAGAGCTTTTGAGCATTTGAAAGAAAAGCTAACCAGTGCTCCCACACTAGGCTATGCAGATTTCACTCTTCCTTTTATACTAGAGACAGATGCCAGCAGCCTGGGTTTAGGGGCGGTTCTACATCAGGAACAAAGGGGAAGGAAGACAGTTATAGCATATGCCAGTAGGAGGCTCAGAGGGGCAGAAAAGAATGATCAGAACTATAGCAGCATGAAGCTTGAGCTCCTAGCCTTAAAGTGGGCAGTCACCGAGAAATTTAGGAGTTATCTTTTGGGGTCAAAGTTCACCATCATCACCGATAACAACCCCCTGTGCCACCTCTCCACAGCCAGTTTAGGAGCCATTCAGCAGCGGTGGGTTTCTCAGTTGGCCGTGTTTGATTTTGATGTAAAGTATCGCCCCGGCAGGTGTAATACTGCTGCTGATGCCCTTTCTCGGCGACCAGCAAATGGTGAGCCAGAACCCGATAGTGAGGATGCAGAATATGATGGGTGTGTAGCCATATGTAATACTCTCAAGACAGGTACAGCCCTAGACTTAGATCTAGTGACAGCAGGTGTTGAGTGTTGTAAGCTCAGACAGTTAAGTGCATCTGAGGTCAGTGAGACAGGGACTAACAGTGCGGCCCAGGAGAACACTCCCACACTCCCTGGATATTCCAAAGCAGAGCTCCAGAGCTTCCAAGAGTCCGACCCAGCACTCAGAGTTTTGAGAGGTTTATGGGATAAGCAAAGGAAACCAACTTACCAGGAAAAGAAAACTCTGACAAAGCCAGTCTGCTCCTTGCTGAAACAGTGGTCGCGACTACAAGAGAAAGATGGACTTCTGTACAGAGTGATTGAAGATGCTCACACTGGAACCTGCCATCAGCTCCTGCTGCCAGACTGTCTGAAGGAGCAGGTTCTCAAAAGCGTTCACGAGCAAATGGGACATCAAGGAATCGAAAGGACGTTGGGCCTGGTGAGACAAAGATGTTTTTGGGTGGGTATGTACAGGGATGTTGAGCAGTGGGTGAAGAGATGTCAGAGGTGCGTGTTAACAAAAAATGCCACAGCCAAAGATTCAAGCACCACAGACTCCATTCTTGGCCACTCGCCCACTTGAGGTGGTTGCTATGGATTACACAACACTGGAACGTGCCACAGATGGTCGTGAAAATGTACTTGTAATGACAGATGTGTTTACTAAGTTCAGTCAGGCCTTTGCCACACGTGATCAGAAGGCAGAAACTACTGCTAAAGTCATCCTGAAAGAGTGGTTTCTAAAGTATGGAGTACCAGAGCGCCTGCACTCTGATCAGGGCAGGAATTTTGAAAGTGCAGTGATTGCAGAGTTATGCAGATTGTATGGAGTGAAGAAAACCAGAACAACGCCACATCATCCACAAGGGAACCCCCAGTGTGAAAGGTTCAATCGCACTCTGCATGATCTTTTGCGCACACTTCCCCCTGAAAAGAAGCGGCGTTGGCCTGAACACCTGTCAGAGCTAGTGTATGCGTACAATGTCACACCACACTCAACCACGGGATATTCACCCTATTATTTGCTGTTTGGAGTTCATCCTCATCTTCCTATTGATGCACTGCTGGGCCATGAACAGGAGATACAGACTGGTGATAAACCAGACTGGTTGGCTGTACACCAGGAGCGTCTTCAAGATGCACATGCCAGAGCGAGAGAATGTGCTGAACGGAAGGCTGAAGAGAGACTAACTCAGCAGCAAGAGCGCGTGCACTGTCCAGATGTTGAGGTGGGACAGCTGGTCTATCTCCGCCATCGTCCGCCAGGCAGGAACAAAATCCAAGACGCTTGGTCAGCCACGGTGTACAAGGTTGTGGAGATCCAAGGAACCACGTACACAGTGGAGCCCCTAGAGGGTGGGCCGGTAAAGAGGGTGCATAGGTCCAACCTGCGGCCATGTGTGGGTCCTGTGCCAGCGCCGAGGCGACGTCGCCAGTCAGCCACTCCTGTGGATGAACCTGCCCCAAGTCACGAGTTGGAGATGGAGTTCATGGAGGAGAGAGTGACATATCCCGCAGCTGAGCCGGTTGCAACCCAGGAGATTGAGGATGTGGATCCAGTGATTGATGAGACCGAATACCAGGAAGAGACTGAGAGAATGGAAGAGAGTGAGGATGGATGTGAAGAGGAGATGAGTGACGTACCTGAGGAGAGCTTGGAGACGGAACCATTGCCCAATTCTCATCCACTGTCAGGATCTCACTCTACGCCTGCAGAGAGGCCAGAGGAGAGGCCTGTACCTGCTCCCCGGAGGAAAAAGGAGGGAACCGTCAGTGGTGACACACCCATTTCCCCTCCACGAAGGAGCCAGAGAACAACAGCTGGAAAGAACAGAAACCCTTTTAACTTACCCAAGTCTGCATGCAACGCAGTGTCCTTTAGTCCAGATCTGCTATCTCAGGTGTTAGCTGGCATGGTCTTTTATTCATCACAACTTAAAGGGGCTATGGGTACAGAAGTCACCGAGGACGTTGACTTGTAGCAGGGGAGAATGTAGCCAAGTGAACAGGGGTTACTGTGTTTTTTTGTGTTAGCTGAGCCCTAATAGAATGTGTACTGTCACTTTAAGGCCAGCCAGGTTGAGAATCAGAGAACCAGGAAGTCACGCGAGACGTGAACACCCGCGAACCGTCGTCTTCCTAGCACAAACAATGGCGGAGAGGTCTGTTTCTTGTCTGTGAGAGTGTGTGCAGGGGTTAAACCGTGAAAAACGTGTAAAACAGAGGAAATAAGTGACCGAGTGAAAGAGTTAGAGCGGACCGGTAACTGAGCCGTCTGACGAGCGTGTGTGACTGAGAACTTTGTGTTTACTTCTCGTCGGTCGGGGGGTTTGTGTATTGTGTCCACGGTGTCGGGAGCCGCCATAGACGACCACGGGTCAGCGTAAGTGGCACATAATGTACTGAAATATTAGTTACTGTTATAATTTCAGTGTTAAATGCTGTTTATGAAGCTATATGTTGTGTTACCCATGTAGAGGGGAGACAGAGCCGTGTGTGCGTGTGAGCTGCATCCAGGTGCAGGATGAGGCTCTGAAGCTACAAGCTAGAGTAAGTGAGCACATGATTTTGGTTTCTGAATGTACAAGCTCATTAAAGGTCATGGTAAAAAGTGTATTTTGCACTGAGATATGTAAGAATGTACATTAAAGTTAATTCATGGTGTTTATTAAATTAATTCATGAAGTTTACAGAGCTAAAACCTTATATGTACTGTAAAATGTGTCTGGTAAAATGAGGAGAGTGGCTTAAAAATGTATTCATGCTAATTAATGTATTTTATTTCCTGTTTACCTAGGAATAGGCCACTACTGTTGTTTGTTAGTATTTGGTTTTGGTTTGATTTGGTTTTGTTTCATTGGTTTTGCGTACTTGAGACTGAGACATTCAGAAGATATCCAGAAGAGACAAGAAAGAACTTGTTTTATTTTTATTTGACTGTTACAACAAACATTTCTCTCAAAATTAGAGAATTAATGCTGTGCTCGTTGAGGGCAGTCGGGGTATTAAAGATCCTACTAAAAAGTATTTTTGTGTCCGGTCTCCTCCCTCATTGACCTGGCCACATATAACATATAGCTACACATATATAAACATGTTTTTATTGTCATTCATTCATCTTCTCACTATACACACTCCCATTCACACCTATGGGCAATTTTAGAGTCATCAATTAACCTAACCTGCATGTCTGCATGGGAGGAAGCAAAGAAGAAAACCCATGCATGTAAGGGGAGAACATGCAAACTTCACCCCATGGACGTTGGATTCAACCCCAGAACCTAGAACATGGTTTTTAATGATCATAAAACACAATTAACTTTAAATATATATATGTATTATAGATGTTTACAACTCCTTGTATTGTTTCGATTTTTCTCTTAAATACAGGCACATCTCTATGATGGGCCAATCGTAAAGGAAGTTTTGTTCTGTTGCAGTTGAAAAAGCCTACTTGTTTTTTTGCTATCTGTCTGTGCACAAAATAGATAATTGCAGACTTAAAAGTGAAGAGACAGGTGGTGAGTATGTTTTGAAGATATTTGCCCATATACACTAAATGTGAAAACCACTGGTGGTGGTGAAAAAATCGGGGACCATTAAAGGTCCCATGTTAAATAAAGTGAAATGTCCATGTCTTCTTAGATTCTAAAGCAGGTCTAGATTCAAAGATCAAAGCAATACACTTCAGAAAATGAGCTTAAAAAAATTTGGAGTTCTGTAACTTTGTGATGTCACAAGAAAGCAGCCATATAAGGGACCTTTAAAGTACCACCATTGCCCCGTTTACATGAGAGCTTTAATTCCGAATTAAAATCATTTAATTCTGAATTAAAGTTAATTCCGCTTTAAAAAGATCATGTAAACACTTAATTCCGAGTGAAAATATAATTCGGATTTAAACTTAATTCCGAATTAAGTGGGTGGTTTATTCCTATTTTAAATCGGAATTAATTAATTCCTCTATCATGTAAACGTTTATTCTTTTTAAAATTAATTCCGGTCGTTCTGCGCATGCGTATTAACTGACTCGCCGCTCTGTGTGTGTGTCGCGGTGATAATTTAACCGTGAAAAGTAGGCTACAACACACACAACATAACGTTACAGCCGCAGTGTTGTGAGTGAATCATGTCGGGACAACCAGGCTTCATGAACCCGCTCCACAGACCCCGGTGCCCGGCCGCCGCCGCCGCTGGGGGCGGCCGGGCGGGGAAGACGATCAGTGAGCTTCGCCTTCCCCGCCGTAGCAGTAGCGGCGGCGGCCAGGCTCACACACCCAACACCCAACTTTCTGCTTCTAAGTTGTTGTTAAGTTTAGGAGCAGCGGAGCGGCTCGCGGCTGCAGCTCTGTTCACTTCACACACTAAGAATGGAGTTTGTTTTCTTCCGGTAGACGTAAATACGTAAACACGTGTACCCTCTGTCCAATCAGAACGCTTCCCGACCTCCAGACGTTGAGCGGAATTAAATAAAGGCGATTTAACGTGTTTTCCATGTAAACCCTAATTCGGAATTATTATGTCCATGTAAACTCGAAGGAAAATATTTTAATTCCGAACTATTTAATTCAGAATAATTAATTCCGCTTTAAAAACATCATGTAAACGTGGTACATGTTGCACCATTGTTGCATTTATGTGACACTGTCCTTGTAGTGTTAGGTCTTCGGGGCTGGTTAGCTGGTTAGCATGTACTAGCATCGATTCAACACTGATTCTGAACTACATCATTATTATTTAGATATCCATATTCCTAAGAAAACACAATAGGCCATGCACCATGGCTGAGGGCCCTGCACAGGAAAAGACACCACTCCACACACAGTCGTATATGTAAAGCTTGTAGGTTTAATATGGCAATTTTCACCTGCAGATAGAATCAACATGTGGGATTCAATCCAGCTAAGTAAAATATATGCACCACTTAAGAGATCAGGACACTACAAAATAATCCTCTGATTGCCCCCCCTCCCCTCCCCTCCCCTCCCGTCCCCCCAATCTCTGCAGCTTTAGCAGTGTACAGCATCAAAACAGACAGTGGGCAGCAGAACACCGGGCTCTCCTCCTTGCATTTTTGCAAAAAAAGAAAAAACACATCCACATAAAGACACGGCCACCGACAACAAATCTCCATATAGAAACAATTACAGAAGATCATTTCTTTGCAGGTACAGTTAAGTCTGGTAATCATACAGGTAGCGTGTATGACACATGGGTTATACTACAACACAGTATATATACAGTTAGCAGTGAGTTGATGGCTGACGAAAACCCGCGGACCCCTCGCTGTGCTCCTCCCCGCTCGCTCCCCTCTCTCGTCTTGCGTCCTATTCACAGCTCTTCCCATGTGTTGATGAGTGTGAACAGACTCTGGAGAGGCAGAAGGCGAGTGTGCTGCCATTTTTGGCACACGAAACACATTGTGGCGGCGGCGTTGTCGCTGCTCGATGCTTGCTCTCGTACCCAGGCAGCGGGCATATGCTGTGGATAATATAAGAAGCACGCGTGAGTAGCCTTTGGGAGGAAAAAGAAGAAGTAGAAGAAAAAGCCCTGTTGAAGTTCACACAAAGGCTTCCTCTTGGAGGATCTGCAAATGCAGCTTTTGCAGAATGTTACAAAAGTGTTTTTTTTTTCTCTCTCTCTCTTTCATTAACATGTGAAGCAGTAAAGATGTGTGACGATACCTCCTATTAAAACTGAGGAAATATCAGTAGCCCAGAAAGAGTGGTTATTAACAGTACTCTACAGAGAAAGAACACTACACACCATGTTCTGGTTTTCGGTTGTAAACTGCCACTAGACACATTTTTTTTGTGAGGAGAGTGAGGAGACATTTAAAAGCAGCTTTTAGCAAAAAAACAAAACAAAAGAAACAATAGTACAGTACATCACAGCCTTTTTCCCCAGTATTCTAATGAAGCAGTGTGTACTTTGCTGGCAGTGGGACACTATTCTCTACAGGAATGTCTCAAGATACACACACAGCTCTTCCACGTAATGCACCGTATGGACACCTACAAAAAGTAAATCCCTGGTCGTTGTTTTGCTAGGATCATAAAACAGTCTGGGCAAGAGGGGTAAAAACTGTACATGTACAATGTAGATAGATACACTGTGTGACCCCCCCCAGTATAACACAGACACACCCAGTGTAAAAGCGTAAGTAAGTGAGCGAAGACGACACTAAGGGGTCTGTAAATGTACCGTTTAGCGTCCTAAAAAGCTGTGTGAACCACATCAGGCTGGTGTCACCCACCCCCCTCCTCCCTCCCTCCCTCCCTCCCTCCCTCCCTCCCTCCCTCCCTCCCTCCTGCTGAGGTCAGTGTAAAAATGACAGCAGGTCCCGGACAGTTTGAACCCCCCAGCTCTCCTTTTACTTTTTAAATAAATCATAGAAAAATAGTAGTGTACAGTGTACAATCTGTCACCGTCCCTTTGATTCTCAGTGTGTCCCGCAGTGTGCGTACTGTACAACTTCCGCATACACGCACTCTCATTGGTTCTTTAACTACATCAATTGTCTGACTCTTCTCAGGGTTAGGAAAAAAGTCCAAAGCTCTTGAGCGTTCTTCAGTGGTGGTGGTGGGGCAGTGGCTGCGTCAGTCTCTCCTCTGCGGCTCCGCTGCCTTATCCAACAGGCTGCTCCGTCCCGCTCCCCCCAATCCAATCCCATCTCTCAGGTTATCTCCGCAAGTCTCCGGGGAGGTTGAGCGATCCGAGCCCCCTACGACCCCTCTTTCCCCTCCGAGCCCTCGGGCGGCGCCGGGGGCTGCTCCGCCGAGGGCGACTGGGCCCCTCCCGGACCATCTGTGCAGAAGACACAAGACCAGACATGTTGCTGTGACTTTGCAAAAATTATCTTTGACCCTCCTGTTGTCCTTCTGGGTCAAATTGACCCAATCTGTTCCCTTCCTCCATCCTTCCTTCTTTCCTTCCTTCCTTCCTTCCTTCCTTCTCTTCGTCCTTACTTCTTCTTCCTTCCTCTTTTGATCCAATTGACCTGATCTGTTCCCTCTCCCTCCATCTTTCTTTCCTTCCCTTTTCCCTTCCTTCTTTCCTCCCTTCTTCCTTCCTTGAACGAATCTGTTCCCTCCCTCCATCTTTCTTTCCACAATCCTTTTCCCCTTCCTTCCTTCCTTCTTCTTCCTTCATTCTTTCTTCCTTCTTCTTCCTTCCTTGAACAAATATGTTCCCTCCCTCCCTTCCTTCCTTCCTTTTTGACCCAATTAACCCAATCTGTTCTCTCCCTCCTTCTATCTTTCCTCCCATCTTTCCCTTTGTCCTTCCTTCCTTCCCTTCGTCCTTAGTTCTTCCTTCCTTTTTGACCCAATCTGTTCCCTCCCTCCTTCTATCTTTCCTTCGTTTTTCCCTTCCTTCCTTCTTTCCCTTCGTCCTTCCTTGACCCAGGAGGACAACAGGAAGGTTAAAAAAAGAGGAATTATAATAATTGTGAGAGTTTGTTGGTCTGTTCTAACAACATTGTGGTTATAACATCACTACCCCAGTCATGGTCATGATAAATAACTTATGCTGTTATGATCTGACTCCTCCACAGAACGGACCAGTCAGCCCATTCCCATGTGTTGTCCTCCACTGTCACTGCCTGCCCCCTCCCACCCGACTTCTGTCCTGGATTACTTGGATATTTCTCATCTTATGCACATTCTTTGTCTTCATACTGTAATTATTTCACATTCCATCATCCATAATGTACATATTTGTGTTGTATTTATATTCATATTGTGAATATTCATTTATTTTAATTAGTTTATGGGTCAGTGACAAAAAAGGGTTGGCGAGATGAGCAATTCAGGAATATCTGAATCTAAAGAGCATCAGATTTGTTCAAATGTGCATTCTGTATTTATGTTGGTTTTATGTCATTTGTACGTGACATTTGCACCTTTTAAAAAACAAACAAAAGTAAGACTGAATGCCCTGAGAATGTCAAATGGTGTAACCACAAAAGAATTATAAAATTTAAATATTTGATCTACCTACATTGAATTTAAAGGGACTATGAGGAGTTTTGGAAAGCCTAGTGTTTTCACACTATATTTCCCATGAGCCTCCGCGCGCTCGGTGAAATTCTTGGACCGGCGCAAGACGGATGAAAGCGAAAACATTAATCATCATTAATCAAGAATGTAAGTCGGAGGTTGGAAGACGATCAGATACAATCATAGTTCCGACCATAAACGATGCCAACTAGCGATCCGCCAGCGTTATTCCCATGACCCGCCGGGCAGCGTCCAGAAAACTGAAACTAGGAAATGCTGGGCGAGTGGACCACTAAATAATAATATCAAAATAACTATAAGACAAAAGGATATATTTATCAAAAATGGACCCATTAACACGTGTGGGTAACGTAGATTCATCCACATTCATATGAGACTCTTTTTAAAAGCAAACTTCTCAGGGTCTCTTATAAATGCTACACTACCTTCTGAAAACATTCCAATGAAATAGATTTGTTTCCTGCGTCTCTGCATGCATTTTAGCAACTCTGGGTATGACATATTCTAAAAACTGTTTTTTTCTAAATAATGTGACAGATTTTCTTTCTTTTTTTGGGGGGGGGGGGGGAAATACTGGTTATACTTGACACTGGGCTGCATTATGTCATTGAGTTGTTAAGCTACCTGACCTGCAGTACCTCTTTCTTTATAGTTTTTCTTCTTACTTTTAATTAATTGTTTTGCATCAAAAATCAAAGCAAATTCCTCATAGCCAATAACCCTGACTCTGACTGTGATGTGTCAGTACTAGCTGTGCTCCAACACTGGCCCAACGTCCTCTCTCTGACTCTCCGATAGAGTGAATTTTCCTCTTGTTACACTGGACTTATTCTCAGTGTGTCCCATCATTTTTCTATGTCTCAAACAGCAACAACATACTGTATGCTGTTAAAGCTGAAACAAAACTCCTGGCAGGAAACCGTTCATGCTCTGACAGTGTGTGGGATTTTCACTGCAAACTCAATTTCCAACCAAAGTAAAACAGCGGGTGCGGTGTGTTACCTTTGAGGGACAGCTCAGCCAGTTTGAGGGGCAGGTCTCCAGGGTTCACCCCCGCTGGAGAGCCCAGGATGTCAGGCAGGGCGTTTCTCCTCCCCGAGCGCCCGGAGGAGGCAAAGTCCAACACCGGCTCCACTTCCGTCATCTCGGGATCCCTCTACGATTACAGAACAAACAGGACAGGGTTAAACTCTGCCAGGAACTCAACACCTGTTCATCGGCGTAATGGATAGAACACTGTTTGTTGTATACTGTATTATAACATCAGTAGAGATCACTCTGGGTTAAAGGGATAGTTCACCCAAAATTCAAATTTCACTCATTATCTACTCACCCTCATGTGGACTAAGGGCTGGGAGAAGTTTCAGAGTTATCCGTGGCTTCTATGAGTTACAGGGGGTCTCGGCATAGCAGTGCATGTCCATATAACAGTTGCAAATGGATACCACTTTTCTTGGTAACAAAAAGACACACCAAAATGTCTTTTTGTCTCCATGCTGCTCGTATGTAATGTCCGTCTTGTATTGAAGCCCCGACATGCGAAATTGTTCCAAAAAAAATTAAATAAGTCGGCGTCGGCAGTGTGATTACTGACGCCGGCACAAATCAGATTTGGACAGACCAGGAAGAAGAGCTTCCACTACAAACAAGCTTGAAATATAGACTCATTTTATTTTATTTCGGAACAATTTCACATTTCGGTGCTTCAATACAAGACAGACATTTCATACGAGCAGTATGGAGGTATTTGGATGTTTTTTGGTGTGTCTTTTTGTTACCAAGAAAAGTGGTATCCATTTGCAACCGTTATATGGACATGCACTGCTACGCCGAGACCCCCTGTAACTCAGAGAAGGAACGGAGGACTCTGAAACTTCTCCCAGCCCTTAGTCGACATGAGGGTGAGTAGATAATGAGTGCAATTTGAATTTTGGGTGAACTATCCCTTTAAAATGGGTTGAATGGACATGAATGTTGTCACCTCACTCATCCAGTGACTGTGGCTTTGCTTTGACTTTGCTAACAGCAACATAACTCTGATATGATTGTGATTATTATATGATTAGAATCATTTGCTGAACATTATGTTTGTGTATTTGACATCATTTATGGTTGACTGTCTTTTCTTCATCAACATTAGAGTTCTACACACACACACACACACACACACACACACCCCAAACCTCTCAGGCAAACCAGCTGAGAAACAGCTGTTCTCCACAGGCTGTGGACAAGCTGCTGCACCCATCACCCCCCCATCACCCCCCTAAACAAGTCCTCCAGTCCAGAGCAACATGAGTAACATGTGCAAGAATGTTTGAGGTTTTCACCACCAGTGTCATATGTGTCTGTCTCTGTCTGTCCATCTGTCTGTCTGTCTCTCCATGATCTGTCTGTCTCTCTCTGTCTGTTTCATCTCTCTGTCCATCTGTCTGTCTGTCTCTCTATGTCTGTCTGTGTCCCTGTCTGTCTGTCTGTCTCTCTATCTGTCTCATTATCAATTCAATTCAATTCAATTAGCTTTATTGGCATGAACAGAAACCTGTTGTTGCCAAAGCACTGCACAAACCACTCAAAATACATTTCAATATAACATATATACAGTACATATACACATCTCAATATTCAATAACAAATAAACAATATTCCATAAAACTACACCACAATAGAATCCAGTACAATCAGGTACAAACAATGGTGCAAGTCAGGATGTTAAAGAGTCCCTCAGGTTGTGGCAAGCAGACACATACCTGGCTGCCAGAGGAGCTGCTGTCCCTTCTCCTAGCAGGACTGACATTTTCTCCTCTGGTGTTAGGTGGAATCTTTTGATTTTCTTACTTATTTCTTTAAAGTGAGAGTTTCTTATTAAAGAGTATTTCTCACAGTGGAGCAGGAAGTCTCTGTGTCCATTTGTCTGTGTGTGTCCCTGTCTGGCTATCTATCTGTCTGTCTCTCTAGCTCTCTGTCTCTCTAGTTGTCTGTCTATCTGTCTGTGTCCCTGTCTGTCTCTCTATCTATCTGTCTGTCTCTTTATCTCTTTGTCCATCTGTCTGTCTGTGTCCCTGTCTGTCTGGCTATCTATCTGTCTGTCTGTCTGTCTGTCTGTCTGTCTGTCTGTCTGTCTGTCTGTCTGTCTGTCTGTCTGTCTGTCTGCCTGTCTGTCTGTCTGTCTCTCTCTCTCCCTCTCTCCATCAATCTGTCTGTCTATCTGTCTGTCCGTCTGTCTGTCTGTCTGTCTGGTCTATCTAATCTACTTAACCTATTTTTCTCTAATCTGATACCCTGGTCATTTTAATGACTTTAAAGACTGCTTTTAAAGTCCCATATTGAGACCATCATGTCTTTTATAAAGCAGGTCTATGTTCTATGACAACACTGTGTTACAGTAAATGCACACAGCCTGTACTGAGGAACCGATCCTTACAACCAGCTGTCAGGGTTTCTGTAACTTTATGACATCACTGGGTTGGGTCAGTTTGGGTTTGTCTAACCTGACATCTTCTTTATTTTTTACACATTTTATCAGAGTGAAAAGAGTCAGTCAGCTGTCTGCTGACGGTCCACAACAGTCAGCCCTGAGCCTGTCCTCTGATTGGCTCCCTGACCTGCTGTTACCAGAGCTCCAGAGAGAAAGCTGAGAGAGGCGACGTAACACTACACTGATGCTATTTGGGTTATTAAAACCACAAATATAATCTTCAAATGGATCCGTAACAATGTAATGTGTATTTTGGGGGTTTACAGCAGAGAGCAGCAGGGACGATTCATCATGACACATACACAAAACAACAAAAACGCACCTAATTGTGTTTAGTGATGTTAGTAACGCCGGGAGAGAAGATTCATCAGTGGAGCGGAGAATGCGTCTGTCTGGGCTCATGGCAACCAGCAGCTGGGGAGTCAGCTCCAGGCTACACTGGTGACCAGCAGAATTACATTCCTTGTCACACACACGCACACACACACACACAAATACAGCAAGCCGCTGTTGCTATGGCAACGATACAAAAAAAGCACCACTGGCAGGTATACGACTCGAATCCATTCTCTCTCTTCCCCCATGTCTCCCTCTTCTGTGGCGTCGTCTCTTCGCTTTAAATAACCAAACCCATCTCCCATCGCTCTCTCTCCACACAGCAATGGCATGTGAGTTCATGTGCACTTGCAGCTATGAACTGGACATAGCTACACTTAAACACATGCACAATCTAGATCTCCACAAAAATAAAAATAAAAAGGAGGAGGAGGGGGGGTTACAGGTTGGCCATCTGTTAGCCTTGAGCACTGTCTTATAGCTCAGCCTCAGACACTGAGCTCATACAAGTCACAGTAGTTCATAGTGGCCTATTTTTCTTTTAACAATTCCACGGACATAAACATATTTCCTCCAACACTTTGACACAATCGCACGCTGACAGCTAAACCCGCGACTCGGCACACAAGAGGGAGGAGCCGCCGCCGCCGGCAGGACAATGGAGACACAATGAAATGGCAGAATCTTGCACGGTTCAGTTTGATTGGAGGCGACAGCGGGCATTGTAGCGCGGAGCATCTTTGACACAGCTGATAGCATCTATTTAACACACACATACAAACACTCAGAGCATCCAGAGCTTTACTGAACAGGGTGAACGTACAGTAAGGCAGCAATAATTCATGCGTTGATGAATTATTGATGTCAAAATGTAGTCGTACAGTTCATGTTGTGCTCTTCTTAAAAAAAACGAACATGAGAATGGGCCCAGACAAATCCAGACACACACTGAGGTTCACTTGTTGGCAGGGCTCAACTGATTTAGACACATACAGGTATCGTTATAATTGTGATTTGAGTCATTTTTTTGAGGTGGAATGGTTAATATTCACTGGAAGAATTATACAAATGTGGATGATGTTATTTTTGTTGGGTTCAGTTCAAACAAGTGTTATTTCAATGAACTGTTAAGTAGTACTTGACAGTTCATTCACTATCTTTTGTCCGTTTTCACAGTAAATTACCTTTATTTAACGGTTCAGTTAAAACGCACTATAGCCTATTAAAAAAACATCAACCTTATTGTTTCTTTGGTCGTATCTCTTTGCAATAATGAGGTACTGCAATAAAAAAAGTAATAAAAATATCCATTATACGACTGTCATTTTTCAAAACATCTGGTTTGAAAAGATTTCAACCAATGAGTGCTAATATATGCTGTAAAACTGATGCTTCTGTTCAATAACTGCTGGCTTACTGAAGCTAACTTTACTGTAATAGTGCCCATGATGATTCCAGTCATTGCTTCTTTATCATTCATTGCATCAGCACTGGGTCTACAGCTGGTCACGATCATGAAATTGAAGTTGACAGTTAATTGCCATACATACAGTTGTGATTTATGATTTAACTGTCTTTTTTATTTCCTTTTTCATTTGGCTATTATAGAAGTTATTATAGAATTATATCAGAAGTTAAGCTCCTGGATATCAACAGTTTGTGGCACGTATTCTCCACTCATGTGCCATTAAACCACAGCAGAAGAAAGGGGCACAACGTGATTATGTCATTAACAGAGGACCAGTCAAACCTCAAACGGTGGAAAATTACATGGAGATAGTGATGGAGATATGACATTTCTGTTAGTTTCATCCAGCTGTATTTATACACATGAATGGAAACCATTTCGACGATTATGCAATAAAAAAAAATTGCAATCAGCTCAAATAATTGCGATGAGGTGATTATGCAATGATTGTGACAGGCTTACCTGGGTCTATGAGTGTGTCGAGCAGGTTATAGAAACCCTGAGGCACAGTCTGTATTTTTAGTTCAAACAGGTTATTGTAATTGTAAATCCTTTTTTTCTTAAATGTAAAGAACCTACCCTGAGTATACTCTCATTATAAACCTCCCTGTGCTGCTTCACACCCAAAAAAAACACCAAGGACCTTGTCTGCAGTATTAAATTAGTAGGACTGTACTGTGGGCAGGGAATCCAGAACATTGCCCCCCCCCCCCATCAGGCCCCAAACGTCAAAGCTGCTCTTTGTCCTGGATCTGAGGACACTGTTCAACTAAATGTCCGACAACAGCAGCGTGATGGGAGCCGGGCAGCAGAGGAGGAGGTTGCCAGACTGACTAGCTGATTATCAGTGAAAAGCCACTGGCTCTGGATCTGAAAAGACTGTTCGTCTGGATAATCGAAACTAGAACGAGGCTTCGGCTGATGTATTGACTCGCTGTGATGTCTGGTCTTTGTTGACCTTACATTTACAGTAATACCAGCTGGTGACAGCTCCCAGTGTGATGTCGGAGTATTTTCCTCATCGGCGTTGGGGTTTTAGTCTGTCAAATACCTCAAGGGATAGTTTAACATTTTGGCAAATTCGCCTATTGCCATAATCCCGATACTATAGGAGTAGGTTCATTACCTTTAATTGTCTTTGCAAGCTGTTTTGAGATCGGCGGGGCAGAGACGCATGCTGCTCACAAATCGCTATTTTCACCTTTCCCTCAAAACTCATCAAATGCACAATGTACAAAACGCCAAAATACTCTTGTTATGAAGTTATGACCTGCACATTTGCCACGCTATAATAACATACGGTACTGTGTATGTAGCAAATATTTAGAACTACTTGCGTTTTTGAAATCACTCCGTCAAGCAGCCATGTCTGGAATGTAGTTTTGGCTATTCACTTGCCTCGAAATAAAAAACTCTGTTTCATAATGTTACATTATTATTTCATAGAATGGTGAATGTGCAGGTCACAACTTGTCCACGAGAGAGTTTTGGAGTTGTTGGATTGTGTATTTGATGAGTTTGGTGAGGGAAAGGGGACCTGCCCCACCGATCTAAAAACAGCTTGCCCTAAAACTATAGGGATTATGACAATGGGCAAATTTGCCAAAATGTTGAACTATTGTTTTAGAATCCACTGGTGATTTCAATGTATATTATTTAGCTGCTGGTATTTCCCTTAGGTAAATATAACCCAAACCATCAGGGCCAAACATTAGACCCCAGTGGCATCAATCCAGATACATCAGTGTCAATAACAGCCTGGGAACCCCACCAAGAGTCTGGGCTATAATTAGAACATCTGGCTGGTGACTTTCATTAAAGCCATTTGGATTAAACATTGAAACAGGCAGTGACCCATCATCTGAACAGGTTTATTTTAGCTGCTAATCCAACAACAGTTTAGATGGGATTATCTTGTCAAGAAAATTGACCCAGATTCAGTGATGGCCCGCACCAGATTAGTCAGCCACAGGAACAAGCCGCAGGTGTGTTGCGCAACAAAGGTCGAGGTACACAGGAGCCTTTTGATGGAGGAACTGTCACACGGGTCAAGGGTTGTTTCCATGAGAGTGTGTGAAGATGCTAACAAACAAAAAAAAAGGGTGGGGGCACAAAAAGGCCATCTTTCAAACTGCTAACATGTGACAGCTCTGCAATTAAATAAGAGCTCATTAATGCCGCAAATTGCTACCTGGGCTATTTCTAAACACAGTGACCTCTATAATTTAGCAACAAATTATACCGCATGTACTTGAAACATCCTCTGTCTTGCAGGGCTACTGTGTAAATAATCACGCAGCTAAAATTATCTGTTCCTATCTTCACCAGTTTGACGTGCCAAAGGACAAAAAAAAAAAGACCTTTCACCCATGTCATCTTCTGTGGTAATTAACAAAGCAGGTATGATCCAGCGCAGAGTTTAACCAGCCTGTCACTTGAAGAGTAATTGTGACCGCTGCAGCTCGCCAAGGCACCGCAGCTATTGGGAACGGAAATGCAAGTCCAAAGTGAGTGGGAGAGCTCCTAGTCTCCACAGACATTTGCAATGGCGGTGAATGGAGGATTTCAGCACCACGGACAGAGCAACAGAGAGAGAGAGCAAGCTGAACAAAGATGCTGAGAGCTGGATAACTCGGACTTTTAGTGCATCCAGGCAACCAAACAGAGACACGTACAGCTTCTACTGTTCTGTGTTAAAACGTCAACACCAGGCAGACTCCAATCAAGAGCAGAAAAGCATTCTCCCATGGTCCTCCTGACAAGAACTACACAGGCTGTAGAGCATGACTGAAGACAGACAGGAGTTATATAGGCTCCACTCCATTAAGGACAAAAGAGTGGATGGCATGAAAAGAATGAAGGAATGCTAAGATGATGAAATGACATGTATTATTATATTTATTTATTCACATCTGCATTATTTATGTATCTATATATGTGCATTCTATTTCTGTTATCTCCACAGGTCCCACACTGTACTCCCCCATAGGAGCATAGTCTGGGAGCTGTGTTTTTTTCTCCTCCCCTCTCCTCTTGTTTCTCCCCTTTTCCTCCCCCCTCTTACCGCCCAGTCATGTTATGTCTGTCTTGTATGCTGTAGGCTATATGTACGGACGGGTTGATTGCTGTAATTTTGCTGTACCTCTGTATAGTGACAATAAAGGCTGATTCTGATTCTGACAGGCCTACTTATTAATTTACATATGCATTTCTGTATTCATAAATTTTTATATTCACTTATTTATCTAATTTCTGTCAATTACATAGGCTAGGCATCTGTCTAAAGCTGGGTTGGTTACAGTGGTGGATGTGGTGGACTGGATAGATCTACTATTACTGCCTTGACTCTGTTGGAGCACAGACGTAAGCTTTTATTTATCTACTTATGTAATATATACATTTTATTCACTAGCTTGGTTTTGTATTGGATGGGTATTGTACATGGATCACGAGAGGTTTTCTCTGTTAATGACACTGATGACAGTTATGACAATAAATCAGTATAATCTATGCTAGCAGGCCCTGTAATGCAGAATACAGGAAGATGAAGCGATTTCATCATCCATCAAACAAGATAAATAGCTATTAGTGAAATAGAAAGGAGCTGTGGCCACACATGGTGAGAGGAGGGGATGAAATATTCAAATGTAATTTGGTCTGACAATGAAATCAAAACTTATTATGTGAGTGTATGAAGAGAGAGGACAGGACACGCAAACCAGCCAATGTCAGCACAGCACATGCAGGTGAAGGCAACAGGTTCTTTACCAAGCTCAAGAAATTAGTACTCAGTGGATCAAATGTGTACAAAGACATTTCTGTTCTTCTACCAAAAGGGATAGTTCAACATTTTGGCAAATTGGTCCATTGCTATAATCACTATAGTCATAGCGGTAGGTTCGTTACCTTTAATTGTCGGTGTAAGCTATTTTTAGAACGGCGGAGCGGAGCAGCAGGCTGCTCAGGGCAATGCTATGGAGGCTAAGGGAATTTCTTGTTTTCCCTCATCAAACTCATCAAATACACAACCCAACAACTCCAAAAGGCTATCGTGGACAAGTTGTGAGCTGCATAATCACCACGCTATGAGACAATAACGGAACGTTACGAGACAGAGCTGTTTTATAGGTAAATTCATGCAAAACCGCTGATGCGCGTTGTGTTCAGGGACAGTTTTTCAGCAAGCAGACTCTGTATTTGCCTCTAAAACGGCTCTGTTTCGTAACATTCCGTTATTATCTCATAGTGTGGTGAATGTGCAGGTCACAACTTGTCCACAAAAGCGTTTTGGAGTTTTGGGATTTTGTATTTGATGGGTTTGATGAGGGAAACCAAGAAATTGCTTTAGCCTCCGTAGCGTAGCTCTGAGCAGCTCACGGCTCTGCTCCGCCATTCTAAAAATGGCTTGCACCGACAATTAAAGGTAACAAATCTACGTACCGCTATGACTATAGTGATTATGGCAATGGGCCAATTTGCCAAAATGTTGAACTATCCCTTTAACAATCAACTGATATACATGTTGCACATTGTCATATAGCTGCATGGAGCCACGAAACATTTTATAATTCTAACTCTACTACACTGATCTGAAGTCTGGTGAGCGAACAATGTCCCAATAATTTGCTTAACAATACAAAGTGCTTTCCACAATATGACTTGGAGAATATCTTACAAACAGACCATCAAAGTGTTCAAGGTTTTTTTAAAAAAAAGAATGATTATAAACAGTGTGCACATATAAAATACTGGTTTGAAATCTAAGCTACTTGTGATTATAGTGTAAAAATATCATCACTTTAAAAAACCACATCCATCCAAGCCTTTCCTCTCTGAACAGGAGACAATGATAGATATCAGTTGTCTGAGCCAAGCAGCCTGGCCCCTGCCTGCTGCCTGAGGCTGACCTCTATTCTGCTGCTCATCACTCTAACACTCGCAGCGTGACCGACCGCCAGAGAGAAGAGAATACAGCCTCACTACAGGCTATACATTATATATCAATGCCCACAACACATGAGGCAGCAGTTAAATGAAACGCTGTCATTTTTAGGTTTGATGATCAATAAATAAGCAAGAGGGAATGATTATAGATTACTTTCCCTCACCAGACAGTCTCACCACATCAAATCCAAACCACAGACGTCCATCCAGACTGTGCACCCCACCCCTCCCCGACACACGCACACACCCACTCCTAGTCACGGCATTAGTCAGTCATTAAGACAGAGGAGGTTGAGGTCAGGAAACTGCCTTCCCACCCGACTAGGAACTGTAGAAATCATGTTTACACAGCTGGCACAGACACGATAAGTTTGAGATGAATAAGTAATGCCTGGGATTAAGTCCCTTGCTATTTTTAGTCCCTCAAACCCTGTGATTATTCCCTGTCCTTCTCCCCACTTTTTTTCGCTGTTATCCTAAAGCTTAACATGACTCTAGCTGCCATGGAAACTGCACCATTGTTATAAAGGCTGCTATATAGTGGAGGAGGGGAGCAAGAGACGACGCTGGACTATCTTTATGCTGCTTTGCTTCTTTGTTTTTTTTTCCCCTGCTCATGCAGATGTCTCATTATGTTAACATCCGATTTGATGTTAACATCATGTGGTGGATTGTTTTTGCAGGTAAGCAATGGAAATAATAAAGGAGCGCAACGAAAAAAACTGTGGAGAATTCAGGAAGGTATACTAAAAATAACTGTTATGATTCAATAGAAAAACAACGAAAACGCAGGAGATGAGATGAATTCAGTGCAACGCTGTTAAATTCCATGCAAAATCCACCACCTGAGTAAGAAGTGTGAGGAAAAAGAACAAGGCTTCACTCGTCATATGCACATTAACAGGTGCACAGAAGGTTAAGCATATACACAAAGGCTACAAGGCAAAGCGCGGCTCTGATATCAGCAGCTGATGTTCAAAAAGGGAAAAAACGAAAAAGCTGTGTTTTTCCTTTCTTCCAAGGCACGAGGAGAGAGAAAGAGAGAGAGAGAGAGAGAAGAAGCAGAGAGGTGAGACTGATCTAATGAGACAGCGTGATCACAGCCTCCCTTCAGATCTCACAAACATACCAGGCAGATCTCTCGTCTCCTCTGCTGATCCCCTCCGATCTTTTTCTCACCATGGCTGCCTGCTTTCATGTTGCAGGAGCCAGCGTTTGCAGACAAAAAAAAAACATGTCGGTGTAGGCTTGTAGATAATTTGCCTGGTTGGGGGTTGAAGAGAGAGACCGTGAAGGTCTAGTGAGATGAGTCTGGGCATGTAGTTCAAGCTGAAATGCTTTGACAAAAAAAAAGGAGTCTCCTGTTAATCACCTAATTTCACCCATTTCATGCAGAATCTCCCCGATGTGTCTTTTCAGAGGACTCCACTTCCAAATGGGAACCATTCAATCACTTGTTGGCTATACAAAATTGTCCAATCACGGTGTAACATCTCTAAAATCTCAGTGGCATGTTTTCTGAGATTGGTAGTCTAGAGAGAGAGAGCGAGCCCTCTCAATATCCCAACAGTAGGGTGATGTCTTTATTTCTAACCTCGCGTGTAAAGGATGGATTCACTGGGTCGGCTCTGACCTAAGCTAAACTTATTAGCATGCCTGGCTAACCATCTAATGTGGCTTCCAAAGCCAAGGAACACATCATATGTTAATCTCATTATCAGTGATCTTGAGCTAACATAAGTAGAAAGGACACGTTTGATGGGATTTCCCTTACATCTTTTTACATACAGTCTATAGGTTACGTTGAAATAAGCCTGACCTGCACCTCAGGGTAATCAGTGCTGTGTTGTTACAGTAGGCTAAAGCTTAGGGAGCAACCAAACTACAGTAGTTGGTTAGCAAGTCTGTTCTTCATTTGGTTTGACTAAGTGTACACTACAGCAAATGCAGAGAAACTTAAAAATACATATAATGCAGCATTAATGTGTGCATGTTTCACTATAGTAATGCTAGAATGAGTCTAATCTTTATTTTCTAATTAATGCAGTGTAATAATGGGGGTTATCTGTCAGAACAATGCACTTTCTCGTATTTCAAAATATCTTCAACTGAAGAAGGTTTAACATTTCATAGGAGTCAGAAACGATGTCACCTGGAGATTGAGTTCTCAGCAAAATAATGGAGCTAGCTAGCTACAGCTGAAAGAGCTTTTTTTTTTTGGTCAACAAATGAGCAACAAGCTTAACTATATTCTGACACATTCTAAAAAAAGATTGTTTAATCTGCCACATTAACACTGGAAATGCCTATCAGCATGGCAGCAGCTAGATTATATTAACAAGACTGCAGGTTTAGCAAATTGTTGGTTTTTGTCTTATTTAATGGTCTAAAACAGGGGTGTATTTTAGTTCAGGGGCCACATAGTCTACAGTGCAATTTGTATCTCAAGTGGGTAGAACCAGTGTAGAATAATAACCTATAAAAAACAAGAACTTCCCTTTGTTTTATTGTAAAGAAGTACAAGTAGCCTACATTATGAAGATGTTCACAGTTAATGAACTGTTGTTTTACAAAACATTATGAACAACCAGAAATTTCTTGAGAAAAATATGTGCAACTTCAACATCATTATGTCTCTTATATCTTCTAGGCCTATTTTCACTTGGCCAGATTGGACCCACTGGTTTTGGCCCGCGGGCCACACGTTTGACACCCCTGGTCTAAAGCAACACAGACAACAATTTAAAACATATCAATATAATTAGTATACTTAATTGTTATAGAATTATGAAAACAGTTTCAGGAACTACCCACGACACAAAAAGGAAGTAACAGGCACTCACTGATATCATTCAGCCATATTGTTTTTTCGTCCAAAGAGCACTTCCTGTTACAGTCCTTAAAAGCAAACCACCCACTCGGTAATTAACTGCATTTAATGTGCAATAACAACAACAAGCCATTATATGAAATTAGGCCGACAGAGTGGTCTTGGCGTTGCCAAATATGAGACAGATTGAGCGGCTTTTCATAAGGGTCAATCACAACAACAGAGCACCCGGCTATTTACAATAATTAGCACACTTGACAGAGAGCTGTAAAGAACGGCTGGCAGGCGGGCGGGCGGGCAGGCAGCGCTGGCAGAGGCCTCAGGGACGCTCTATAGCACTGAACATGTCAAGTAAGAAGAACAGGACGATTTGGGTCATGTAGGACTTTCACATTCAGAGTTCACATTCTGACTCAGCACTGATTATTAACTAATCCTGACCACAAGTGCCTCCAATTTGCTCCATTACAAAGGGCAAACCTGATACAATCACAATGTCCAATAAAGAGTGTCCTATTTTTGCCTGGTGGTGGCACCACATGTGACACCAATGTCACCATTGATGTAGCTCTACTCTGGGTCAAATTAGATTCTGGAGCTAATTAGATTGGTGGCCTTGCTCACCTTTTATTTGTTTGGTTTGATTCCAGTAGGGGGGGCCGCCATAGATTTTATATGAATGCTGGATTACAGTACTCATACAGTAGAAGCAGCACTCAGTGTGGAAGCAGCTATGTAATGTAATGTCTTCACTGCTGGGCTTCATTAGATCAAATGAAAGTAACTAATAACGATGGTGATGTCATCAGGATTGTCTCAGCTTGGCCGTGGATACAGCACAATTATAACAGAAACAAATCATCAAATCATTAAGTGACTTTATGGTAAGTGTAGGATCTTGGATTGAGGAACTAAAAGTCAAAACTTAAAATCAGATCATGATTGATGAGAGTCACAAATCAGTAAGATACAAATAGCTGTGATTCTGTTGCACTGCATGCTGTGGTCACTATTCAATTAAAACCAGTTATCTATTTGGAGGACACTAAACTGATTTCAATCACAGTTCAGACGAGCGTGCAAGAAAATAATTATATGTCTATACTGTTTGGAGTCTTCATACTAGTAGAAGAGGAGTTTCTCCTGTGAAAAGGTTTTCTAAAAGTGGTTTAAAAATATATATTTCTGATTTCTGGGGGAAAGTTTCTTTTTCTTCATTTCAAACTTTTTTTTTTTTACCACTAAAACCTTGAAAATATTAAAGCTCAGCCCGCATAAAGTTTTATTTCTAGGGCTTACGAGTGTGTATTACACCTAGGTGTATGAACCGATACAGAATTGATTTAGAAAGACCTATATTACTGATGTTTTCAAACAGTAAGACTCCTCCACAGGGGGGAGAGGGAGAGTTTGAAGGAGAACTGCAAAGATACTGCATGAGGTGAGTAAAATCACTCTCTCTCTCTCAAAGTTATAACTCAGGTATATGAGGACAAACATGATGCACATATTTTGAGATTCAGTGTGATTTAGGCCTATATCATTATTTCTAATTTCCATCATAGAAAGATCAGTTTAGAAAAAGAAACTCATCATAATAATCATGTTTTAAAGGGAGCCTGAGCTGCATTTGCTGCATTTGAACCAAACCCTGGAGCATTTACCTCCTGCTGCGGTTCATTTGGGTTGGCGTGAATGCTGGCCTCGAACTCTGGTGCCGACCAAACATCCGCTCTCTGGTCCGCATCATGGGGGTGGTCTAGGTCTGCTATCAAGTGAACTCTGGTGTGAACCCCATCCACACCAATGGCACCGTTTTACGCATCATTTCATTCATTCACTCAAGGAGATGCATTGACTCTGTCAACAAGTGCTACTGTTATGGTGATTTTTATATGTTTGTGATTATTAACGTATTATTGCCCACTGACCTCATTGGTCCTCGTAGGGCAAAAGAAAAAAGTGGTGGTAGGTTGTCATTACTGCCTGTCGTCTTCTGTGATACGTCCGATAAGCTAATGTACGTTAATGGTCGCAGTCTTACCAGCCATTCATATGTGCAGCGCGTTACAGTCTGCTGATACAGTCCAGCACCAACACGAAAATAAGACAACAATGATGTAATTGCGAGGACGTTGTTTTACTTGCTTAACCGGTATTACCAATAACCGAACGACATTCGTGGCCACGTGAGTTTTGTTTACAATTTTTGGGCCGTTCGAGTTTTGCCTTTGCAAACCGGCCCAATTGAAAATTTGCAACGATGTATCATCCTTGCATTGATTCAAATCAGATGACGGACCCACCCTAACTGTGTGTTCACACCAAAAGCTTCCAAAGCGTCAAAACGCCGGAAGTCAATTCATTTTCAATGAGAGCCTGGCGACACTGAGCGTCCAAAGCGTCAACAGGCGTCGCCGCGCTTCCAAAGCGTCCAAAGCGTCACCAGACGAGAAGTTGAGCCGTGGTTAACTTTAGGGTAATTAGCTATGATGCGGTTCAGCGGCAACCGGCGCCAACCTGTCAGAATAAAGATGTCCGTCGGCTGCCTTTTTTCTCTTTTTTTTGTAGTTCGGCTTCCCAATGACCAGCGCGATTGAACTTTGACGCCAGTCACGTGACCAGCAGCCAAAGCGGCTGAAAATATTTGCCGTTTTGGGAGCTGTCTTGTCTGACGCCCACCCTCGAGCGTTTTTGACACTTTGGAAGCTTTTGGTGTGAACGCACAGTAAGTATCAGAAACTGATGGGAAGGAGCCACCAGTGTGGAGCTAGCTAGTTAGCATGCTAACTGTGGTAGAGGAAAGGAGCAAAACAATAAAGTTCCTTTCCACATGAACTCACCACACAACAGGTAAGATAGCAGCTGTTTGTGCTAATTTTAGCCATGCAGCACTTGCAAACCTAGAAATTAAAATGTTTTTCAATTCATCTGAGAATCACTGGGCTAAAATGAATGATGTCTAGACTTCATCCGAAAGCAAAGATATGTTTTCAAGTTGCTCATTTTTCTGACCAACACCAACACATAACAGACTAGTTGAATTCATCCTGACATAAACCGATAATAAATCTTCACACAAGAGGAACAAACAAGCAGAATGTTGATTCTGCTCCTTTCTTTACACGCAACTACGAAAACACATGTCACGGTTTATGATTTAAAACCAACAGTATCAGAGGTCGTATATCAGTTGCAGCAGGGGCAGCAGTAGTAAGGCCATGGGAATAAATCTACTTTATGAGTCCCACATGTTCGATACATGTGTGACACCAGAGGACAGTGTGCGCTGCCGTCACATCAATATTTCAGCACAAAGCCCGTTGTTTTGAAGAGTGTAACCAAGGCCGTCCTCCACCCCGGGCTCTCTCTCTCTCTCTCCAAACTAGACCATCATGTCAACAGTGATGCGGCCGGGCCGGGGCGGCTGCGGCTGCACGTGCTGCTCCTGCACGCTGGCTGGCTACCACCCACGGGCCTCTGGCGCTCTCTGACAACAACCCTGGCAAATGGGGCATCGGCTGAAATACACATACACATATACACAACAAAAAAGAAGAAAAAAAAAAATCTGCAAAGCCAACACACACACTGCCACCCTGCATCAACAGAAGTGTCAAGCTCTTGTGTTTGTGTTTGTGGTTGTGATTAAAGCTGCGCTCAGCAATGAGGATAAAAGAAGAGCTGCGACAGAAGAGGATTTCATCTCCACCAGTAGAAACCCTGGGATTTCCACTTATCTATCCATCCTGTTTTTTTTTTGTTTTTTTTTGTTTTTTTTCAAACGTCCAAACTCGACAGAGAAGAAAGCGGCATCCTGGTCCCTGACATTTCCCCTTCGGCTCCTCGTGGGAAATCCCAGGTTGTTCAGTTTCACAGCTGGATGTGGCAGGAATATCTCCACAGGGGAGCCGTACAAAACTCTGATCTGATGCCTCATCCACCTCAATTAGCTCCATGGGAGGCCAGAGAATTCAGGAGAATGGAACCTGTGATGTTTCCCTAAAAATAAACCCAATGTCATGTTCTCTTCCCTTCCACAAAGAACGAGAAATCAGAACTGAAGCGTGAAATTCACTGAACTAAATCACTGAAATCAGATCTCCATCACTCTCCTCATTTCTAAATGATTTCTAAATGATGTAAGAAGTTAATGGCTAAGACTTAAGGTGTTATTATTACCGCATTTGACCAACAAAAATACGTGGAAATGGAGAATATTGGATTCAGTGATCTAACAATTTAATCATCATTGATTATTTCAGCCACATTATAACCAGTGTTGCAAATGAGCACTGTTCTTTTTTTAATGATGAGTGATGACCTGTAACTGAATGCAACTAATGAGCATGAGGGTGGTTCACTCTGGCAAAAGTGAATGATGCTCACAGACCAGAATGTAGCAGTAGTGAACCAAAAAGCTGTTTGCCCCCCCCCCCCCCCAAAAAAAAAAAGGATTTAGAGGATCAGGTATGTAGAAGTCAGTTGATATCAACAAAGACATACAAAGAAATCTCAAGGAAACGCGACTGGACTTGGTTATTTGTCTTGGAAGACGTTTCACCTCTCATCAAAGAGGCTTCATCAGTTCATGCTCGCATCTGACCAGGCTGGGGACTGGTCCAACTATCTGGTGTGGAGACTCAGGTATTTAACCTCTGAGAGGGCTTTCACAAGACCGATGATGTCACTGGATCCCTTTGTGCTCCATGTGCCAATGACAGTCTTTAGAGTGTCTTCCAAGACAAATAACCAAGTCCAGTTGCGTTCGATTTGAATTTCCTTGAGATAACTATGACCTGGATAAATGAGAATATTCACAGGTTTACAAAGAAATCAGTTACTATGAACATCTCGCCAATAGACACATCGAGGTGAAGCATCGGACCAGTGTGAAACTGAATTCACCAAGCATTGGATTGTTATCCCACTAATAGGGAACATGATCTGGGATTAGACGGTTGTCAGACAAGTTAGTTTTACCCTACTGATGTGTTGTTGCAATAGTAATCCTGTAATCGTAGTGAATAAATGACGATCACCAGTTAGAGAGTCAGGAAGCTAGAGCTGAGAACTTTCTCCACAGGAGTCAAACTTAGCATACTGTGAATATACTGTACAACACTGTGTTTTTGTAAGAATGATCTTTGTCTGTAACAGTTAGTATTCTCTCAACTAGAAGGTTCTGGGATAAATTCTCATGTCTGGGTAGTTGTGTGTTTAGTTTACATGTTCTCCCTGTGTCTGTTGCCCCTTTCCCCCAAACTGGTTCCAGTGCTGGTTCAGACCCAGCGCCTGATGTAGAAACCGGCTCTTGGTTTTTAAAACTGGTTCCAAACTGGTTCCAATCAAACACCAACTCCAAGCTGGTCCAGAACCAATTGTGCACCGATGGCGCGAAGGGCGTTACCTGACCAAACAGGAACCGCGAAAACAATGAACCGCCATTTTTAAAATGACAACAAGTGAGCCAATTGCACTGACTAAAAAGAGAGAAATGGATTGTAAAAACAAGAAGCAGACTGAAGAGACCCAGTGCTTCCTGGTATTGTGGTCTTCATCCGAAGTACAAAACTCTTTTGAAAAGCCGGAATATGCTCATACTTCGGTTTTTAAAAACCCGAAAATGACCCCTGGGTTACTCCTTTTCTAACCTGAATATTACGCCAATCAGGATATACCCATCGAAAGGAACATTAATTTGTGTTCTGCGCATGTTCTAATCGCAAGGAACTTGGTCTTTTGAGTACAGGAACTACTTGTTGTAAACATGGCGAAATGCAAGATAACACCACACTTTTAGAGTGAGGAGGAAACACATCACACATGACTTCATAAGTGGTGAAAGACATGAACATCATGTCTTTTGCAGACGGTAGGAAGTACCGGGATAGCGAGTTCACCGTGTTGTTGTTGTTGTTTTTGGATACAGGAAGAAGAAGCCGAAATGACGCGCATAGCGTCATGACGTTCTCCGTACGTCGAGATGTTGTCCGTTCGTCGCTGTTTTGCTCGGGATATCCCAATTGATTACAATTACCACGTATACAGGAATAACCCTGTTTGTTCATGCATGTAAACGGGTTATTCCGAATGTTTCAGAACCGGAATATGGACCTTAAAGCAGAAGTAAGTGGTCCGGTCGTTTTCGCTAATGCTGCGTTCCAGGCAGGCTTTTGAAACCGTAAATTACAGCTTCAAGTCACAACTTACGACTTTGTAGCGTTCCAGGCAACCCACTCGTGTTTTTCCGACCTGTTTTACCGGTGAAAGTCACTATAACGGCCACTCATAACTTCCGACTGGTGAACTCGTACCAGATCGAACTGGTACGACTTCACGGTCGGAAAAATACGAGTTTCCTTGAACGCACCATAACAGTCCTCGTCCCTACGTCGCCACATTCACGGCGTCCCTTGGCTGCACACACAGCCCTGCATGCCGTTCTCTCTCCTCATTGGATAAAAACTGTAGGATACGATAAATGTTTTCTCCTCGGCTCAGAGCAGAGCAGAGTGACTGAGAGACCCGTGTTTCAGTCCAAACACTCTATGTAAGTGATTGCTGTCGGAAGATATAACTATTTAAGACTTATATTAACACAAATATATCACTTACTTCTGCTTTAACCCGAATATTAACCCTAATCCTCCCCCAGCGTCTGCAGGGATAAACAGTAACAGCTAAGGGTTCTGGTGAAAACAACTTATTAATTATTATATCTCATCTGTTGGCAGTACAACAGGCTCAAAAATAACAATTATTTCACCTATTATCATCTTGTGAAGCTGCCGTGGGGAATGTGTCAGCAAAAACATCTGTCTTTTCACAGCAGACACAACAACACCACCACAAATTTTTACACTTGTGTCTCTGTCAGACTGACAAATTCAGCTCCAGTAAAAAAAAAACAAACAATTGGACGATGCTGACGTGTGAAGTCGGCAGGCGCGGCTCCCGTACAGAAAGGCGGCAAAACCGCGCTTTTGTGGCGCCCATTCAAACAGCCATTTGCCCCTCTTACCCGCCAAAGGGGGGCAGAACAGGGCTCCTCTGATGGACGACGTCCGACGGGCCCGCTTTGAGATGCCGTGCTCTGTTTCTGGGGCAGACGGGATTCCACGTGGTAATTATGAAGGGGGGGGGGGGGGGGGGGGGGGGCTAGCTGATTCCATTGTGTCGTCTGATGCACTGAGAAAGGTCACTGATCTGTGAAGTGAATGGATGCTTTTGGGATTTACAATAAATCCTTTGTCTCTGCAGAAGAAGCCACCCCATCTCACCTACTGTCCCCTTCCCATCTAATCAGTACAGAGAGGATGGCAGCCGGAGAGATGACATTGAAGAGCAACGGTCCTTTTCACATAGAGCCGGGCATAGGCATGCTGGAGGGGAGGGAGGGGGGGGGGGCGGGACAGGACAGGACGTCGGGACATCTATTGAGTTATGCTGCCACTTCTTTTGGCTCTCCTCAGGCCCGGGCTGCTGGGAAAACAGGCACAGAGAGGTTGAGGTCGGAACAAAACAGTCTAACACAGCTTCTGTTCCCGTTACCATCCGCCGTCCTCTACGTCTCTGCAATACACGTCCATGTCTTCTGTGTCCTCCGCACCCAGGTGGGGGGAAATAATATTGACCGACATGTTTTAATAGCGTAAAGATGAAAGTAGCTGCAGCCAAATGGCAGCCGGCCATTGGTGACAGTAAAAGGGCAATGGGCTGTAGAGAGGCAGCAGCTCAGAGTAAACTCTTATAGGTCACTGGTCAATACAAGGGGGAATAATAAAGGGCTGGGTTTTAGCCTGGCAAATGACTGCTTCCATCCTCAAAGTGGCAAGGTCCCCAATCAATGTGAATCCGATGGAGCGGCGGGTGGTAAAAACCGTGTCAGGCTGTCATTTATCTGACAGGAGAGGATGACTTTTCTTTCTTTCATGAGAAATTCAACAGCGGATGAAGGATGGTGAAAAAAAAGGCCAAAATGTGAGGAATGTAAAGCATGGTTCTCCACAAAAGCCTGATTTTTATGTAAAGGGATAGTTCAACATTTTGGCAAATTGGCCCATTGCCATAATCCCTATAGTCTTAGGAGTAGGTTCGTTACCTTTAATTGTCAGTGCAAGCTATTTTTAGAACGGCGACAAAGCTGCTCAGAGCTACACTACGGAGGCTAATGGAATTCCGTGGTTTCCCTCATCAAACTCATCAAATACACAATCCAACAACTCCAAAACGCTCTGGTGGACAAGTTGTGACCTGCACATTCACCACGCTATGAGATAATAACAGAGCGTTACGAGATGGAGTTGTTTTCGAGGTAAATTCATGCAAAACCGCTGATGCACAACAACTCTGTCTCGTAACGTTCCGTTATTATCTCATAATGTTGTGGTTTCAAACCAAGAAATCCCATTAGCCTCCGTAGTGTAGCTCTGAGTAGCTCGTGGCTCTGCTCCGCCATTCTAAAAATAGCTTGCACCGACAATTAAAAGTATACGAACATGGCAATTTGCCAAAATGTTGAACTATCCCTTTAAGGAAAGGATTACAAACTGCTCATTTCAGTTGATAGGGGTGCCATGGTAACAGTTGCTGGTAGATGATAAATTCATCCAGGCATGTCAGCCCATTCTTTGTGGGGAAATAATGGATGTGCTCAAACTTCTGTCTTGTAACAACTCCAACCAGTGGAATGAGCCTTACACAATTACAATTTACATTAAGAACCATCACATTTACTTTTTTTTATATGTGTCAATGATTTTTAAAAAAAAGAATTTCGATTGAAGGAATTTTAGTATTTTTCATTTTCATTTTGCTCCATAAAATGCCTAAATGTTCCAATCAATCAGGTATATTTTAGCATTTAACTAGTTTTGAGCTTTGTTATTTGATATTGAAGTGAATGCGTATTATAGTGAAATGACAACACCAGCCTTCATCACATCCAGTAGGCCTACATGCAGACTACTGCAACCCCTGGTCAGGAGAGGCCTGCACCTTGTTTATGTGCCTGTCATGGCTCTAATGAGGGGAAGTGTTAGATAGAGGATGAAGATAAGCTGCTCAGTGTTGCCGAGGCCACTGAAGATTAAACAGATTTCATAGGTAAAGCAGTTACCTGTTTACCGATTACAGTGGCAGCCTTTGTTCCCCGTCCTATCTGAAGATAAGGCTGACTTCAGGAGGTTAGTGATAAAGGATCGAAACAGCGTCTGGCACCTCTGGGACTCCAGACTCAGAGTGGGTGGGTGTGTGGGGGGGGCGCGCACGGTACGATGTCATCATCTGTCTGCCATCATCTACGTTAACGCACGGTGACACGAAGCCTGATTTTTCCAAGAAAGAGCAGGAATGCGGAAGGAGAACAGATGATGGGATGTCAGATGATTCACCCGGCGATGACAGAACAGAGCAGCCCGCCCGCCCGCCACGCCGACGTGAGCGAGCTACCTTCACGTCGCATGACTAAATATTAACTAAGGGGATTTAAATATGACTAGAAGTGACTGTATTGCCAAGAATTTGATGTCGCTGTTCCCCCAGTGCGCCATAAAAACACTTTGAGTAGGCACAATGAAAAGATTTAATGTTCAGCTTGTTCCTTTAATGCTAATCGCAGAGCTATTAGGGCCCTTCTTTAACACTTATATTATATCTAGTACTAAATTATATTATATTATTAGGCTATATTATATTATATTCACTCAGCTCTACAAAACTTGTTTAGGTTTATTCCCTCACTACCCGCTAATTAAATCAATTTGTCCGTCTCATTCTCCATGCTCTCACCAGCCTATTTAGCTGCAAAAGGCTGCTTCTGCAAGAAAAAAAATAATTAAAAACTCTAATAAACCCAGTGTACACTACCCACCTGCCACCAAATGGGAGACAGGAAGGTCCAGGAAGCATGAACAGGGATCTCTGTGCTAAAATATCAGCAGAATGACGGGGGATATATGATAACACGTGCGTCACTGCCGCGCTTACAGCTTCTTCCACTGCAATTCAGGGGGTCATAATAAATCTCGTGCTGCAGCTTTAAAGTAATAAACAACATAAAAGTAATAAACGTTGCACTTTCACCAGGGTTGTCCTGGGTGAAACTGCAGGAAACACCAGAACAACTTAGTTTTATACTAGCATTAGCAGTGAGAGCAAACTGAACAGCCACCACCAGATCTATACACACACACACAACTCAGCAGCACTGAAATGTTAAAGTGCTGCTATTGATTAGATTGACAGGTGATCAGCACATTCCACAGCAGCAAGACATGAGACTATATTATCAAACATGCATGCACATGTAATTAACATAGGATGAGAGTTTTTTTTTAAATGAAAGAGAGGGTCTCGGAGCTAAAAACTAATATTAAAATGAATAGCCTATCAAAAATACCAGGCCTCATTTTTCCTCTGTGAGGTAAATGATTCACAGTGGAGCACGTTCAAGAAGACACGACTAAACACAGGCAGACAGACTTACTGACAGTGTTCTGAGTCTTTTTTTTTTCTTCTTTTTTTCAGCTTCACATTCACCAAAGCATAAACACTGCACACATGTGGAGCTGGCACTCATATGCTCTCCACAGGATGAGGACATGAAGGGCCTACAGCACACACACACAGGAATTTTTCATCTACATTTAGCATAAGATTATAGTTAGGGATTTGATTTGTTTTCACATTAGAAAACAATGTTAAATTATGTAATTTTCTATTTTATTTTTTGAAAAGCAGAGCCTTGCCATTTAAAATACAGCATACTGCCACACATTGGCCTTTGTAACCTTATAGGCCCTTTGGAAATAAACCAGCTAAACCTGCATTGTGAAATGTCATATAGATCTTTTCAGGTGAGAAGAACACCAGATTCTTCCTGTCAGTTTTCACAGTCTAAATTAAACATGTTGACTTGATACTTTGTTCATTCCCCCTGGTGGTTTCATTCCACAGTTCACCCATATAGCAGGAGAAGCATCTGAAGGTCACGGTTAATGCACCTTTTTAATAAATCAGAGCAGATAATCCAGCTGCCATGGAGCAGCGCTGTGAGCCCATATGGAGGTGACAGACAGGCTGCTGGAGTTGACTGGAGGAGCCTCCACTCGGCCCTGTGTGGTTGACATTTACCGGATCACCACTGTTAAATATTAACAAGGCTGCATCTGATGCCTCACATGATGGTTGGTTGATTCTGGCTGATAAAGTTGGTCGCTTGGATTTAGTTGTTTAAGCTCCTCCTGCTGTTGTTTAGATTGTTTTTTTTTCTCTAATCTCAGTTTATGTGAGGATAATGGCCCCAGCATGCCTCATTGACTCTGTACTGTGAGCAGCAGCTTCTCGTTGGAGGCTGCTGCTGCTGCTGCTGCTGCTGGCTGTGTTAGGGCGCAGCAGCAGCAGCAGCAGCAGCAGCAGCCAGTCTGATGTCCTACCTGTGGAGCAGAACAGGTGACAGCGTCTATAGGCTACTGTTATGTACGCAATGACGGACACTCACCAACTGATTTCAGTGCGCTTCACCGAGGGACGAGAGGAGAAGATGATGATGATGAAGAAGAAGAAGAAGGGAGAGGAAAAAAAAAAAAAAAAAAAAACACCGAGGAGTCCGAAGTTGGAATCAGCCGCCAGACACCATCTTCTGCAGGGGCGAGGAGGAGAAAGTGCGGAGTGTCAGGGAGCTGGTCCACGCGTGACACGGCCTCATCCCCGCTGACATAGCGGACTGAACGGTGGGGACGGTAGCGCAGCAACACAGACAGCTCGAGCGCCGCTCGCGCACCAGCAGCAGCAGCAACAGGGAGGAGCGTCAAGGCGCGCGCAGTCAGGCCGGAAGATACAGGAAGAGAGGGGGATCTGGCCCTTCAAAGTAAAAGCAGAGCAACGGTGGCTATAACGCTTGAACTGGAGGAGGCCTGTCATTGGTTGAGTGGGAAATCACAGGAAACACTAACAAGTGCAAGAGAAAACAAAATCTAGGCTTCATCAAATCCCAAGCTGGACAAATTGTTGAAAAACGCGTGCTAAAGTTGGGAGCCAAAACGCATGTTAAAAGTGCCCTCTTGAAAGCCAAAATGCGTGCTAAAGTGCCCTTTAGGAGCCAAAACGTGTACTAAATTGCTCTCTTGGGAGCCAAAATGCATGCTAAAATGCCCTCTTCAGTGCCCTTTTTTTTCCTTTTTGCCCCTGCCTTTCAAAAAGTCTATGCTTGCCTATAGCTTGATTAGTCATAATTAGGCTACAGTAAATGGTTTGACCTCCAAGGGTATTTACATCTGTGCTAAACTGAAAACTGTTATATTATGTTCCACTATGTTGCATGATAGGCTATATAGGAGCTTCACAGACAATCCAGTTCTATCCGCCTATATATTAGGCTACAATGGACTTTGTCAAGGTCATTTATTTAGAAAAATATGCATTATGCATTATGTAGAGGTCTGGCCAAAATATTTTTTGTCTTTTAGCTAGGCTATATTATACACAAAAAATGGGAAATAGAATCTGTACCATCTGTTAACTAAATTATTTTTGTATTTGCTAGCCAAATACCTGCATGCAACTTTTATGAGAGCGACTTTATGGTGCAATTATTCATATAATAGTCATTATTATTATTAGACTAGGCTACTGGTGTCATAGGTGCTAATGAAGTTCTGTTTCTTGGATTTGTTTCAAGCTGTTGTTTTATTTTGGAGTCACAATAGTACTGTTTCCTATATGAATCTCGGTAAGAGCTGTTTTGTTTTGCCACTGCTGCTCAGAGGTTTGTACCATTGTCTTTTTTGGTAAGGGTGTGTGCACCTTGTCTACATGTTCAGATGAGATGGAATCGTTTTTTCACCTGTCAGCAGATGGAATTCAGTCGCTCAGGCATGTGCCCTCAGTCCCTGGTGGCACGAAAAAAGTATTTCATCGATTCATGACCAATTGTTGCTGGATGGATGATAAAGTGAAGCACGTGTTTTGCTGGATGGGTGAATACCACCTTAAAATGGCAACAGAGGAACAGAGTTCCTGTAATAGCAAAGTCAACTGTGTTTTCACCTGAGGCTGTGTTTTCTCCAATCAACAGGCTCTTTTTACACCCTCAGTGTTCTGTGTTCTTTGTTCCATTTATGGTTTTCAGCTGAGTACCATTGAAGCATTGATAAATGTGTGAAATGCATGAACTCACTGTTCACAGAGTGGAGAACCACAGAGGGAACATGGAGTGCTGCTAATACTTGAGGGGAGTGACCTATGTTCCTCGTTTTTCCCAAAAAGGGTCCTATTGTTATATGTTCCCAGGTCACCATTCATACATACATGTTGCCGGTCGATGGACTCTCTCTGGACTATCTATCTGGCCTGTCTAGCCTCTGGTCTTTTTACTAAATTTAACAAACTCCTTTCTTTATTGCCTAAACCCAACCAATAGGACAATTCCACTTCTCACTGAAGTCACAACTCAACTTCTTACTCAAACTCATGGGACCAAAAACCAAAAATTGCACATTCCCCAGGTCCTATGGCAGTGATTCCCAACATTTTTGGCTCGTGACCCCATCACAAATGTCTGGCCACCCCGCACCGTCAATCAAAATGTGGCAGCTCAGATATTTTTATATGCTGAATTTTATTTGAACTTGATTGAATGTGAAAGTGTAGAAAACTGTTGTTTAAGATTGTGCATGGTGTTTTTAATAATAATTTTAAAAAGTATGTATAATTCTTTTTTTAATCAAATATTCAGGCGACCCCATTTGAATTCCAGGTGACCCCACTTGGGGTCCCGACCCCAAGGTTGAAAAACACTGTCCTACGGGTAAAAGGATGTTCCCCGCTGTGTATGTGACCAGGGAACATAGACCGGGTCCTACTCCTGTATGTTCCTGGCTGGAGCGTAGGGATGACCCCCTTGATACCACTGAACTGTACTTAAACAGAATGAGGGTTTTTTTTTTTTTTAATCAAAGATTCGGAGGAGAATGACTGTCACTTTCACTCAGTGCCAGGAGGAATATTTCAAAAACTTTTACCTGATTAGCATCATCTTATACATCTAATTATCTATAATCATTACCTACTGTCATGGAACCATGATTCTGAATTGTTTTAAGGATATAAAGACTCTTTGGATTACGTTAAAATAAGGGTGTGTGGAGAAGTAAAAGCTATGTGCTGCACTGAAACCATTTAGTCACAGGTGAACACCTTCACTGTGTTTCTGAAGGTTAGACACAAACAGATGGCGGTTCGCCTCCTGCTGCTCTAAACTCACTGTCTGACCTTCATTGTCATTCATGTTTGCTTACTGTGTGCTACCTCTGGTGAAATGAAATCATCATTATTCCTGTTTCGTTCCAATCTGGCCATTAAATCTGGCTGATCAGTAATATTATAGAGGCACTATTCTCTGAAAACCTAAAAAAAAAAATGTTTTTATTCATGGTTAATGTTTTTTCAGTCAATTTCAGTATACTTACTCCCTTTATGGAGTATATTACATTGTTGTTTTTTAAAGGATCTGAATGTTGCTTCCAACAAAGGTGTTAGACACAGGTGTTGATAGGACTCACACTTGGGATCACAGTTAGACAAGGTGGGAATGGCAGGCTCAGAAATATCAGCACAGGCAGATTTACAACAGAGCAAAAGACCCAAAAAAGTGAAGCATCACTGTGACAGCCTGTGTTTCCTACATGTACTGTTTGAACAATAAGGATGTCCCTCAGAGCCAAGTCGTCTCTTAGAACACAGGCATAATGTGTGAATCAGAGTATGAATATTTATTACTGGTGGAAACAAAACTTGAAATAGAAATTTTCACCAAAGCAAGGCTGATTTATTTATACAGCACATTATCATACACAGAGATCATCGGTGTGCTTGAGCATAAATACAATAAGGAAACAGTGAAAAAAAAACCAATATAAAACACTGATTATAAGATAGATAATATCTCATCAAAATGTTAGTTCTCCATAGCCCAGACTTATAGACAATAAGTCAAACTTTGAAGCAAGAGCACAGAACTGAGAACTGGAGTATTGTGCTGTCTTTTCAGATTTTTTCTATGACCCTGAACAACACTGTGAATAGGCTGTAGCTCAATAGTGGTCTTATTTAGTATATCAGTGAAGAGAGTGTCACAATAAGTGGCTCTGGATGTTATGAGGGCATGAATGACAAGTTTGAGGAGTTTTATAGGAGTATCAAGAAAACAAGTAGTTTTGCCATCAGTGGCAGACAGTAGGTACATTCAGACGTTGAGACCTTTGGTATTTAGGCTACATTGTTTATCCTTGACGGTGGAGCTTATATTCAATTAGTAGCCTAGTTTCTGATGTAAAAAAAAGAAGAAGAATGAAGCATGAATTAAAGTTTTTTAAACTTGACTTTTGCCTCTTAATTGTACATGCAGCACACAGGGATTATGATTTATTTATTTATTTATTTATTATGTAAGCATATTGGATTGTAGAATATTGTAGGCTACCTAGTTCAAAACAAAAGTAGTAGTCCTAACAAAACTGTAAACAGCTGGTATTTAGACAAATTAACGACACACTGCTACTTAACGGCTACTGTCTCGCCTAAAAATGTTTGAAATGTCGATAAAGTGATATATTTACAGAGTTTAGAGGTAAAATGAAATCAGCTTCTGACTGCTGATTTTGGCTCAGGTAGGAGTCAGCATGTAGTAGGCTATGCTGCACTGTAAATGCTCTGTATAGCCTACTGTCTGATCGTTGAGTATGTATGGAGTATGGAAAGTATGTAAGACCAACAGATACAAGAACTCTTTTATTCCCACTGTTACTAGTCTTGTGAGCCCAAGGATAAAAGAGGAGGCTAGCTCCTCTTTTATCCTTGGGCTGCTTTTTATTTTATTTTATTGTATCACGTGTTGTATTTTGTATTACACTCTCATGCTGTAGCTATTTATTATGTCCACCGTTTGATGAGTTATTTTATGTGTTTTTATGTTATGTATATGTATGATGTGGTTCTTCTTTTTCTCTCTGCTGGCTGCACGACAAATTGCCCCATTGGGGATAATAAAGACACCTTGAACCTTGGAAGTATATAGTATGTAGTATCAGGTTTCAAACACAGCTATGATTCCCCTCTGAGTCCGGGGTGACCTGTTATCAACATCTGTGGTCTGTAGGTTGACCTACTAACCTCTGACCCGGATGATGTCATCTCTGAGCGCGGCGCGGCTTGTTGCTACCGCTAATGTTACGGTTCGTTTCTGCGTGTTTCTGACAGAACAAAATGAGCAGCTGGATGAAGTTCAGCTTCCACAGGCTTCCTCTCCGCAACCTGGACTCACTAAAGCTCTGGCTAGTTGAGCTAAAAATGGACCCGAATGCCGAAGCAGAATGATTATTATCAAAATGAGCCGTGCAGCGCTCAGAGATGACATCATCCAGGTCAGAGGTCAGTATAGGTCAACCTACAGACCCCGGATGTTGATAACAGCTAACCCCGTACTCGGAGGGTAATAGCACTAGCATATCATAACAAAATGTTGGTGAAATGAACAAGTTTCTCTGCAGATAATGTGTTATTTAGAGGCTGCATTCTGCTGCCGACTCACGCGGCTCTTGGCTGGAGCTAATTTCATCAGAACGACTTGTACCAAAGTAGGGCTGACCCGATTATCGACAATCGAAGCTTTGCGGACATAAAATCGATCAAAATCGAAGCACGCTTCATTATGGCTTATAAATAAAATGTATTATTATTAAACATCCAGAAGCAAATAATATCTATATACGTCTGACAAGCAGTCAGACCGGTCAGAGCCTTGTAGAACAAATTTCAGTGTGTAGCTACAGCTGTGCCTGTAGGCATTAGCTTTATCACCATTCAAACCAACGTGTAACACATGATATTGCTCGAAATGATTATTATTATTTTTTATTTTTTTTAATCGCCAATATAAAAACCTACTCTCTTGTTTCTGATCGCGGCTGCTCTTGGATGGTAGGTTGGCACATGGGTGGTAGGGGAGACCGGGGTCAATTGTAACATTTTTTGGTTTTGATGTCATAACTCAAAAACCACTTGAGCTATTTGGATAATTTTTTTATGTAGGAATCTTCTATCTATGTTCTACTTGTTAACAGTAATTAAATGTTTTTACAAAAAATGTTTGAGTCACAATATTGATTCAAACACAAGAAGGCAAATGTTACAATCGCCCCCACGTGCGGGGGCGATTGTAACACATACGGGGGCAATTGTAACAACATACTTTATACCTTTATATAAATACCAAGGACCAAAGTAAACTCCCAAGAATGTAGACATAGTTAATACCATTTAATATCAATTGAACATATATAAAAAACACTTGTCTACTGGTAAGAACAGTTATTAGTTAACAGTTAAGATCAAGAAGTCCATCTCAAGACCCCGGAGGCCATGATTAGTTTTCAAAATGTCTTCTTTTGTCAATTTATAGTCCAGAATACAGAGATAATCAATTTATATTATCATATAAAAGTATGAAAACCAGAAAATAATCATATTTAGGAAGCTGAAACCAGTGAATTTATGACATTTTTGCTTAAAAGTAGCTTGAACCGATTATTCGAAATCATTGCAGATCAATTTTCTGTCGATCAATTGATTGAATAATTGTTGCCGCTATAAAATAAATAAATAGGCTTCATAAATAAATAGTTACAACCAGTTTTTTAATCAGTTTCAATACTAAGCTATACTTTAAAGCTACCCTGCTTGCCGGCTAGCTAGCTTTTTGACAGAGTTATCAGAAAAGTCATCAAAACTATATTTTAACTTTAATAGACAACAAAGATAAATATACATATAAATTAATATAGCACTTTTCTATATTATAAAGGGGGGAAATCAACTAATTTGAGGGTGTTACTGAACTGGACATCATTTTGATGGTGTCGGGGGCAATTGTAACAGGGCGTTACAATTGCCCCCGATTCACCACCCATGATAAAAAGCTGTCTGCTGGCAACAAACAACAAAGTTAACATATGACAAATATAGCAAATGATAGCCAACAAAATTGTCAACAAAACTGGATGTGTTTCAATTATTAGACATTAAAGGTTAAGAAGGAATGAGAAAAATACCGATGATGAAATTTTTTACTTTCATACCTCAAAAATGAGTCATGTCAGATAAAATCAGAAATGCATGAGATATAAGTTTTTCCTTTGGTAGGCAGAGAGGGAACATCAAAAAGCAAGTGCATAATGAATTTCATGGTTGTATCTCATTTCTGATTGGTGCAATTTAAAATGTTACAATTGACCCCTGTTACAATTGACCCCGGTCTCCCCCCGGGTTGGTTGGCAAGTCAGTAAGGAACGTGCTGATTGGCTATTCATTTAGCCGTCAAAACAGGGTCAAAATTCGTAGGCTACTTGTAGCAAAGACGGTTTGAATATCTTTGCTTGTAGGCTAACTTGAGTTTTGTAAACTTACTTCAGGGTCGCACTTGAAGGTGGGAAATTTGTGTGTCTGTCGGATTTAGTTTTATATTCCCACGGATACAAATGTGTTTACATGCACAAACTATTTTTACAAATTCAAAATTTTGTTACACATGCACAGAATATTTTTACAACTTCAAAACGTTGTTACACATGCACAAAATCTTTTATACACCTTCAAGACTGTGTTACGTATGCACAAAGTGTTACACGGGCACAAAATATTTTTACAACCACAAAACTTTATCACACATTTGAACATAATTGTAGGCTACAAGTAGCCGACAGAAATGACTCTTATTTGATCCCACACTCGCACTAGTATTTTGTCTGAAACTACTGAAACCGGAAGTTGAGAGTCATTTGCGCCAACATAAAACGTTTCCGTCTAAATAAAAGCTTTTATTTTGAAAGACGATGGGCGTTTCCGCGTGTGGTCATAAACAGACTTGATTTCACCGTTTCACTCGGTTTCTTCCTGAACTTTTCGGACACATTGCGCTCTGCTCGGTTGTTTTTGTGTTGAATCACCATGGGTGCTTGTTTGGCAGTGGGTTCCCTTGCCAGCTGTGTAAGTATACCTGTCCTTTGTTTCTTTAAGGGACGCGCAGACTTCAAATTTTCACATTTCCTTGGTTAATTTAGCAAAGTTTGTGCATTGTTAGCCAAGACGTTAGCTTGTTTTGGTTTCGTCATGACGTCACGTGAAAGTAATTATAAAACGGCTGCGTAGGTTTAGGAATGTCTCCAGAAACATAAGATTTATGATTAATATTTGATACTAATGATGTTTCTGTGAGATATATAAGACATGTAACATTACCAAACAGTGAAGAAGACAGGGAGTTATCGGGTTGTTGGACTGGTCTGACGTCTGGCCGTCTCTGTGTCCTACTGTGATTTTTATCTAAAGAAAAGTTTCATTAAGTTTATAGTCACATTCTCATAAGGTTCATAGTCAACAAGTGGGTTAATCTGAATGAATTTAAACGCCACATCTGCCAGATCCACAAGGTATATCCCATATAACGATGGAAGATTTTCTATTTCCGGGTTTTACTCAGGACCTGACGTCGTTTCTTTGAACAGGGCGTGAACTGTTCTCCTACTCATAGCTACTCTGTTGTTATTTCTGAATGAAAAGAAGATATAGATTTTTAGCCAATCAAATTCACAGATGTAGGATTATTGTTTACCAAACACAGAATACACACGCAAATATTATTATTAATGTGGTTATTTGTGATAGTGCAAGTCACTAACAAAAGACAGAAGCAAATATGGAACAGCTGTCACCTGTAAATCTTCTCAAACAGGTCGATCTCTCAGGTGCACATTAGAGTAGAGATTACACATTAGTGCCAATACAAGACCTTTGTGTCAGCACCACAACCTTAGTTTGAGAAGTGTAACATGTTTTTGTTACAAAACTCGTTTAAGTTTCTCAAAATGTTCTACAGTGTTACACAGTGAGCTCTAGATAAAGGTACAGCACAAACAGGCATCATACTGTATAGCCTATATACTAAGGCTTAAAGGGATAGTTCAGCTTTTTTGCAATGGGGGTTGTATGAGCTACAGATACCCATTAACTACACTAGATGCAGTAGAAAGGTCTCTGCTCTCCTCCACTGAGAAACACCGGCGCATCACGCTGCACAGACTAGACAGAGGCAGTACACTATTGTCAATGGGGGATGATTAATCAGCGTATTTTTGTCCCTTCTCAAAATAATACATAATTTCAAGAGTAAGGTCTAAAGTAAAAAATGTACAACGCATCAGCTGGTCGGGAAAAAAGTTTGTTTATCTGGAACTACCCAACTCAGTACTCCTTGGTACTCCTCCACACAGTGCTGTATCACTCCACTGTTCAGCTGTTTGGATCAGCGGTGTGTGGAAGAGGCGGAGTGATACTGCACGTCGCCGAGCCTGCCTGTGTGGAGGAGTACTGAATGAGTTGGGTGGTTCCAGATAAACAAACTTTTTTTTGACTAGCTGATGCATTGTAAATTTTTACTAATATCCTACTCTTGAACTGGTGTATCATTTTGAGACGGGACTTCTTGTAGGTGGTGAAAATACGCTGATTAATCGTCCCTCATTGACAACAGTGTACTGCCTGAGTCTTGGTGCAGCGCAACGTGCCGGTGTTTCTCAGTGGGGGGAGCAGAGACTGCATCTAGTCTACTTAATGGGTATCTGTAGCTCATACAGCCCCACTTCAGAAAAGCTGAACTATCCCTTTAATGCCCAGTTTTATTCAGTGTTAAATAAATAAATGAGTAAAAAGCTCTTTATATGGGCCCTGTCATGTTGAACAACCAGCATTATCAGCATGAGTTCATTGTAATTCTTAGGAGATTGGTGTTTTGGGTTTGTGTAGCTTGATTGTTTCAGATTAGAGTTTCTGTTGCCAAGGCAGGATGGCAGAGGCCAATCAGAGCCATGGAAACTGGATTGTTCTCATCAGGGCTGAGGCGTTTACACCAGAGGCCCCGTGTGTGTGTGTGTGTGTATACTGTAGTCACACACTCATGTTTAGTGAAGGATGGCTGATCTCAGCTCCAGCCTCGGTGCTGCCTTCACACACCTCTCAGCGGCCCTGCGTCTGAAAAGAGTCATACAGAATCCTCTCTCAGCGCTGGTGTAAAGAAACCAAGAGAGGGAGAGATTTGTTACCACGGCAGCTCCTAATCACAGGCCTGACGAGTCCGACTGCCTCTGAGAATCATCATTTATCTCTGCTTTTCTGGAAGCACGCTGGAGAGGAAAGACAGCACACACAGTGTTAGGCTATTTGTGTTTATTTTTTCCCCCCTCCTCCTCACAGTCGTGGCTAGCCATGCATGCATTACACTGATTATCCCACAATTCTGGAGCCTTGTCCCTGAATTTCATGAAATATGAATCAGTATGAACGAACACCCTGCTAATTCCTTCCCTGGCTTCTCTCTTCTCTTCGCAGGCGTCGTGTCTGTGCGGCTCGGCCCCCTGCCTCCTGTCGGCATGCTGCCCTTCCACGTACAACTCCACCATGAGCCGGCTGGCCTTCTCCTTCCTGCTGCTGCTCGGGACCCTGGTGTCTATTATTATGATCCTGCCGGGCATGGAGGAACATCTTAAAAAGGTATATTAGATAAGACTAGATGAGATCGAATTTAATTACCCGCACGGGGCCAGTTGCATCGGGGTACCATTAATCATCTCCTATGACCTGAGTTGTATTGAATCTCTCTGAGCCCACATGTCGTTTCCAAACGAGTTAAAAAGAGAGAAATAACCCAGAGAGAGAGAGAGATTGTAGAGCAGCTGGACAGGATGCTTGGATTATGTGTCTGTTTATCTACCAGATGTCCCATAGGAATCTTATTTTTTTAAGCTACTGCCAAACTACAAAGTACTGGAGATGACCCGGTGTAATCCTGGCCTGCCCTTTGATTCCTCACTTCACTTCACTTTTTATTTAACTCACGACCAAGTACATGGTATATGGAGTACAAACATTAGACCAGTGGCTCCCAGCCTTTTCTGGCTCGTGACCTCAGATGCACCAGCTCAGATATAGAGTATAGAATATAGAATAGAATAATATAGAAAGTATAGAATACAGTTGTTTAAGATTGTGTGGGGTTTTTAATCATAATTTAAAAAAGAATAATAATTAGTTTAAAAAATAAGTAATTTTTTAATCGATTACTAGACATTTAGGTGACCCCATATGAATTCCAGGCGACCCCACATGGGGTCTCAAACTCAAGGTTGAATAACACTACATTAGACAATATCAGTAATCAAGCGTAGCAAGTAGCAGGGCTGTTACATACTTTCCATCTCTGACAACTGGAGGAAAAAAGAAACAGAAAAAAAAGGCTAAATAAATAATCAATGTAATAAAATATCACTTAAACAAAGGAAGGAAGCTCTTCAGAAAGGCATCTAACTTATAAATAACTTGTGCTTTATCAAACTGAAGTAACAAAATAAGTTAAAACATAGATGGGCGACTAACATAATACTTTGGGAGATATTTTTCTCTGAAATGTATTATACTTATAAATAAAATATGAAACTTATCACCAGGACAGTTATCACAAAGGTTACAAAACCTCTGACCTCTATGTAGGCCTTTATACCTTCCAATGACTTGTCCAAACTTTGGATTTTGGACACAATAGGTACTTTTCTAATTTAAACTCTATATAAATGTCACATGATGACGTCATGCTACCAGTTTCACTTTTCCATGTTTACAAGAACTGATCTTTCAGTCTGTTCAACAGTTAGCTTCAGCCAGTCAGTGTTGATACATTTTTGAGAGAGCCAAAGGTACATACAACAAACCACAGTCATTCAGTATCTGCTTAACCTGTAGAATCCATGGTGACACAAATGCACCCGAGTTATACAGCTTAAGTAGACAGTTATACATCATTTTATTCAATTTACTTTCTGTACCTTCTCTTTGTACGCTCTCACATTGTCAGATTCCAGGTTTCTGCACGGAAAGCACGAGCATATCGGGCAAGGTCAACTGTGACATCATGGTGGGCTACAAGTCGGTGTACCGCATGTGCTTCGCCATGGCCTGCTTCTTCTTCCTCTTCTCCATCATCATGATCCGCGTGCGCAGCAGCAAGGACCCCAGAGCCGCCATCCAAAATGGGTTCGTGCTGCAGTTGCAACGCTTCTTCAGTACAGACTTTCACCATGAGAGAACGATGCACTCTGCTGGCCAAACAGGGGAACTGCATCTCTAATGATTCTGTTTTTCATTCTTCCTTCCATTCATTTCAAGTAACTTTACTCTCCTTCTTCAGTTTCTGGTTCTTCAAGTTCCTTGTGCTGGTTGGCATAACAGTGGGAGCTTTCTTCATCCCTGATGGAATCTTCAACGACGGTATGAAGTCTGAACATGTATATCAGAGTCTTCTGACAAAGTAAAAGTCAGTCTTGATGTTAGAATATTTCTCACAGCAGATTGGATGAGCTGCATAGACAGTAGCCCTGTAAAGTTTTTTTGTGTGTTTTTCTTCCGTCTCCTCTCAGTGTGGTATCACTTCGGCATGGTGGGCTCGTTCATCTTCATCATCATCCAGCTCATCCTGCTGGTGGACTTCGCCCACTCCTGGAACCAGTCTTGGCTGGAGAGGGCAGAGAACGGGAACTCCAAGTGCTGGTTTGCAGGTGAAAAAGCAACACAGAAACACAACACTTGTTATTTCTCAACAAAATAGTCTCCCCATTTTTATTTCAAAATAATATTCCCCTCGCTGTCCAGAATATTCTACACAAAATACACCATAACTGTAATTTAATGAAAAAGTCCTGTGTTATACAGAAGTAATCTGATGCTGCCAGGTAACCCTGCTTCTCCAACTGTTTCACCCTCAGGTTTTATTATTAGTTTATTATAGATCCCCATTATTCTTCCTGGGGTCCACAGTTACAATATTAAATTTTTTGAAAGTTCATATGCTCAGTCTGAACATATACATACAAATAATTGCATACATGTTTGAGTGTTTAGCAAAGACAATTATACTGAATCAAGCAAGCCAACTGGGTCATGCATTGATAAAGCAACAACAATACAAACAATACACCAAGCTAAACTTGGAAGAAAGGAAGGAAAGGTAAAGATAAATGAAAAATAAATATAAAATATGAAAAAGGAAATAAATGAAGCAGACATATGGAAACTTGTAACAGAAAAAAAGGAAAAAACAGAATAGGAGAACAGGGAGAAAAGGTTTGCGCTGTTTCTTGCATGTAATAATGTCTTGTTTAATTTGCTGTAACTTGCAAACAAAAACTAATAAATACATGCTTAAAAAAATGTAATGCAACTCATAACAGAATAGGAAACAACACGTCTGAAAGTTAAATGCAGTCCAAAACAATCTCTCTGTGTATTATACTTTCTCTCAGTCTTTTCCTGAAACCAACTCTACTGGTGATTTCATTGTGTCATGACTGTATGTTTGTGTTCTGGTCTCAGCTCTGCTGTCATTCACCGTCATCCACTATGTCCTGGCCTTTACTGCCGTCGTGCTCTTCTACTTGTTCTACATCCAACCTGACGGCTGCACCGAGCACAAAGTCTTCATCAGCCTCAACTTCATCTTCTGCATCGTTGTGTCCATCGTGGCCATTCTTCCCAAAGTTCAGGTAACGCACACTTAATGGGCACTGTGTGTGGGTCTGAAGCCACTAGATGCTGTTTTCTAATCCTTCAGGTGTTGTATGCACTCTATACAAGGAAAGGGAGGTGGCCACTGCCTGGTCCCTGTCAATCATGTCATCTGATCCAATACATTAATCACCAGACTAAAGGAAACACCACCAACATTCAAACTAGCTGTTTTGTAATATTTTCTGAGCAGCAGTTGTTTCCTGCTTGGATGCCGTCCAGAGGTTAAGTTCTTGCAGTGATTTTACTGATCAGCAGGTGAAACCAGTTTTTAACGCAGTGCTCAGAAGCATTTATCCATTCTTTTTCAAAACCAACAAAGTTGTGGTGCTCAGGTTCTTTTCTAACCTTGTTCTTGCAATTAGTCTGGAATGGAAATCACCATGTTGCCCTGAGGTTTTCACTGTAACCACTAACCAGTCATGCTTGGTTTTAAGATCAGGTTTGGTTGTGTAAAGAACAATTAACCTTGAAAATGGCACACTTACTGTAAGATAATGGAACATTTGATTTGGTGGTATTGCTCAGGTGCACTTCTTCATACATTATTGTGTGTACACCTGCTGTTAAATGGTAAATCAAGGCTATTAATGAATGATTCCGTCTCCACAGGAGGCTCAGCCCAGCTCAGGTCTGCTCCAGGCCTCCCTCATCTCCCTCTACACCATGTATGTCACCTGGTCAGCCATGACCAACAACCCCAGTGAGTCCCAACACAACTGCATTCTATTCAGAGTGTGGGAGTAAGGATTAAAGCTTCAATTAGACCTACTTCGATAGTCACATTGTCAACACGGTTTTCTCTTCTGTCTCCATCCTAAGACCGCCAGTGTAATCCAAGTCTGTTGAGTTTGGTCCAACCGCCCACTGCAACTCCACCACCAGGCCCTGCTCCCCCTGCTCCCAATACCCAGTGGTGGGATGCACAAAGCATCGTGGGATTGATGATTTTCTTGTTCTGCACCCTTTATGCAAGGTTAGTATTTAACTGTCAACTACAGGTATTTTCACCTCATCAGAACTTCCTTTTGCAAGACTCTGACATCACCACCAGAGCAGCTGTGAGCTATCCTTTGTCAGTGCATGTTGTAGGTGTATGTTGATACTGATTTCTTTAAGAGAAACACTCCATTTCATTGCTCTGAAAGAAAAAGGAGCCAAACTAACTTTATCTGGAGATACAGCACAGCAGGTCAGAGCAGAAGCTTTGAGGAAGTTACATTTTCATTCTTTACAGATGTCTGAAGCTTTAGAAGATCATAATGAAAAACATCAGTACTTCTGTCTGTCACAGTTGTAACTGTACACACTGAGCACTTGGAAACACCCTTGTATCTGCTTATTGGTGAAATTATCCAATCAGCCAATCATTTGGCAGCAATGCAGTGTGTAATTGTGTTAAGTCCTGCAGTCACGTCACTAATGTTCACATAAAACATCAGACTGAGAAGATGTGCAGACAGAGATGCTTTGTTAAGGACAGAGTTCCCAGGAGCTGACAACCAGCCTGCTCAAGTAACTCAGACAACCAACTCTTCACAACTGTGATGAGCAGAAAACCATCTCACAATACACAGCAGTTCCCCTGAGACAGCAGCAGAGCATGTCACAGTCTACTGCCTCCAGCCTAGAACACACGCTGTAGGCTGATCTGATCAGGAGTCAGCAGATGGCGGCTTCAGAGTTTGAATCCATGGATCCAGCCTGACTGATGTCAGGTCCACACTGGTGATGTGAGGAATGTTTCTTGGGGTGGTTAATCGGTCCAACTTCCCGATTCGATTCGATTGAGGTCTCCATCTGATTTTGAATTATTAACGATTTGATTTTTGATCATTGATTTCCCATTTCAAGGTAACAGTAAACCAAAAAAATACACTACAAACTTATTGCACCATTAAAAAACAGTCAGTCACTATATAGTCTGGCCTGACGGAAGTGTGTTGCTGCGATTAGCCTCTGATTGCCCGGAACGAGCCACTCGGCAGAAGTCCCGCCTCCGTGCTGCAGCTTTCACAGTCCGCCCGGTAAAGGGAAACATGAACAAACAACAACAGGAACCGAACCATGGAGCTGTGTCATGAACCGAACAGAAGAAGACATATCCGTCAGCGGTTGCCAACCGCCGTTAAACCGAACAAAAGAATAAATATCCGTCAGCGGTTGCCGACCGTCGTTAGACTGCGGACCCAAATCCAGTTTCCAACCGGCAATATTTTGCAAACACACCGTTGCTATGGCGCCGACCACAACGATTGTGACTGGTTGAAAGAATTCCAAACGGCCGGAGCGTTGGTCTGGCCAGCGAGACTAGTCGCTATATTACTTAACTTCTCTTTTATTTAGTTAGACTAAATCACCTTCAATTTATGTAGTGTAGTTGTCTTAATTATTATTATTTTTAAATGTATTTATTTTTGTTTTAGATATAGTGTTTCACAATCAAAAAAAAAGACAATGTCCCACACTTGCAAAGACAATACAATCATCAGTTGTCAACATTAGTCCATGTCATTGGTCCTAAAGCTAAAGCTGACAGGACATCGTTGGTGAAACAGTGGAGGGAGATGGAAACATTTTATGATACATCACATATGATGTTTCCCTGACTCTCCACTCTGCACATTCATACCAGTCAGTCATTTGATTACACAGTCTGATTATTATGGTATATGGTTAGTGATGGTCTTCATCCCCTCATGGCCTCACCCTCAGTTCACCTCTTTGAATGTAAACGCTCCCTGTGTCAGAGCTGAAGTCTTCATCATCACCATGACAGTGAGCCCAGTCAACTTCACTGTCACCTCCAGTCTCCAGCAGGAATCCATCAGAACATGTGATAGCTTGGCAGCGTGACTGTGCTACAGACAGTGATTGGATGCAGTCACATGTGGAGACGGAGCTGAGTCTCAGAGGAAGGTTTCAACACCTCATAGAATCCATCCCTCAGAGGAAGGGAGGGAGGAACTGCCTGGTGCGGGTGTGCCGTTCAATTCTCCTATTGTCTACCCAGAAGTGATTGATCTGTTTGTTTTCATCTGGAGACCAGACTGGAGCTGCATTGTATAAATACACAACTGTAGATGTTTAGCCTTGAAAAATAGACACAAACATTCAGCATCAAATTCAACCAGGAAATCTGAACTAAGAAGACTTTTCCAGAAAATGCAAAAGATAAAGTTATTTACTGTGAATTATACAGTACAATACAATAAAGTCTTTATTGTCTGCCATGGTGGAAAGCTGCCTTCATCTCAAAAGAGTTAAAGGGATAGTTCAACATTTTGACAAACTGGCCTATTGCCATAATCCCTAGAGTTTTAGCAGGTTTGTTACCTTTAATTGTCGGTGAAAGCTGTTTTTAGAACGGCGGAGCAGAGCTGTGAGCTGCTCAGAGCTACACTACGGAGGCTAATGGGATTTCTTGATTTCTCTCATCAAACTCATCAAATACACAATCCAACAACTCCAAAACGCTCTGGTGGACAAGTTGTGACCTGCACATTCACCACACTATGAGATAATAAAAGAATATTACCAGACAGAGTTGTTTTAGAGGTAAATGCAGAGACTGCTTGCTGAAATACTGTCCCCAACGGGAACACGCATCAGGGTTTTGAATGAATTTACCTCTAAAACAACTTTGTCTGGTAACGTTCTGTTATTATCTCATAGCGTGGTGAATGTGTAGGTCACAACTTATCCACCAGAGCGTGACAACCTACTCCTAAGACTGTATGGAGTATGGCAATGGGCCAATTTTCCAAAATGTTGAACTGTTGTTAAGGACACAGTTAAAAACACAATTAAACAAATACAATTGACAAATAAGGAAAACAAACAAAAAAAACACACAGTTGAGAACATTAATCACAATAAAATCCAAATGTGTGAAGCAGACCTGTGACTGAGTCCCTGTGCTCTCCACCACCACAGCATCCGCTCCTCCAACAACACCCAGGTGAACAAGCTGATGCAGACGGAGGAGGGCCAGGGTCTGACCGCCGACCAGGAGGCGTCCCCGGGGGAGGACGGGGTGAGACGGGCCGTGGACAACGAGGAGGAGGCCGTGACCTACAGCTACTCCTTCTTCCACTTCAGCCTCTTCCTGGCCTCTCTCTACATCATGATGACCCTCACCAACTGGTACAAGTGAGTATCAGCCTAGTCGTCACCGTCAGGCCCACTTCCCCCCTCTAACACGGGGGTGTGATTATCTGACCCTGTGTCTCTGCTCTCGGCTCACCAGGCCTGGCGCGGACATGGAGAACATGCGGACCACCATGCCTGCAGTGTGGGTGAAGATCGGCTCCAGCTGGCTCGGCCTGGCCCTCTACCTGTGGACCCTGGTGGCCCCGCTGGTGCTCCCTGACAGAGAGTTCAACTAACCATGGGAGAGTCTGTCAGCGCCGGTTGGAGCCTCCTGCTCTTTGCACCTAAAGGAAAAAAAACAGCTTTAGCTTCAAATCTTCCTGCTCGAATATTTGATTTCATTCACAAATCCTGATTTAAAGTTGTAAAACCTAAGTGGTGATATGCCTTATGTGTATGTGTGCTGAAGCCACACATGTTACTGTGATGTGGATGTTTGTAAATTGTGTCTCCAGTAGAAATCTTAAGTCGAGCTTTAATCACACACAATTTTTCCCTCAGGTATTTTTTTTCTCCACTGTTACAATTATAAGAAATGAGAGCACTACATGCTTTTATACAACAAGACCAAGTCTGTGGGAAATGTATGTTTTTATTTCACTACATTTTCTTTTTTTTTTTATATATATACATCATTCCCTTACAAATCAGGTTGATTTTATGTAAAAAATGTCTAAAATGCTGAGACCTGCTTTTCTACTTCTGCATTTCTATTGCACAGCTTTGTTTTACTGTCCTGTTTTATAACAAGAGTGGTTTATTATATTATATACACAAGTTATTCCTAGGGACCATTTTTGATACCTTTAAAAGTTTTTTTCACGTTTCAGTGTAAAAGTGCTTACTCGGCATATGTTCACTTTTCATTATAATCAATAAAGATGACATCCTGTTTGTCTTTAACCTGAGTGTAAACAGTGGTTGTGTCCAGCAGGTGGGTCTGTTGTCCATCACATCAGACTGTTTTTATGTCTCTATATTTATGTGCAATTGATTCTGACACAGGAAGTGTTAGATTTTCAAAGCTGTTGTTTTGATACATACAAATCATGTGAAACAGCAAACAAAGTGTCATCAAGTCTGGTCAGCATGTATTTCCAAGTGGCTCCCTGCCCTCCCTCCATTAATCACATGATCCTGCTCAAATGTGATTTATTGTGTTCCTTCTGTGCAGGATTCCCCTGGTGCAGCAGAGACACACACGTATACCCACACACACACATACTTGGCAAGTGCTATAGAGGGAATGTGCTTTACCCCTATCACAAGATCAGCATGAGCAGGGGCGGCTGAATACAACACTTCATTATACTTAACAAAATTCATTCGAGGCTACAACGACAAACGCTCCAGTGTCTGGAGGCAGATTTGGATGTCTGATAGAAAATCCAAGACATGTTACTGTGCACAGTACACCTGTACCCACACAGTAACCTTGGAATATTCTATTACACATGGGGCATCCTCTTTTACCTCCATGTTTGAGTTTTTTCGTGTTCTTTCTTTCTTTCTTTCTTTCCTTTATTTAGATCTCTTTAGATAACAGTTGCATAAATCATAATAATACAAACCAAACAGCAGTCACATAGAGCACAATCACACATTATCAACAATTTTAGGATTATTTTTTGAAGCAGTTACGTTAAGAAGCGTGCATGTTTATGACAATGTTTTTTAAACTGGCCCAGGGTAACAAATGAGGTTGTGTTGTGTAGTTTGCATAGATTAGTGCAACCAGCCAGCGGATCCCTCAGTTGCAAAAATAACCTATAAATGCATCAAATATGTTCATGCAGTTCATTAAGTCGTGGCCTCATGACTGAAATGTATTTCCAATACCTCATAAAAACACCACATAAAAATCAATCACTTCTCTGGGGGACAATAAAGCCGCAGAATGAAATATCCTGAGTAACTGTCCTTAGTATGGGTCATGCTCCAAAAACATCAGATACTACATTACCCATAATGCAGTAAATGCAGTACTTTAGTAAAATCTCCAGATGTGAAGTTCACCTCAACACCTTGGGCAAAAAATGACATCATTACAGGATCATTTTTCAGATGTAGCTGATCAATTCGGCTTGTGTTTTTCTTCATCATCAGTCCTGGGAGCAGCTTTGATGTGTTGCTGTGGTCTAAAGAATTGGACAGCTAATTTTACACTTCATTTTAGAAAGGATTTCAGTTAGTGTGTTTATGGCTCTATTTCATATTAAAGTTACATGTTTTAATCTTTTAAATTGTATGGAATTATAGACATGTATGATAGTATGTCATGTAAGGGGGGTCTGAACTTGATAAGCTTTGCTTCTCAAACTTGCACAGTGTGTCATTGTTTTTTTTATTATTATTATTTTTTACATATACTGAGGTTATGCTGTGCTTGCTTGAGACAAATACAAATCAAATCAAATCAAGTTTCCTTAAATCCAGGCTAAAAAGCTCTGATCTTCTAGGAGAAGCTCAAGAGGGCAGGCAGGGCTAGGTGGGAAAAATATATTGTCATTACAATCAAACAGCATTTGGCTTTTTAATCACTGATCCAACCACAATATACAGCCCTGACAAAGCAATTCGATTCCTTACACAATACCTAAACAGATTATTTTAAACTTCATTACTGTGTATTTTGTAAAAGTATGACAATTTATTTTTCCAGATTTTAAAGATCACATGTGTTTATGGTTTAAAGGTAGGCCTATATTAGAGTCCAATGTTGTCTTAAAAAGAAAAAGGAAAAAAGAAAAAACAGAACAGAGAGTTCAGATGGACCATAAAGGACACATTAGGAAGCAATAAGAGCCTGGATGCTGAACATCAAGCAGGCTAATGCAGCGCAATGAGCAGCCAATTCAGCCGGCCCATGCATGCATGACACGCTTTTTAGTTTCTTGTGATATTAGGTGACAGTTGTGACAATCCTGCTGCACGTCGACACCACCTCCAACACAATCACACCGGCCTCTGCAACAGTTTAGTCCCGCCCGAGGTTGTGGTTTGACCCGTACTGTTATGGGGAACAGTGACAGTGGTAGTCCCTGGTCCAGCTGTGAGCAGCAGGCTGACCTAATGCTGTTACATAATCCTGGATGAGTCTCTGATCAGTTGCATAAGCCAGTTATTGGGGGCTCACCTCACTGCTCTGCTTGTTGTGGTTTGCTTATTCTGGGCACCGCCTTGGGACTCTGACACTCATCATCATCATCATCAGCAGCAGCAGCGGCGGCAACGACACACCTCCTTCCCCTTTGGGGGTTTGAAACACCTGGCAACCGAGGTGGAAAAACAAGCTAAATGCAGCCCTGTCACATGGAGGATTTTAATGGGCGGCCCCAACAGTCTTCATTAGATGACTTTTTTTTCTTTCTTTTTTTTTTTTTTACACGATTGAGTGTGTGAGCACACAGCAGAGTCAGAATACATTCCATAATGCTGGAATAGGCCTATTATCAATATGCAAATCAATAAGATAGTTTGTAAAATCAAATATTTGTTGAATAATTGATGAGAAACTCTTCCTGATTCTGAAACCACAGGATGAGATCATGTCCAGATGATAAACAAGCAAACAGAAAAAAGATAGTAATGATTCGTTCTGATTCTCCACTATTTTATTATTCATTAGATGGCAATTTCAAATGTGTGAAAAAAAAACTTAGGGCAATGACTAAAACACTTAACTGTCTATCAGAGTCTTAAATTACTGCGTAGATTGTGCAGTTTTATATTTATTTGTATTTGTGTGTTACTGTAAGGGGGCGTGGTCTCGCGGTAGTGAATGCGAGCTGTTTCTCTCGCGCTCCAGCTGTGGCGGGATGCTCACATCTGTCAAGCTCAAATTAATGAGACACTTACAAACCGGAGGTCAGGATGACTTTAGCTTCAGAGTAGTTCAGCTGAAACGTGACAAAGACACGTTCGGCCATTTTTCAAAAATAACATTAACAGTGTTTTCGGAGATAATATGACATTATAGCTAACACAATATAGCCTAATGTGGTTCTGCCTTGAGTTTTCTCTTTATAACCGCGACATTAAATTAAAATAAAATTAGTTATTTATACTTGACAATAAATATCTCCACAACTGAAGGCTATAGGCACGTTCATTGTCTTTTGTTAAAACAAACTAACAAAAAAAGTTGTGGCCGGAAGTGCTTACCGCTGCCTGTGTGGAGGAATACTGAGTGAGTTTTCAAGGATACCTTCTCCAATCTCCTGGTAATTATAGCCTACTTAATTTTTCAAGTGTAGCCTATAATAGCTATTGTCATGCCTCCACGTCGCCCATTAATTCCTGATAATGACATTATCCCAAACTTATAACATGGTCTGGCTGGGTGAATCGTTTTTATGCTAATAAGTGGTCTTGAATGTGTTGCTGAAGATGACACTAATCAAGCTAGGTATTGCGTTTCCGGTCAAAAAAATTGTAATGGATAAAGTTTTGACCTAAAAGTGTTGAGGCATTAGCTAAACCTACATACAACTTAACAAAATAACTCATAAACACATGGCTATTGCTTAGCTTTTTTTTAAACTCCGCTGCAATATTGCCAACGTCTCAGGCTCGTGCCTTTCTGCTTTTAATTTGAAGGCCACATTTGAACGTTTCCTGTCTCCGGTTGAAGCACCTCGCGCGACTTGACGGATCTCGTGAAGCTGTGGCCGCAGCGCAGAGAAGTGAAGTTGAGCATCCTGCAGGTAATGTAAGCCCATACACGGTGTCAGCGAGGCGTTGCTGGACGTGTTATCGTGTGTTGTGTGGTCGTGTTTTACTGTGATATTTGACACGCGCTGGCAGGACGGCTGTTTGTCATTTAACGTGTTTTTCCCCCCTGTCGCTATTAGACCAAAATGGGAAGATAAAAATGCAGGTGAACCGGGGTTGAGAGGGGGACATTGTCCCGTGTCTGTAATGTCTCTGAGCCGTCATATCACACGGCTGCCGGGCTACCTGGACCGGTCCTGGGCTTGTCCGTTCCCCCAAACTGGCTTCATTCATTGTCTGTGAGAGGGAGGAGGTGGCGGTGAGCTGCGGCAAGCGAGCCAGAATTGGACATAACGACACAGGAAGTGTGTTGAGTTCAGGTTTAAAAAGTAAACGCCTCGAATTTTGTTTTTGTTTTTTTTGCGACCGTGTGTAAATTAATGAAATGTTTGTGTGTGTGTGGAAGAGCCGGGGTGGTGTTAAAAAAAATACCGCAATTAAAACAACACAGCGGGTCCGTGGCCCCCCAGCACTGGGAGAGTAGAGGAGCTCGGGTGTTGTGGTGCAGTTTTATTTTGAAAACGACGCATGTGGCGGCTCTGTCGTTCCCGTGAGCTTGACGCTGATTGTAGTAGGTACGGCAGCTCTGTGTGGTTCAGGCTGTGGCATTATGTAGAACAACTGTAGTAGTGTGTGCTTCTACTTTACACGAGTCATCTGAATCCATATCGTCAGTGCTGTGACTGTATCTCTGCTAGCTCCACAGCAGCTAACGCCTCTGAGCCACTTAACCTAGCCTACTCCATTTTTTTTTCTTTTTTAAAATCCCCACATTATGCTCTCTACACAGGTGTGTTATCATCTGTGCTCATTATATTCCATCGGTGGCGTGTTACATTATGTGGCACCGGGTTACATCAACGCGCTGCGACCAGTTTGTAGCAAAAAACCAAGCTCCATTCAAAAAAATCTTACACTTTAATATTTATTAATTCGCCTTCAAGCGCGCATGCCCGTTAACAACATGACTTGAGAGGTTTTAGACATTATTTTGTCCCCCCAGGCAAACGCACCGTCCACCAACAACAAAATAATCAATCATCCCGTTTTTTTTTATTTCCTTGCTGCTGTCCAGAGATCATTATTATGGGGAGATTTGTAGCCTATTTACTCAGTTTCTGAATGCCGATCGTACACCGGGTTTGTATGCAGACAATAGCATCATTCATGCTTTTTAAATATACCACTTAAGACTCATATGTGTGATTTAATAGACGGAATCTGGGGTCGCCTCTCCTCACATGCAACAGAAAGCGAAACCCATCGGCTCCAGCGCTGCCTGCCTGCCTGCCTGCCTGCACAACGCCTTCCTGCTGCTCGGACATTTCTGCGTAACCTGCTTGTAAGGCATCCAACATGACATCATGCATGAGAAACAGTCCCGTTCAGGGCGGTTATTTATTTTTTTCCCCCCCATCCTCCGCTGCTTTGTTTGGGCCGCAGGATCAAGTCGCCGAAAATATTACATAATCACAACTGAGCTTAAAAATTGGTTTGGTGGGGTGATTTGGATGTCAGTGTAACAGCCAAGTGTATTTGCGCCTGAGCATCCCTACAGTAGAAACTGGTTATTTATACCATTTAATTTATAATGGAAAAAAAAGAAAGAAAAAACAACAGTCTAAACGATGTGAGTGCACAGCTATAAAGCTATAAATGATCGAGTGTGCAGACCAACTCTGCAGCCCTGAAACACTCCTCATTGCTATGGTGGCTGCTGGATTAGAGGGCATCTGAGGACAGCTGTGGCTTGCAACATTGCTCCTGCTGCAAAACACTTGATACAACAAGGCGTTTTTTGTTATCTCCTTAATGTGCATGCAGCCGGTTTATCATGAGATGTAGAAAAAAATAATAATCATTTGAAAAAATAATAATAATTCTCCAACACTCAACATTTCTGAGCACAAAGTGGTGCAATGAGTGCTGACTGGGTGTCTGATGCCGATGATAAATTGTCCATTATCAGCTTTGGAAGGAGGGACACTGCCTCCTGAATAGCACCGACCGGAGTAATGACTCTTTTAATCTGTGATTAATCTGTTTATCTTTTTGTTTTTTTGAATTAAATCTATAAAATAACACCGGAATCACATTTTGACTGAGCCCATGGGGCTGTGTCTTGGCGTTTTCCAACCAACAATGTACTGAAACAGAACACCTCATGTGTTATTAAAATAATTAATTGGCTGTCAAAATTATTTGATTAATTTCACAGATTAATCAACTTCCTGTGAACGTGTTGGTCATTGCTGATGTCTGGAACACAGCACCACGTGTTTGCAGCCTCTATGAAACATGGGAATAAGAATTACTAATGCATAACAAACAGATCATTTAATGACTCAGGCCTGGCTGAAGTGATTTCTCTATCACTCCTGATGTCCAGTAAGGCCTTCCACTCATGTGACGTGCTGTCATCCTTTCACTAGAACTGGACTGCCTCTCTCTCTCTCTCTCTCTCTGTGTCATGCTGTCCCTCTGCCTCGCTCCGTAGTGACGGGGTCAGATTTTTGTCATTCTTGTGTGTCACTCTGCAGCCTCAAGAGGGAATTTCTTTTCCTCGGAGACCCGGTGGAAAAGCCAGTGGCTGTGACTCTGGCTGTTTATTATCATTTTCTCCTGCCCTGGCTTCGTCCTTCACCTTTTAGAATGGATGCCCGCTATGTTACCAGCGCTCAGTTGTGGTGCTGTGTAACCTGCATCAATCACTCACACGAGGCGGAGTCTGTCAGTGGTTGTAGGGTCGCTGGCGAGGGGAACATTGACCTTGCGTAGCTTTTTTAAAGCATAATGCAATATAAACAGAATATATTTCTAGTCATAAATCTGTTATAGGCTACTGTGAACATGGATATATTTTGAACTAACCATCCAGAGATACCACAGCACATCTGAGGACCGATCATGTACAATGAGTGGCTTTCTTAACATTTCATGAAAGATTTACTTGATGTAACCATGACAATGCAGATGTAGAGTCAAAATGACAAGGTGTGTGTTTTTGTGATCATGAATGGACTGATGTGTGGGGAATAGTGGCATGGTGGAATCTTTGGAGAGAGTGAAACAGAAAGCTTGGTGATATCATAATAATAAAATATATAGGCCTAATAATACTTTATATCATTTATAGCCTAGGACATTCATTATGATAAATAATATATGACATCTGGGTATTGCCCCTGATTTCCTGAATTCATTCAAATTCTGATTCACAAGGTCACAGTTCAGTTCAGTCATGGTTCAGACAGAGATAGGCACTGTTAAAAATATAATGTTTACATTAGGAACAGAGCCAAAGCACTAACATTAATGCACTCTCTATTTAGCATGACCAACAGGTGAGACGTGCATCTCCAGAAACTGTAGCTGTAATGCACTGGGGTAGGCTGCTGCGTTGTTAATGTCCCTCAGTGTTCTGGCTCCACTGTGGATGAACACAGCTTCCTCTCCACCAGACTTTGTGGTGACATCACTGTGGGACCTCATGTGTCATGTTTGTGTGTGTCACGTGCAGAGCCATTAGCTGTTTGTTCATGTGCCACAGCTCACCTATGATTCCTGCACATGGTTCAGTTGCAGCCGTTTCCCACAGTGGCAAGTTTAAATACTTGACTCACTGTTCGTTTGACTTGACTTTTTTTCATTTCCAGCAGCACAAACTGTCAGAGAGTAACAGGCTGAATCATCGATTTTAATCTGGGAATCAATTTTTTCAACCCAGCCCTATTGTGTACAGTGTGATACAGTATATTAAAGGGATAGTTCAATATTTTGGCAAATTTTGCCCATTGCCATAATCGCTATAGTCATAGGGATCGGTTAATTGCCTTTAATTGTCAGTGCATGTTGTTTTAAGATCTGCAGGGCAGAGACGCCAGCTGCTCAGGTAACGGTAGATACAGTAGTCCCCTGTCCCTCATCATCAAACTCATCAAATACACAATCCAACAACTCCAAAACTGGTGGACAAGTTGTGACCTGCACATTCACCACGTTATGAGATAATAAGGTATAATTATGTAATAATTACAATATGCGCTTTTTAAATCATTCCGCCCAGCAGCCGTGTCTGGAATGTAGTTCCGGCTACATTTTTGTCTTGAAAACAACTCTGTCTCGTAATGTTATGTTATTATCTCATAGCGTGGTGAATGTGCAGGTCACAACTTGTCCACCAGATCGATTTGGAGTTGTTAGATTGTGTATTTGATGAGTTTGATGAGAGACAGGGGACCTGTACCATTCACCTCCATTGTTTTCTCTGAGCAGCTCGCATCTCTGCCCCGCTGATCTCAAAACAACATGCACCGATAATTAATGGTAATTAACCTACCCCTATGACTATAGGGATTATGGCAATGGGCGAATTTGCCAAAATGTTGAACTATCCCTTTAACAACAATTGTAATTGAGAAGCAAGGCCGGGCCAAGCCTTCATACAGGTAACTGATGATGTCATGATATTGGGTTTTACTAGATAGCAAAGTTCTAAAGGAATACGTTTTGCTGAACTGATGCTGTTGAGTTGCATTGTGGGAGTTGTAGGATTCACTCTACTAGAAAGTAAAAGTCAGGATATCTCTGTTATGAACCATGGGAGTCTCTCAACTTTGCAGCACCCTGATGACACACTGTACGTACGTGTGTGTGTTGAGGAGTTTGAACTTCTCAGTGTTGTTGTCAATAGTTAAGGAGCCAAGTGTGAGAGAGCAGACTTTAGAAAATCTCTTGGTTGAATTCTTACAGTTATGTATCAAGTTATGAAAATAGAAAACTGATTTTTTTTGCCCACTCTTTAATCCACAGCAACTCACTAAGCTCAGTGGGTGTCAAGCATATAAACAACACCATTATCATCACTGTAATTCCTAGTCTATTATTGTTCCCTGGAGGTTAGCGTTCCCCCTAACGAGCTTAATGTTTCATGGGTGCTAACGTGGGAGCATAATGGCCTTATGGTGGCACTGATAGGCCTGAAGCCCAAATGGTTTCCAGCGTGTTTGCCTCTGGAGCCAGAATGGTGTGTGAGGTTTGTTGGGCACCGGACACGAGCAGTCCCACAGTTAACCCTGCCCGGCTCCGGTGGTATGGTAAACATTTATGCGGTGTCTCTGTTGCATTATGAAATGGCACACTCTCGAGTTTTTTTTTTTTTTTGCTCAAGCCCCTGTCAAAGGTCCCTCTGTTCAGTCAAGGGCAGTAGAGCCCGAAAGGACAACATTGATATTCATACAGCTTGTTCTTATGGAGTCACCAGCGGGCGCCTCATCCCTCAGGTGTCAGTCATTACAGTGTCCTTGGTAGCAGGTGAAATGTGAGGGCACTTGTATCTCTGGAGCTTCGCTGATGTAGTCCACATCGGTCCTCCAGGCACTTAGCAGAGAGAGGAAATACCAGGCCGACACACAGTCTGAGCCTCAGCGAAACAGAGAAGGATCAGTCTTCCAGGGGAGGGACCGGAGATGTGTTTACCCAGGAGAAAATGTGGAGTCATCCGTCTCAACTTGCCAAACTGGAATCCTTTAAGGACAAACTGGAGTGTGCGGATGACAGACAGACACATTAGAGAAAAGTTTATTTAAATATTCATCATGTCAACATTAGGGGTGGCTGTCATTTGTCTGAAGCTTGTCGACACCAGTGGGTTGGGTTCCCAATATGTGGTCTAGGCTCCAGGCCACAGATTAGGGGCCGTGATGTTATGGCAAGTGGACTGACAGATCATTGGCAAAGCAGTACAAGAAAAAGATATTAGAACATATATATAAATCATTATATATTTTTGTATCAAGGCAAACCACTGTGATAAGCCAACAAGAGCAATTTAGACTTTGTTGTGTCTCCGACTACATCATATACTGGCTTGCTGGTTAGCAACAGGTAGAATTATTCATTAGTTGTCATACAAGGAACATAGAGATCACCTTGAGGAAGTATTTTCCCTGTGCATTGTTACAGGGTTGGATGTCGGTTGCCAACATTTTTGACATTTTCAAGTGGACCATGATTTGTAAAAGGTTGGAAACCACTGGTGTGTGTCTTCATTTATTAGTCCTCGCTGTTGCTCACTTCAAACAAAGAGTCAGTCAAAGTTAAAGAGTATCTGAACTCCTCCTTTCTCCTACACATCTTTCTAACATCTGACGGCTTCATTCCACCAGATGTGTGTGCGTCGAGTCTCCGCTCTGGCACGGCAGCGGAGCCGATAGTATTCTAGTCAATGTGTGTGCTTCCACCGTCGTGACGGTTACGGCATGGCACTGGCAATCCGGAGCCCTCCGCAACACATGCGCAGAGCTTCTATTTTCAGACACCATGGATGAGGAGATGCTGATTGTAAAATCACAAAATAGGCAGATTAACAGTTCAGCACCGAGTTGTTTTCTTACTACTCTGGATTACATTACAGGTAGCCTACACTGTGTAGGAATTACTCCCATCTAGCATTGCGGTTGTATATCACAAGCAACTCAATCGTATTTTTCATGCTGCATTCACGTGAAATTGGGCAGACGGCAGACATAATGGTATAAACAAGCCTCTATGTAAACAAGTGGTCTGTCAGCACGAGGCAAAACAATACACGTGACAATATGTTGTCATGGCAATGTCGTATTGTTTACCTGACCCACGTTTTACCGGCTTTCTCTGGACTTCTGTGACTAAAATGACATCTGGTTTGTTACCGACGGCCGTCTGCCCGACTGCAGGTGAATGCAACATCACTGTAACGCTCCATTCCTCCTCACTGCGTTACCGCGGTGACTTTTTTCACAGACGCCACCTCGACCTGAGGTTGCTGGGTCTCCGCTGAGTTTCCGTGGTTTCCTACCGTCACGCTGCCACTGAATGTAAAAACATGGCGACTCCACATGGCAGCCAGCACCGAGCTTACCCGCTCCATGTAGATATGAATGATATGAACGGCAAATTCAGAGCTGAAAGGAACACTTCAGTTTGTTGATGGGGGTGATTAGCTACTGATTAATGAAAAACATAATAATAGATTTCCATGAATAGATAACAGGAGAAGTTACACAATGTCCCTTTAACTGTTTCTGGTCTTGTGGTTCTACATCCTACTGTATTGCGCGATTATGTGTGAATTTGCGAGATTTCGTGGGTCCTCGTGAGTCCCACTGTCCAGCGGATCCGCAACGGTGCGCAACTGCGCATCACAAATGCATTCGGTGGGTGTTGACGGACGGCGGTGCTTGCAGCGCAGCCGTTCCGCAACGGAGCCGCATCCAGTAGAATCCCGGCGTGAGGCCTTTTCCACACGGAAACGGAGCTTCCCTCAAAACAATTGGGATCGTTTCAGGCGCAGTATCCAAAGGACCCAACGGTAGTCAACCATTGTTGTTTATTGTTGTTGTATTACGTCTAGCAGTGTGGCTCAGGTTACAGGTTAGAGAGGTGGGGGGTATGATATCATCATTTCACAAAAAATCTGTTTCGGGTGCCTACATGAAAATGCTGGGGCGGCATTTTTAGAAAATACCTTATTCGGCCTTCCAAGATGCAGTTTCTGTGTGGACAAAATGATAAAACATGTAGCTATACGTGTGGACCGCCTCTGAATTGTGGGGAAGGGTATAAGACGTTTTCTGTAACTTTCTGAAAATGACAATCCAACAGTACTGCCCACCTTGGACAGTGATTGGTCCGCTGCAGCCTCTCTCTTCTTTTTCTATCTTTTCACACAACTCACTCTCAGTTAGGAAAGTCTTTGAGAACACGCGCCATCCTGGCCTTGGTCAGGTCAGAGCACTTTTTCCTTCAGACGTGGTCGATCAGCAGTTCCTGACTTTAGTTTTATGGCCTAATCAATTAAAGGCACTATTCTAATGTTCATTTGAAACACTGGTTCAACATATCACAATATTAACCCTGCTCTTCCACCTCAGTGTAAATAGGAAGCATAGGGAGCGACTGTTCACCGTCCCTTGCAGTGGTTTACGGTATATTGCTGAACTTGCATTACTCTTATTGGAGCACATCTCCTCCCAGTGCAATATATCATCCAGCTCCATGTCCTTGCCGCAAACGTAGAAAACACCTTTTTTTTTTTTGGAAACCGCTAAGCGACTACAGCAGCAATAAATCACAGATTCCTCCTTCAGAAACCATGTGTTCGTGATTTAAGATGTGTCACGTAACCAGCACTCACATGGCGTGTTAGGATGCGCGGCGCACGCACACACGCATCATCCACACTTAGGTAAGAGGTTAGAAAAGTCCAGGCCGTCTTAGGGGGGGTAGGGGGACCCTGGTCATCGATCAGGAGGTCTTCCCCCGGCCTCAGAGGCTCAGGCTTAAATGTCAAAACTAGCGTTATAAGCGAACAGATTTCCTCCCCGCCAAGCAGCCGGCCCCCAGACCACGGGAGCGGAAATTGACTTTCATCCTTGTTAATGAAAGGATACAGTACACTCGTGTATGCGGGCGTGCGTTTGCATCCTTGCCTACGCATTTGCTCGCACACAGGAAAACGTGTTGGCAGGGAAGCTCGCACGTGTGTTTGGTGAATGCCATATTTTTGGGTGTTAAGTGTAGTTTTTTTTTTTTTTTATATATATGCATTGTGTGTGTGTGTGTGTGAAGAGAGAGAGAGAGAGAGAGAGAGGTGCATGGGAATCAGAGCATGTGGGCGCACACTGCGAGTTGTTTAGGCCCTTGGCTGGAGCGCGGCCCTCTGCTGGAAGGGCTCGGATGCCGTCAGTGACCCCGGAGGCGAGCGTATGGGCGCAGCTTGGGCCGCTCGGCGAGGTGGAAGGGCCTCTGGTTTCTGTGACCCCCGCCGAGAGAGCAGCCTGTCAGGCAGAAGGCCTGTCAGCTGCACTTCTCATTCACAAATCACCTAGTGAATGCACACTCACACAGAAAAAATCCAACCCTGCCCCTTCTCCTTTGAACCATTTAATTCAAAGCGTGTTAAAACAGTAATTGGTCGTCATTATTACAAATCCTCTATGATGGAGTCAGCTTCAGCGTCAGAGACTCAACTGGAGTGTTTTCCTCTCTGCTTTCACATGACTTAACTGTATGATGTCATGCTGCAGGTTTCACAGAGGTTAATGTGCACATTTTTTCCCAGCTCCGTGTCATTTTCAGGAAACACGCTATACACTAACTAAAAATAACAATCCCAGGGCCTCGGTCGCGTGCGCGCTAACTCACCGAGACACTTAATGGAGCGCAGCCATTAATGTTATTAGTGTCACCTGTGTTCTCTGAGTAAAAACGTCTGCTGTGGAAAAGACTCGACTAAGCTTTCTCTCTCATTTCCAGCCTCTTTCTCAGTCACGTCTTTCCATCTATCATTCATGAAACTTTCTGGGGCGTGGCTGCTCCTGAGCAGCTTCTGGTTTTCTGGTTTGCTAAAATTAGCATTGTGACTTTATGAAGTTATTGTGGAAAAAGTGTTTGCAGGCAACATTTACATTCATTTGGAGCTTTGTTTGTTTGTGTCCCCAGACCTATGGCTATGGCAGACTGAATCTCACAATCCTACATTAGCAAATTAGCTTTCTTATTTAAAGGGGAACTATGTCAGTCCGGCTGGTTTTCCTCTGTGTTGCTAACCCTCCTCCCGGCCATGTGCATTTGTTTACGAAGCCGGTGAGAAATCAATCAATAGAGTGATACATAACGTTATGATGTGTATATTTGTGTGGTCTTAGACAAGAGATTACTGGTTACAGGGTGCGTTTCGGGTCGGAGGCTCTGATCTTACAAGGTTGGTGTTCAGACAAGAGACGCTAGGTGGAAGGCAGAGAGCCTCCATTCTCCCTGGAACAAGTTACAAGTCATTTATTTAACCAGCACAATTAGCTGTTTAATTAACGTAAAAATGTAGCAAAGTTAAGGTGAAAATCTTAGTTCCTCTTTAAGGTCTTGCAAATAGCAACTTCTAAACAAGAGCACCGGCCAGACAAATTCTTAAAGAGGCAGAAAGATGTCAATCACAACTTCTGGTCAGGATTTTCAGAATTAAAGGGATACGGCAACATTTTTTTTGTCTGTGTCTTACCTCACTCGCGAGTCCATGACCAGCAGATAGACACCATCCTTTCGACTGTGCGTGCAGTAACAAGGGAGATACGGGCAGAGCTGGCGCACCGCTAATTAGCCTAGCTTATCTCAAACACTGGAAGTGTATAGGTAGTGTTAGCCTGCCTCCTACCCCAGCCGAAATCAGCAGTCAGAAGCTGATTTCATTTTAGCTCTAAACTCTGTAAATATCACTTTATCAACATTTCAAACATTTTTAGGCGAGAAAGTAGCCGTTTAGATCAGCAGTGTGTCGTTAATTTGTCTAAATACCAGCTGTTTACAATTTTGTTCGGACGAATTAGGCGCTACTCAAGCTAGCCGTTGTGACCAACGCACTTGGATCATGGATTGCCATACAGTATGCCCTTAAAAAATGTCACATAATCTCAATATACTGTATAACATAAGGTTTACAGAGGCAGGCAGGCTTTATACACAGAGCCTAGTGCCTAATACAAATAAGTTCAAATATTAACTCCTCTCTTAGCTCTGTTTGGTCTCCACTAACTCTGAGAAAGCTGCTTGTCTCTTTATCAACTGCTTGTCCCTGACTTATGACGGTGTGTTGCTCTGAAAACAGAGAATCAGAAACAAAACAATGAGCTGAAAGGTGCTAAAGCGCTGAGAGAGAGTCAGAGCTGGTGGTGAGGGTGATATTCACATTACACACAGCCATCTGACCCATAAAAACTATTGATTACTTAGGGGTACTCGGTGGTCGAGTGGGAGCACGTCCCACGTTGGCATCTGCCTGACACGCTGATCGCCGGTTTGACTCCTGACCGAGGCCATCTTTAGCGCATGTCATTCCCTCATATCAGTCTCTGTCACTTTCACCTTAAAAAATGCCTCAAAAATATCTTTAAAAAATATTGATTCCCTCACAGTGTGGATGGACTATGCACTTGCTGTGTCTTTGAGAAGAAGGAAGCTGTCCAGAGCGATGTCCACAGCTGCATCCTCTCCTCTGTTCACTCCTGTTGACATTGTCATTGTGGATCAAGGTTGGTTTTATCTGAGGGGGGGAGACAGGACAACAGTATGTGGCACTAACACCGCAGGCTTTTGAATTATGTAACAGCCAGTTTGTGTCTATTTTTCTGGATTTGTCCCACAGTAAGGTCTTTTGTCCATGATTCCTCCCCGTCACCAAGACGGCAGGCAGCGCTGGTTCCACACGGAGCTGCTGCTGCTGCTGCTGCTGACTCAGCCAGGACCTACAGGTAGAGAGAGCTCAGTATCAGCACCTCAATTATCGCTTTGCATCGTTGAGTGTATGTCAAAATATTAGCGCTGCCTAAAAGTAACAGCAGCTTCTCCTTGTCCCCGTGTGTGGGAGATATAGATTCATGGACAGGCAGGCTCTTTGGCAGGCTGCCTCATCCCTGTCTGTTGATTCACTGGTGGTGAAATAAGAGAACATATGGCTGCTCTCTCCCTGCATTACATCATCTTGAGATCCAGGCAGATTGGTTCGCATTTACAGTCCAGCAAAAATTGGAAAAAAAAAACAAAAAAAAAAAACTGGACGGGTTTTATCTGAGCAGTGTTTTCCACAGAAATTGGCATGCTGGCCTTAGAAGTGAACTGTGTCTTAATGAAGTGGATTCACAAAAGGTCAGTGACTTTTTTTTTTCCCCTTGTGTTTGAAATAAAAGCAGGCTGGGATGTACTTTTGTTCTCCGTATCCCGCTTAACCCAGCGCTCGGCTCAGCCTGATGCATCAGGCTCAACAGTGTTAGTATTGATCCGCCCGAGTTATATCACATCATGCCGAGTTAGAGCCCGCTGCACACACTCAGGCTCCTGTGAAGACTTTGCATGTGGTTGTTATCAGCTATTCACTGGTTTCCATTAGCTTCCTGATCGAGCCTCTTCTCCCTCTCCCGGCTCTTTTCATGCGCTGATGCACCGTGCACTCCCACTGCTTTGATATCGGCAGTGATTTGGTTTTGAAACATCTTTATGGCATCTCAGCCTCAGCCACTGGCTCTTCTTACCAAACCAAAGCACTCTCATTAAATGCCTGTTTCATACTGTGGCGATGAGGTTTCGCTGGAGCTGCTTCTGTATAGAAATAGTTTTAATGATGATTCTGAAACTTTTAGTCGCTTTGAAACGGACAAAGGTCGTGAACTTGTGTCAACATTAAGGTTTCAGCTGTATCACACAGTCCTCATCAGCAGATAGAGTTTGGTCACTTGTTGTGGAGATGGATCTGCTGGCAAACTAGTTTTAAAGGTGTTCAGAAATGGCCGTTTGTCCTGTTTGTCGTGCCTCCTTCTACGAGTTTCCACGAGTTGCCGCATGAGTTTACCTGAGTAAGGAAAGCAAATTTGATTGGTCGTTATCGAGCGGGTGGGATATTCAATGTTTGGAGCAAGACCGACCTCGGTGTGTGTGTGTGTGTCTCAGACGTTTGATTGACAGATGACGGATCCAGTATCAGTGGCTGATGAATCGTGAGCAACGTGACACATAATCCGTGCGCCTGCATTGTCCAATGCGAAAAAAACTACCACACTTTCATCCCGGATTTACTCGAAAATATAATTTTGCACAAAGTTTGGGCTACATCGTCTGATAGATGAGTTATTACACTAATAAGTTGAAATTCACTGAATAAATCAATTCAACTTATGTTCAGGAAAAAAACAAATGATTCCAATTAGGGATTGACCACTATGTTTCTTTCAGGGCCAGGTTCAGGTTACTTTATTGATACCCAAGGGTAAACTAGTTTTGCAGCCGAGAGTTAAACAAGCAACAGAAAACGAACAATCAAATCAGAAACAGGACATTTAAAAAGAACACATACACATAAAACAAGAGACAGCTTCGGCTCGACAAAAAGTGCTGCAGTTCATGAAATAAATAGTAAAAAAGTAAAAAACATGAAACTAAAAAAGAAGTAAAAACACCAAGAGCAAAATTTCCTCCAAGTTAAGAATGAATAAAAGCAATGAGATAAAAAAGGGGATACATCATGCTCCGAAAAGTGACTTGTGCAGCTTTTGTGCAAACTACAGCTTGTTTACCAGTGTTACTGCAGCTGGAACAAAGCTGTTTTTATAACGTTTTGTTCTGCAGTATGGGACTGACAACCTCCGTCCAGAGGGAAGAAACTGGAATTCACTGTGAAAAGGGTGTAAAGGCCAATACCAATACTGATTATTTGAAATCAATGAAACCGATATCCAGTATTTAGAACCAGTATTCTTTTGCAGTAAGAATAAAAATTAGAAATACATTTATTTTATTGTTATCTATGAAAAAAACAGCCAATGCCGATTATTTTAAAAACGCTGAGTCAGATTATTAGCCATGCCAATAATTGGTTGATCCCTTATTCAAATTCATGAGGCTAACTACTTCATATAGACTGAAAACTGACTCTAACTATAGAAAAAGTGGTATACCAAGTGGTTCAGTTATTTTTATGTCAGTCAGTCAGTCAGGTTTACTTCACTGTCATTTGACCCAGGAGTGAATGCTGATGTATCTGTTCACACTGATGACAGAAGCCAGATGTTAGCGAGGTGTTTGTTCGGTTTAAAGAGTGGTTAATGAATGATACATCCAGATTTCTTTCTATCGGTCAAGTAAAATCCAACTAGTCTGATAGCAGAGAGCATTGGTGGGGATTTCCAGGTACGGAGGTGATATTGCTTTGTCAGAGCAAACAGCACAAACACAGACTCGTCTTGTTAGCTTAGCTTCCTCGCATGTTTGATTGTACGAATCCCTCTTGTTTGCTTTGCGTCCCTAAGAATTAATTGTTCAATCCCAGAAACGCTGATCCGCCAGACGCAGGCTTCTCATTGGAGTGCAGGTGCAGCCTTATAACAGTGTGACTCTGTCATCACGGCGGCGGCGGGTGTGTGCAAACAGTGTCACAGTTTCAGCCGGCGGGGCCTGCCGAAACCCACACTCACACCCTGAAACCACAAACACTCGCAGAGGCAGCCCAACTTAGATGTGGGGACAGATATAGCAGGCTGGCCGGTCATCTCTTCCGTATTTAGCGTTTCCTCTCAGCGTTTTCAACTTGTTTTCTCTCCCCTCTCTACAATGCCTCCCTTTCTTTTTGCTCTTTGTCCCTCGTTCCTTGTTGCTGATTTGGTTTCGCTGCTGCTCTAAATATATAGTTTCCCCCGCTTTTCTGTAAATGAACCTGTTGTTGGTGAGTCTCCGGCCGTAAATATCAATATGGCACAATTTTTATTCATAGCGATCCCTGGTGTAATTATGGGATATACATCAGGAATAGTGAAGTTTGAAGAGCAGAAAAGAAATCATGGTGTGTGTGTGTGTGGAATTCTGTTGCATATACAGGTTATGTACTTGAACTATCTGAACTAGGGATGTCACGATTACTTGTTTTCACAATTAATCGTGGTATTAGACGCCACAATTAATTAATCGTAAAGATTCCTAAATACTGTCAGTTTCCAAAAAAGATAATATGTCAGAACCATGTCGTCAAAGTAAAGGTAAATGCACAGATACTGGTAAATTTACATGTACATACTGTACGTAACACTGAATTAATAGGAATGTAAATGTAAGCGTGTCATTTGTAATTTAAAAAAAAAAGATTAAAATAAACTTAAACATTTGGTATAGATTTGAAACATTTCCCACAGGGGATTAATTGGTCCTATATTAAAGCAGAAGTAAGCGGAATGTTTGTGTTAATGTAAGTCTTAAATAGTTATATCTTCCGACAGCAATCACTTATATAGAGTGTTTGGTCTGAAACACGGGTCTGTCAGTCACTCTGCTCTGCTGTAAGCTGAGGAGAAAACTTTCCTTGTATCCTACAACCTTTATCCAATGAGGATATAAAGGGGCGGTCCTCTCTGTGTGTGCAGCCAAGGGATACGCGTAGCATGTGGTGACGTAGGGACGAGGGCGGGGACTGCTAACTCCATCGGCTGACAGGAAGTTAGCCAAAACGACCGGATCGCTTACTTCTGCTTTAATACATATTTAAAATATTTTGTCTAAACAATCAGTTATGTAAGTATATTTTGGCTATATTTGATTTGACACATTCATAGTGTTTAAAAGAAATTGATTGTTGCATAATAATCGTAATACCGTGACAATAATCGTACCTATAAAATCTATAATGGTGACATCCCCATTCTGAACTGTGTCAGTCTGTGGTGGTCACACGTATACGGTATGTGGCTACGTATCTGAACCCTCTCCTCTGCCGTCTCTATAATTTAAGGGCTGTAAAGTATTGGCTTTTATCGGCCTGCGCTGCTGACCAAGGAGCTGCAGCAGCATCAGCCGGTGTCTGGCACGGCCTCCGGCGGCGGGGACGCAGGGTTTTTCCTGGCTCAAAATAGGGCTTTGGTGGTGGACCACCCGTGCGGATCAGTCCGCGGGGCATGATTGACTGAAACTGTTAAGGGATTGGTTAACGCTTTGGTGGTCCGTACTGCACATCTGTCAGCGCACGTCAGTTTGACATGGATAAGGAGGCATTTTTCCGTTTTATATAATGACACTGAGGCCTGTGGTTGTAAGAATAATACTAAACAATAATAAACTGTGTTATCAGATTAGCTTTGGAGGAGTTTATATGCTGCTTTGTCTGCAAAACTGTGAGAAAATGACAATATTAGAGCGTCATATAGCTCACTGGGTAGAGCAGGCACCCCATAAACAGAGGCTATAGTCATCGCTGCAGCGTCCCCAGGTTCGATTCCACCCAGCAGCCCTTTAATGAGTGTCATTCCCTACTTCTCTATCCCCATTTCCTCTCTCTCTCCAGCCATCCTTTCAAAATAAAGGCATAAAACTCTGAAAAAAGACTTTAAAAAAGACAATATTGGCACTAGAGCTTGTTATTTGATAACACTCAACTCATAAATGTTAAAATAATGACAAAAACAACAAATATTAATTCATCAGCCATATATTTTGCTCTTGAATATGGCAGGAAGTTCCCACAGGCAGTCCCAAAGCAAACAGAATTTGAACTGTGACATTCACGTAGCAGGTCTGATCTAAACTGTAAGACTAGACGGCTCTTTAGCTGCTGAGCTAATGTTTGCTAATATTGTAGTTTACACAGACTGACGGGTCAGCCTGCTGCTGATGCAGGAACATCTTCATGTGCTCTGTTGTTTTTTCACAAGCAGCACACACACAGATCAGCTTCAAGTGAGCACACAGTCAAACATGGCTGACTCTATGATCAGTTTCTTTATGTCGACATTACAGCTGAGACAAGCTTTACTTTCTACACAGCACCGTTATGGAGGTGTGTTGTTGTACCTGCAGGCAGTCTGACTGAATATCAGTCAATATCAGAATTATATAACTGTGACTTCATGACATTAGATCGGTAATCAATAACAGCAACAGTCTGCTGAATGTAACACTGAGTGTGTAAAGGTACAACTGATGGATTCCAACTGTTGTTTCCTATCAGCAAAATGAACCGTCTTGTTGTTACTGAGACATGCATGCTAGTAGGCAGGCCAGCTCTTTCCACCACATCCACTGGATTAATTCAATCCTCTGTATTGTGGAAATTCATTGGCGCCGTCCTCACATCTCCTATATTTGGTAGAATTTCTGCTAAACAAGGCCGTAAATAAAGCTCCTATGGTCACACATTGGTACAGTGAACAAAAACAAGCTGGAAATGCAGCAAATCAGACAAGTTATCACCACACATTAGTTCTATTAAACAGGCAAATGAGTACATACAGTACATACACAGGCCTGTTTGGTCCATAAAGCTACAATTGTACATATGGAATTAGTATGTTATTGGAACATTTGGTAGTAGGGTCTGAACCGGTAACGCCCACCACAGCCGAGCTCTGTACAACATCTGTCAACATGGTCCACTGTAGGGAAGTCAGGGCGTGCTGCACGTGGGGCCTTTTTTTCTTTGTGTGTGTGTGTTGAGACAGTTTTTAGAAGGCAGAGCAGCCTACTACGTGTTGGTTACGCTGCTGCTTTCTGTGGCCGGCCGGGCCGGTTGAGGTCGAGAGAGGGGGATCTGTTCCGTTCTGGTTGGCGGTTGTTCGGTGGGAGTGGTGTTGGTGGTGGTGGTGGTTGGGGGGGAGGAGGGGGGGGGGGTCTCTGGTCTGCCTGTGGCTGGCTGTCTGGAGGGAGGCAAGGGGACCTGTGGTTATGGTCATATGTTGGGATTTATTGGCTGGGTTTACACACACATGCACACAGATGCAAAAAAGGGTAGACATCAACCTTTAAGATCTGGACGCTGGTATTTTTAGTCAGGTACACATACTGAACATTAAAGGGCCTCTTCTCTTTAAAGGGATAGTTCAACATTTTTGGCAAATTGGCCCATTGCCATAATCCCTATAGTCTCAGGAGTAGGTTTGTTACCTTTAATTGTCGGTGCAAGCTGTTTTTAGGACGTCGGAGCAGAGCCGTGAGCTGCTCAGAGCTACGCTACAGAGGCTAATGGGATTTCTTGGTTTCTCTCATCAAACTCATCAAATACACAATCCAACAACTCCAAAATGTTCTCGTGGACAAACTGTGACCTGCACATTCGCCACGCTATGAGATAATAACGGAACGTTATGAGAGTTGTTTTTGAGGTAAATTAATTGATGCAAAAACGCTGATGCGTGTCCCCTTTGGGCAGTTTTTCAGCAAGCAGTCTCTGCATTTGTCTCAAAAACAACTCTGTCTCGTAACGTTTTGTCATTATCTCATAGTCATAACTTGTCCACCAGAGCGTTTTGGAGTTGTTGGATTGTGTACTTGATGAGTTTGATGAAAGAAACCAAGAAATCCCATGAGCCTCCGTAGCGTAGCTCTGAGCAGCTCGCGGCTCTGCTCCGCCGTTCTAAAAAGAGCTTGCACCGACAATTAAAGGTAACAAACCTACTCCAAAGACTATAGGGATCATGGCAACGGGCCAATTTGCCAAAATGTTGGACTATCCCTTTAAGATACTCTGTAGAGTTGATACTTGATTCATTTAATGTGTTGTCAGTTACTCAATTAGGCTACATATTACATGGTAATACTTGTGTAATATCAATTAACATAACTAATGGATTACAAAAAACAAAAACAAAAAAATTGTTGTGGATAATTTTGAATTTCTTTAAAATCGATCACTCGAAACACCTTATTCTAAGGAGGAGCCCGGCTCAGCATCAGATGTCATTCATCTACTTAGAAGGTGAATTATATGATCTATGATATATACAATCTGTTTTGTAAACGCACTCACACAATCACTACCTGCTCTCTGCAAGAAATCACTTATAAATATCCCCCAGACAACGTAACTGTAATCTCAGTGGATATTTTCAAATGTAATGTGGTTTTATAGTTACTTATATTTTTTGTAATCTGATTACATAATCCCGATTGCAGGATTGAAGTCTGGTTCTGTCCTCCCCAGTTTAATGGAACCACATTATAAACAGACAGTTGTAATCCACTGGAGAGATCATAGAGTGCTACAGGGTGACGGGACCACCCTGTGCTGTCACAGGCTCTCTGGACCATATGTGAATCCCTGGACTGCTGGGATGCTGCGGACGGAGGACACTGTCTGTGTTTTCTCTCCTCTGACAGGTGGCATGTTGCCCAGAAACTCCCTCTGTGGCACTGCAGGGCGAAACCAGCATACTACTGCTTGTGCTGACACTCCGCCCCCAACCAAGCAGGGTCAGACCAGAGTATCTGCCATTATTGGCCTTTTAGGTGAAATCAAATATTGACCGGTCACTGTCGTTAGCCTCCAGTTTGATGGAGAGTCTTCTCTGAGTGCAGCAGGTCTGTTAGACGTCTATAGTATGGAGAGAGACCAGTTCATTGTGTTGATGTTAACTGAACTGTCCTTAAAATCTGCACAAAACAATTTGCCTACAATAAATAGCTGATACCTTAAAGGGATAGTTCACCCAAAATTTAAATTTCACTCATTATCTACTCACCCTCATGTGGACTAAGGGCTGGGAGAAGTTTCAGAGTTATCCGTGGCTTCTCTGAGTTACAGGGGGTCTCGGCGTAGCAGTGCATGTCCATATAACATTTGCAAATGGATACCAACTGTCTTCGTAGCAAAAAGACAAACACAAAAAACATACAAATACCTCCATGCTGCTCGTATGTAATGTCCCTCTTGTATTGAAGCCCCGAAATGCTAAATTGTCCCGGAAAAAATTAAATAAGTCTATATTTCAAGCTTGTTTTGTAGCGGAAGCTTCTCGAAGCTCCTCTTCCCGGTTCGTCCAAATTTGACGAACCGGGAAGAGGAGCCTCCGCTACAAACAAGCTTGAAATATAGACTTATTTAATTTTTTTCAGGACAATTTAGCATTTCGGGGCTTCAGTAGACCCCCTGTAACTCAGAGAAGCCACTGATAACTCTGAAACTTCTCCCAGCCCTTAGTCGACATGAGAGTAAAGTAGATAATGAGTGAAATTTTAATTTTGGGTGAACTATCCCTTTATAGCTGCTGTAATCTTGCATTAGATGTTGTAGCATCTTAGATTGTGTTTAGTTTTCCGGTGCATAGCAGGCGGCTGAACAAACCAACACCACAACATACAACAGTATGTGTATTTATGTTTGGCATTCATTACAGAAAGCAATATAAAAACTTAATGCAGGTTTTGAACCATCTACCCTATTAAATATTACCTTCCACTTACATCAGGACATGAAATCATAATACAGAGGTGGACAAATCTGTTGCTAAATTGTCACGGAAACAACTTGAAACTGACAAAAGTAATAATAAATAAAAATGTAGTGAAAATTAACTGACACAAATCAGACATTGCTTTTGAATTGTGGTTCAACAGAATTATTTTAAAATACAAAGTAATGAAACTGGCCTAGACAAAAATGATGACACCCTTAAGTTCAACTTAAAGGTAGGGTTGGGGATCTTACTGTGGCATTTTTTACTGAATTGCTTGAAATCTTCTCCACACCCTGATTGCAACAACCAAGTAATTTAATGCTTTTTCACAATAATATACACTTTACCTGTAAATCAGTGTTCACGATGTGTGTGTAAAGTGTGACCTTCCACCGGTGATGATTTCTACATACATAGTACCGTCTTTTGTCATATAAGTTTTATTCAATACCGAGTGATGGGATGGAAGATAAACAAAATTATAGTTAGGTGGCTTCCTTTGTTTGTAGGCTAATTATTGCACACGTAGTGAAAAGATTCAGACAAAACACTTTTGTAGTTTTGAAGAAAAGCAGTAGCCTAGTTTGTGATTATTTCTTTCTTTCAGCGCAGGTTTGTGTTTAGAGGTTATAGCTGTTCTACAAAACCAAACAAAAAGTAAAGAGAGAGAGGAAAAAGAGAGATTTATTCTGCATCTGCAGCTTTAAAAATAGCACATGATTTCTATTCAGCTACTGCTAAATGTTAATGTATTGTGTAGCTCGAGGTGCAAAATGAAAATCGCAGTGCTGGGTTTAGAGAAAAGAGGTCAGTATTATCTTTTTTTGTTTTCGTCCCCGTCTCGCCCTGCATTCCTAACAAATAGAAATATTCCCGTTAAGGAAATGTGTTTGGTAGCGCGATGTTCGCGGCGTGACAAGGCCATCCAGACGAGCCCCATGCAGCTGCACCCAGGCCCAACTCCCCTGTGAAAGAGCTCAACACTGGCAGCTCTGTCACCTACAGAATGGCTGACAAGTGCAGAGAGATTTACTGAGCCAATATTAGTCCAGTCAGAACGTACGACAACAAACCCAAATATGTTGAAAGCAATAACCACCTTTATTTTCAGCAGATTCAGGCCTCGGTAAATATCATTTGTCATCAATGGGAAGGTGTGTGAGACGTTTTTATAGGATATAAAAATACTCTCAATCTTGATGTTAAACATCAATATTTGCCGTGAACGACCAAGGAATATCCTGTAAGTCACATTAAAGGATTGTCTTGAAGTGATAACATTCAGGCCACCGTAATGGCAGCATTTGCAGATGCACAGTGTTGCAGGTTCTTGTCTCTTTGATAATCTAAGAACCACTTCAAAATCAGAACTAATCCCCCTCCTGGTCCTGATCGCAGCCATTAACCATGTTTATTTTGTTCTTATTAAAAGTCAAATCCAATGGGGAAATTCTTGGAGAAGTTTCCAAAAAACTAAATAATCATACAACTAGAATTATTGTTTTTTTTTCTTTTCTTTTGGCATTCAAATCCTGACAGCAGTGTGTTCTTATTAACAGCCAAAAATACTAGTTTGATAAGTCAGTAATAGTTTTCCCATTTGTTGTAGCTGCAGATACTGGAGAACCTCACCTCACTGTTCACAATTGATTGATTGATTGATTGATTGATTGATATCTTTATTTCGATCATGTAAACGACAGTGTAAAAAATAAATAAATAAATAAGATAAAATAATAATATAATAAGTGAACAGAAAAATGTATACACAACATCTCATAAGCAACGCAGTTTACATGAGCGAAAAGGAGTAGGAAGAAGTATAAACTTATCTAATCCTACCCCTATAATTTTAACCATATGTTCTAATTAAACATTTTACACATTACACATTTTAATCCAAATAGTAAGTAAGCAAACACCTTGTGTGAATTATTCAATGTACCTCTGGAGAATCATTTCTTTATGTCTCATTTTAAACATGATTACACTCGAAATGTTTTTGATTTCAGTACTCATATTATTCCACAGTTTTACTCCACAAAAACTTTTCTTTGTTGTGCGAGCTCTACCAACCTTTAGATTTGATTTCTCTCTTAAATCATAACCTTGCTCTCTTTCGTGAAACATTCTCTGAATGTTTCTTGGTAGCAGATAGTTCCTTGCTTTATATAATACTTGGACTGTTTTATGCTCCACCAAATCAAACAATTTTAGAGTTTTAGATTTCCAAAATAAGTCATTGGTGTGTGCCCCACATACAATGCTAACACTTATCCGCTTAAACATGAAAATAATTGATAACTGTAAATGATTTGATAATGAAATTAATAGCAAACACACATGTTTATAAAGGATAGTGACTGGTGATTTACAATGACCGCTCATGAGGTCTTAGCAGGGTTTTGGGAGCATTTGTGGCAGATCCAGGGTCAGTTTTTCATGATGCTGTTGACATAGTTGATGCATAACGTCCCATACTACACCAGTCCCTCAGCCTATGAAACAGATATCTATATACACACATAAGGGTTTCGAACATCATACCAAAAGATACCTTTTCATACATAGACAGTGATGATGGTACAGTGTTGTTACTTGGTGGGAATATTTGACCACTTTCCTGTATTTTTCCACTCATTAGCACAAACAGCTCTTGCAGATGTAAGCACACACAAGATATAAATTGATCAGGCATAACAGTGTGACTGTGACAGGTGAAGTCAATAACACTGTGACAGTTCATCATGGCTGATGGGTGGAGTTGGCGCATAACGTCCCACACCACCAGTCCCTCACCAGTGAAAAGAACTGAAACTATGACATGTTGAAAAACACACACTGAAGGGTTTTGTACATCATACAAAAAGATAACTTTTCATATATAGTCTATTCAATGATGATCGTGGAATATTTTACCACTTTTCAATCTGAAATCATAAAGCACAACCTGGTGGACTTTTATTAGCTCAGTATCAAGAGACCATCAGCTTATAAAAGGCAATTAAAGGTAATTACTATGAACACCAGAAACATAGTATGTACGTATATGTACATACTTTACACACTTACTCACTTTATTTTCTTCTCTTTCCACTCATTAGCACAAACAGCTAGCTTACAGACCTTAAAGGAGACATATTCTGCCCCTTTTCCACAAATTAAAATAGTTCCCAGGTGTCTTAAAGACATGTCTGTGACATGCTTTGGTCAAAATACCCCAAGGATCAAACATCACAGCTCTTTTCATCCTCTCAAAACAGCCCTGTCCCTTTAAATGCAAATGAACCACTGCTTGCCCCGCCCCTTCTACTGGTACCAGGTAGGGGTGGTGTTATGCAAATTTGAAACCTTGTTACATAAGACATCTGAGGGAACAGCTCGTAAAACCACATGGATTTCAACCTAGGGAGCCTGAAAATTACAGATTTCTTTGTCAATTCTCACATTTTGGGGGCTGGAAGGCAAGAAAAACACCTAAATATTAAAGAGCCTTTAAAAGATATGTCCATAATATGTCCCCTTTAAAAACTCCAACACTGATCAGTTTTCTATAAGTTCCAGTTGCAGTTTGAGTTTTCCTCACTTGGCTGGAGGAGTTATTATGAAGGCATTTGTTTTAACTGACCTTCTGCAAGACTAAACTTGTGGTTGGAAACAGCACTTATTATTTGGTTATTGCAAAATCGCAGCTATGTATTTGTATTACTTGATCTCTCAACAACAACAATAACAAGTAAGTCTGCAGCTGTTTCCCCTTTATTGACGAAACAGTCCATCGGCAGCTTCAATCCAAGCTGGCTTCCACATTCCAAATTTCAAATTAAGAGTCTTCATACAGAAGGGCTCTGTGTTGCCTGGTGGAGGATGGACACCCCGGGCTCTCTTCCATTCCCCTCTCTGCTTCCCCACTTTTTTTTTTTTCACGGCCGGCCAGATGAGCGGCCGACCGCCTGCCTTCATCCCACCGGCTGGTATTCCCTCAATGCTCCACATGTCTGCGAGCTTTCAGCCTGCCGAGAGAGAGAGAGAGAGAGAGAGAGAGAGAAAAAAAAAAAAAAAGGAAAGTCAGTTGGCGGAGGGGGGGGAAAACCCGTGGCATAAAAGAGCGGAGCAGTGATGTCAGAGTTGCCTGGACTCGTTTCAGCCGGACCCCTGGCAGGAGCATGAACACTGGCACTGTGGTGTGTGGACATTCTCCAGAGCTGCTCTTAAAAAACTGAACGCCTGAGCCTCCCTCTCTCTTTCTCTTTCTCTTTTTTTCTTTTTTTTTTCCACGCCGGTCCTTATATGTTTTCAAATTTTCCAGGGTTTTCTCAGAAAGCAGCGGCCGTAGCCCTCCGCCTATGATGGAAAAATGAGACCTGAATGGGTAAACTGTGTTTTAAAAATATGAAGTAACCCCCTCTGCCCCCCCGCACCCCTTCCCCACCCACCCCAGCTCCCAGTCAAATTAAACCAGCGACCACTCACCCTGCCCCTCTACCTCTCACCGCTTTGCCAGCTGTGCAGCCCGACACCGCTGCCAAAAGCAACACAAGCTTACGTCAACTTCCAAATAAGGAGCTGCTACTTCACTTTGACCTGAGCGAGGGAGGGTGTGTGTGTGTGTGTGTGTGTGTGTGTGTGTGAAAGAGGTGGAGATAGACAGGGAGAGAGAGTGTCCCCTCCTCCTCATTCATACGCATAATATACTCAGCTACCTGTTTGCAGCCCAGTGCACGTAGAGCCGAGACTCGATTACCCCTCTCTCTTCACTGTCACTCTCATTCATCCTTTCTCTCTCTCTCTCTCCCTCCTTCCCTTCACCTCTCTCTGCCTGTCCCCGCTCTCCCTTCTTCAAGTCATTCACAAGCGGAGGACAGCACCACCTGCTACCAGGTAAAAAAAAAGAAAGGAAAAGAAAAGAAAAGAAAAAGCCAATGATATGTTTTTTGTCATCATCTGCTGTGATTTTGATGTGTGTGTGTGAGGTGATGTCAGTGACGTGATGTGAGGAAAAGGGGGGTGGAGGGGGGGGTGTCCTCTCCTCTCCTCTCCTCTCCTCTCCTCTCCTCTCCTCTTCATTCAGGTCTTTGTTAGTGGAGAAAGCTGTTACATCAATGAACCAGTGGATGATGGAGGAACAGGAACAATTTGTGGAATCAGGCAGCGAGACGTTTGAAAATAACCGAATGTTTTCGCCTTTTTTTAAACATTATGCAGACAGAGCAGCTTCTGCAGTGAGGGTGCTCGTGTGTGTGTGTGTGTGTGTGTGTGTGTCTGTGTGTGAATGAAGCAGAGGGAGCGTGTCGTGCACATAGTGAGCGGGTTTTTCGTGGGCTGTGTGTATGTTTTAAAGCTCGCAGCTTCGGACTGGGAAGTGAATGAGCTCCCTGTGTCGTGCATCCCAGCCTCCTAATGCCTGGCATGTCCTCGTCCTCCTGTGGACTGGGGAGTTGTTCCCAAGGGGACACACACACATATATACACACACACACACAGAGGGATGGCTGTGCATGCGCTGACTCCCAGAGGGCTCTCCTCCTCCTCCTCCGTCCCCCCCGGAGACGGAGAGCCTCCATCAGGCTGCTGCTGATGAAGCTGCTGCTCTGTGACTTGACAGCATCGCTTAATGCTCAGCTGATACACTTTTTGGGAACAACAACAACAGATGAGCACATTGACACTGTTGCTCAGGTCGCATCAGTCCGCAGGATCTCGTTTTTTTTGGGGGGTTTTTTTTTGTCAGTGAAGTTCCCACTTTTTCGCCTCTCAGCGTTCAGATGTATTGAATTTCCATTGTTTATTGTTTGAGAATTGACTTTAACCAAAGGCAGCGTGTGTTATTTTACACAATAAATCCCTCGCGTTTGTGTTTAGGCTGCTCTTCTAAAACAAAAGACAGGTCTGAAATCGTGTTGGCGGCGAGAATACAGTAACGTAGCGTGGTGTTTTCATGGAGATCGGTCCGGTGTTCTTTGTCATCCCTCATGTCTGCATGTTCCTCGCTTATTCCCCCCACCCTGTACCAACGGAGGAGTATCAGTGTAGTACAAATTCAAGACTCCCAAAGTATTGATTTTCTTTCGAGATGTGTACCATTCCCTCTGCAAAAAAAAAAAAAAGCCGTAGCTTCTAGGAGGGAGGCACCTTCGCCTGCCTCGTTCTCCCTCTCCCTCTCTCGCGCTCTCGCTCTGTAGTCGGTGAGGATGCTGGAAGATAAATTTAGCCCTCCAGCTCTCCTTCCATCTGCTACCACATGGTTTAGGGCCGTTACCATAGGAACCACCGCTGGGTGCCCATTAGTGTGAGAAGAGGAAATTGACAAGATTTTTAAAAAGCCATTTATACAATATTCTCCTTCTGTGTCGTGTGTGAATGGATGCAGCGTTTCTCAAATTTATAGAAGGCGTTGGGATTAACTGGAGGTGCAGTGATTGTACCTGTAATATGTCCACATCGCATATATTTGCAGATCTACAGACAGTAAATGTTTACATTGCACATGTTGCTCCTATTGCTGCCCAGTGCTTGATGAGTTTGTTCCTTATAGGCTAACTGTCATGGCATGAATTAGCAGGTTAGGATAGGTTCAATCCCTCAAACTAACCATAGCTTCATTCCATTAAAGTGTTGATTCAGTGACTCTGCTAGTGTGCCCTCTGACTCACTGTCATAGCTTCCTGGAAGACTTTAATGGAAAAAGCAGTGATTTTTTTCTTTCTTTTTATATGTGAAAGGTGCACGGATTTGATGCAACAGAAACAGATTTTTTTTCACATGGTTCTTTATTGTTCCACTTCCATCACTCACAATGCAAATGCATACAGTTAGAATGTGTTAGTAGCAGCAATGTAGCCCCATACTGCAAGAGTCAAGAACTATAAAACATAGTAGAGTAGAATTCATAAGACACTTTCATGTGTAAAACATGAGGACCCATATTTGAGTCTTTTTTATGTTTTATTAAGTAATTTAAGTGATGATCTATAAAGATATAAGATAATAAATATGTGTGTGTGAGGACCAAAAAAAACATCTCCATGTTGATATTCATTTCATGCTACATATGCAGTGATTTGTCCTCGCAAACTGCAGTCTGACTGGAACACTGAGAACATTGCACCTAGACATGTGATTTATAGCAAAGGGATGGGAGGAAGCAGAATCCATGTAGAGAGAGAAGAAAAATGCCTGTAGCTTCATTTGCACCATGAGAGGTGCAAATCAACAGTCTTTAGTTCGCTCTGGAGCGAGTGTGATGCATCGCATGAGTTTAAAAATATCATGTGATTTTAAGGTACCAAGTGCTCAAGCTGAAATTTCACTCCAGTCTCACAGCCTGAGCTCTTATTTTCAGCCAGTCGTTCCTGTAAAAGCTCTTAGTCCAGCTACACCATACCTGTATGACCTACATTTAGCCTTACCAGTGAGATTCAGGCTGTGACATCTGAATGGTCTTCTGCAAACTAAGAACATCATGCCATGTATGTTATGTCTGCTTTTATTGTTGTGAAGAAAAGTGTTTAGGGTTTTTACAGTCATCTGAGGCTAGCATTAGAATGTTCTCACAAGTTGAACCAAAGATGGTTATCAACCTGTTATCAGTCATTTGGATGCAATCCAGCATCTTTGCCGTCTTCCACCAGGACGTGGGTGTAGAAACCAGCTGGTCAGTGCGTGGGATGCCTTGTTTACTGTTTCAGTATGCTGGCACAAAAAAACACTGGGAGTTTTCTTCAGTATCTCCACTGAGTCACCTTGTGTATGCACTCACAGCTATCTCGAGCTTTCATTTGGTTTGTCATTTTGAAGTGTCTAAAATCACAGTCACTCAGTAAAAATGATCTGTATGCTCTGAGATGAAGAAGCAGGTAAAGCCACACATTTGCTCTAGTGCTGTATTATTGCACTGCATCTCTGTATGATCATCATTTTGAGGGAAGCATGGTGTGATATTGGATGACACAAGACATCAAATACGGAGCATTAATTAGGGCATGTTACACTGATCAGTGCTTTAGTTAGGTGTAATTAATTATGCAAAGAAAAGTTGAAGTAAAGGAATTTCATAAGGACCTCGAAAGGAAAAAAAAGTATTTTTATGACACATTTTGATATGAAGAGGAAAGCATCACTGAAGTGATTTCCATTTACTGCTGGGAGTGATGTAACCTTCCTCAACCAGGAGGATCTTTGTATTCCCGTGTGAAAATGATAAACTGTGGGGTTTTTTTGTTTGGTTCTCTTTTTTGGTCTGTCTTGCAGCAGGAAGATGTGATTTGTTTTATTGGAATGGGTGAGATATGTAATGTGGTGCTAGTCCAACATGAAAACATTGTGCTCTGTGGCTTTGAAATAAGCAACGCGCAGTTGATTAGAAATCGTTAAAGACCGTGACGATTTCAAATGAGGCGGTTATTGAGATGTTGCTGTCACAGTGGTTGGACATGTTTCCTCTCTTGGGGAGGGAAAAGTTAGAAGAATCATTATTTCTACTTGCTGCATGTTTATGTCCTTTTGTACCAAAAAAAAAAAAATTACATAAACCAATCTAATTTAAACATATTCAGCAGCCAGGGGAAAGCGAAAGCTGAATGTTATGACACATACAGTGGATTATGTAAGGCATGAAACATAAATATCTATATTTAGCAAGAGGAGGGTCAGGGGGTTATCTGTGTTTCAAAACTGAATTGCATGCACTGTTCTGTCTCTATAATGAGTTGTTTGTCTTCACAGATCTTCATGTTGAAAGGACGGAAGAACTTCATTTTCCACTGACTGCTTCATGATGGGATACTTAGGGTTGAGAGAGGACCAACTCCACAGCACAGGACCTATCACAGCTGCACTGTTTGTTGCCATTGCTCTACATTTGATGGTGTCACTCACTGATGTCACTGACTCACTGATGTCAAACACTAAAGTTTGAGAAACACAAGTGGACATTATGAGGCCTGACCACCAATTTAAGAGGAAATAATTTGTTAGAATTCATCCACATTAATCTGATTACCCAGTTAATGATTTGGCTCAAACTTGATAGCCTGGCACAGGCGGACGCATCCCACGTGTCTACCTGAGGCTGTCTTTCCATTTTATGGAGACCTTGCATAGTCGCCTGACGACTGGGGAGCAGTCCGGAGATCAAGAACATTGTCAACCGGAGTCTCCTCAAAGAGACCTGCAGCCCAAGTCTCCCTCCCAGCCCGGTCAGCAACAGCAAACCAGCTCCCAGAAGCCCCATGGCGTGCAACAGCAACCCAAACAGTCCAGAAGACAGCATCCTGAACGTAAGCGTCTCAGGCACCAGCGGCAGAGCACTGACTCGGATACAGTGCTGGAAGACAAACATGAAGCAACAAAAGCAACCACAGGTTCTAGTTTGTCCCCAGGAGTCCCACCTTCCTCTGCAGGTAGCCCTACCCAAGCTAAACCAGAGACCCAAGAGGGCACCCCAAAACAGAAACGAGAGCGTAAGCCTCAGAGGCCGGGAAAGTATGTCTGCACTTACTGTGGCCGTGCATGTGCAAAACCTAGTGTCCTACAGAAACACATTCGCTCCCATACAGGTGAAAGACCCTACCCCTGTGCCCCATGTGGCTTCTCTTTTAAGACCAAGAGTAACCTATACAAACACCGCAAATCGCATACCCACAGGGTGAAGGCAGGTCTGACGCTTGGGGAGCCAAGATCTTTAGAGGAGCAAGTCACCGAGTCGGAAGACGAAACCCGACAGCTGTCCTCAGCCTCTTCCCATACAGAAAGACAAAGCAGTGTGTCCTCAGCCAAGAATCATGAAACAGACAGGGCCAAAGATAGCACTGCAGGAACTGATGACTCCTTCGCAGTGAAGAAGAGATTGGCCTTGCGTCTAAGCAGAGGGAAACATGGCCCTCAAGATTCATCAGATGAAAAGACCTCATCTTTAATTCTAGGCAGCAAAGGCAGTACAGAATCTGGCTATTTCTCTCGCTCGGAAAGTACTGAGCAGTCACAGGACAGTCCCCCGAACACAAGTGCCAAAAGCTATGCAGAGATCATCCTCGGCAAATATGGACGTCTTGGACACCTACAGAGGATGTCCCGTCATCACAACCAGCAGCCCTCTGATCAGAAGGAAAAAAGCATCCCTTTCACAGTGCCCAAGAAGCAGGTCATTGACCACATTACCAAGCTCATCACCATCAATGAGGCAGTGGTTGACACAAGTAAAATTGACAGTGTAAAACCAAGGAGATTCTCTCTGTCCCGAAAGAATAGTTCAGAGTCTCAAAAGATCTCCACGATGAAGGAGCCCCTCATTCAGAGCCAGAAACCTGGAGATCTGGTTTATAAAAACAGTGGCTCCATCACCATGGGAGTTCCATGTGAAAAATTTCATCATCAACCACAAAACGTGGAGCAGCCAGCTGGCCAAACATCTACTGCCCCTCTGGTGAGAAGCCACTCGATGCCATCAGCAGCCAGTTCATTTGACACCCCAAGTGGCGGCCCCAGCAAATTCCGCCTGAGTCAGTCCTTCGATGAACGACCGCCTTCGGAATTAGCGGCGTCCCGGCGTTATGGGATGCTTAGACGGCAACCAGCCATTGAAATCCCGCTGGGTGCCGAATTCACAAAAGAGGAACAGGATGGTCCCCATTCATTTTACCTGGACAGCATAACCACTGTGCCTGACCACAAGCAAAGTCAACCCCAGCCATATGAGTGTGAGGCCTGTGGGACTGGATGTAAAGACTGGGAAGGTTACAAGAAACACAAGCAAAGCATGTGCTTAGCACATCACCCCAGAAACGAGGTAGTAATTAGTCAAATGGAGTTCTCACAGCTAATTAACCATGCTGTCAAAGCAGGGGCCTCAGCGGTGCGCAAGAGGAGAAAAGAAGAGAGTTTTGAATTTGATGAACCCTCTTCCCCATCATTACCGTCTCCTGCCCTCTTGTCTGGGCAGGGTAAAGATGAAAGCAACATCCCTTACGAGGGCTCCAGAAGACCTACATTGCAAACTTGTTCAGTAATTCAACATACAAGTTCATTTGAAAAACAGGAATCTCTGTGCAATGAGAATCAAGTTGCTGAGGCAACAAAGAACTCTCCACCTCATGATGAACAGCTGCCTCAGAAGCAACCCCAACAGCAACCGACCAAACTGGCGACCCGAAAGCTGGTCCGCCAGCACAATGTGCAAGTTCCAGAGATACTGGTGACGGAGGATTCTAACATGAGCACGGCCATCTCAGTAGATCCAACCTCCATAGCCAAACATTCAGAGAAACCTGATGAATTCCAGTGGCCTCAGAGAAGCCCTTCTCTGGCCCAACTCCCTATTGAGAAACTTCCTCCAAAGAAGAAGCGTTTACGTCTAGCTGAGGCTGCCCAGTCCTCGGGGGAATCCAGTTTTGACTCGATATCTTTGCCCCGCAGCCCCAGTCAGGACAGTAGTGCGTCTTATGCATCAAGTCGTTCCACATCCTTTGAGGAGTCGAACAGACCCGACATGGACATCGCAACGTCATCACCACTGAGGAGGTCAAGAGCTCTTCATATGCTAACGGTTCCTGGGGTGCATCAGCACAGAGAGATGAGGCGCTCGGCCTCTGAGCAGGCACCTCATGACCCACAACCAAGTGTCCTAATGGCTGAGACCCGCAGTAAGTCTTTTGACTACAGCTGTCTGTCTCCAGAGCGCTCTGCAGTTGGCTGGAGGGAAAGAAGGAAATGTCTCCTCATAAGACACACTGCAATCAGAGATCCAGATGAAGAAGAGGAAGACCAGTGTGCCATATCAAGCAGTAGTGCTGAACAAGTCACAACTAGCACATCCTCTCAAGCAAGTCCAACCTCTGTGTGTTACAGTAGGGCACCTTCTTCTCCTTTATCAGGCGATACAGTCTTGCGTAATCCCGTTAGATCGCAATGCAAAGAGATCTTCTCTCAGTGGAAACTTAGTCAAAATATTCAGTTATCAGGCAGCACAGAACTCCCTCATACCCATGGTCCTTCTGTAGATCCTCTAAAGGAAGATGCCTCAGGCATCAATACCAGACAGCCCCCTCCCCAAGCACCACAGCCCTACTCAACACATGGACCATCAGGGGCAGCCAGAGCTCGCTACCTCCCCATGTCTACAGGGCTGAAGCTGGAGATTCCTCTAAGACATGAAGATTATTCAGACAATCGAGTAAGTCGCTCTCATATCCAACACTCTGTCCCTCACATCACATCCAGTCTGGAGTTACTGAGGCCAGCCACATCACCTTCAGTAGCGGTGCGTCTCCAAACAGACACCCTCACCCCGGCGTGTGCCATATACACCACACTGTCTCAGGCCAGCTCCCCGAGGCCCCAGGAGGCCGTTGATGCTGTTTCACACAATGTAGGTGTTCTAACAGCTGAATACAGGAACCACAGGAACTCAGGTCCAGACTTTGAGCTGTGGTCTGATGATGATGATCAGAGGTTATCAGGCTCAGGGGGCAACAAACGCATGCTTTCTCCTTCGAACAGTATAGAGCTCCCACCCGAGTCCCAGCAGCAGCAGAAACGAGTGAAAGAAGAAGAAGAGAGGGAAGTGGGATGTGTTGACAAGGCATCGGTGGACACGTGCAACCAGGAACTAAAACGTGAGGCTCAACCGTGTTTACCAGGTGTTTGTTCTCCCGTCACACATGTCGGACCTTCATACCCCAGCCTGCTGTCCAGCACCTGTAATAGCTGGTGCTATTTGAACTACGTTAAACCAAACCCTTCAGCTCTGGGTGAACAGAAGCCCTCAGTGTATTCATCATGGTCCACTAGCAGCTATGACCCCAACCCACCTGGCCTCTCCAGCAAGACGGCTCTCTCTCTGCTGCACTCTAAGCAGAGACTCAGCCCCTCCATCTACACTATATCCTCCATGTCAGTCACGACAACTGAGTCAATGGAGCAAGAGGACATCAAAAGGCCATGGTCCAGTGAGGTAATTACATTGCACCAACCACTGATTGTCACTTTTGATCAATATTGTATTAGAAAATTAAAGAATACCAACACTATTAAATGATCCTAAAGTGTTCATATTCATTGTTTATAGACTTGTTGAAGGTATTTTTCAACATTTTGGCAAATTGGCCTATTGCCATAATCCCTATAGTTTTAGGAGTAGGTTAATTACCTTTAATTGTTGGTGCAAGCTGTTTTTAGATCAGCAGGGCAGAGACATGAGCTCTGCACAGCACGCGGTATGTCCGCCTTCCCTCATCAAACTCATCAAATACACAATCCAACAACTCTGTCTTTCATGCTATGAAATAATAATGTAACATTACGAGACAGAGTTGTTTTCAAGGCAAATGCATAGCCGGAACTACATCCCAGACACGGCTGCTCAGCAGAGTGACTGCAAAAGCGCAAGTAGTTCCAAGTATTTGCTTCATGTGTCGTAATGTTGCATGGTCACGACTTGTCCACAAGAGTGTTTTGGAGTTGTTGGGTTGTCTATTTAGTTTGATGAGGGAAACATGGAAATACAGTGAACCTCGGTTGCGTTAGCTGAGCAGCTCACGTCTCTGCCTCGCCTCGTCTCTGCCTCGCCTCGCCTCGCCGAAAATTAAAGGTAATGAACCTACTCCTAAAACTATAGGGATTATGGCAATAGGCAAATTTGTTCAAAATGTTGAAACATCCCTTTAAGATTTAAAACAGGGCATTGGCATGGCACAAATTTATATTTTTAATCTCTAAAATGATAATTAATTTTTACTGAAAAAGAATGTTGACAAGATAATCATAAAAACAATCAATTACAACACACAGGGGAAACAAATGTTCTTCATCAAATGATATAAAACACAATGTTCAATGAGAATTCCCAATCTTTTGTCTCCCTTGGGCATGCTGGAGCAGAATTGGTGAATTTGCCCATGTTTCTTTCGAGTGTAGGTCTTCAACAGCCGGTCGCACCTCAGAGACCACGAGGGAGAGGGAAAGGGAAAGGGACAAAAATCATCAGACACATCAAACAGCCAGGAGGGGAAGGAGGAAGAGAAGAAGGAGAAGAAGGAGGAAGAGGAAGTCAGGCCATGCTCCAGGAATGAACAACCTCCTGAAGTTTGGATCTCTGAGAGAGGGTGAGTGTGACTTCCCTACAGCTCTGTGCTATGCAATAGGAAGTCAGCTGCTCACATCAGTTTTACCGATGACATATTGCAGATATTTATATTGATTACTTCAAGTGTTGAAGGCTTGTGTCACATGGTGTGGTATGTTTTGGAAACTGTTTGTCTGTCCACCATGTTGGGAGAGGCCAGGGGTCGGCTGTCTGCACCAGCAGAGCCCGTCTGTTGAGGGGCTGCAGCCAGGAAACTACCCAGCTTCCTGTGCCCCCGCAGAGATTCATTTACACAAGCCGTCACAGCCATTCACATGGAGCGACAGCACATTGCATTCTCTCACACTGACACCAATGGAATGACTACATATCTACATATGTGCATGTGTTATTAGTCATATTGTGTTGCATTTGAATTGAAAGTCAGATTCATAATGTACAAATCTGATTCAAAAGGATTGATGTGCCTCACTCTAAGGAGATATTTTCACTTTAGGTTTCACTCACTCAATTTTCATTGAATCTGATTGAGATGTGTTCCTAATATTTTGCCCATCTCATTTAAATAAAGATTGACCAAATATTAGGAACTCCTCTCGACAGTGTGATTCTTGATAGATTTAATCTGTGTGTCACAGTCTGAATTTGAGAAACCATATTTATACTTAAGATGAAGAATGTGACTTTAAACTTAAAATGGTGATGATGTGGATTAATGACATCAGCATAAAAAGCAATAACCATTTACAGACTACAGGTAACAATAGACAGGAACCTAGGTGTGATTTAGATTTTCTCTCACATACCTGGCCGTCAACAGTAATAAACAATGCAGGGTCCAACAGAATAAGGTGACACAGTATAAGTCATTTTCTTCCACTTCTTAATAATTCTAATACATTAGGTTTGGCTTTGGATACATTGTGCTGCGCTGCTCTCCGGGATGCTGTGGCTTCAGCTCATCATGTGTAGCTCCTCTGCTCCACCAACACTTGACAGTTAAAACTGCACTTCCTCAGGTCCTGAGCAAAACATTTGCAAAGTTTAATGCAGTTTAAGGACATACAGATCCACTATTTAGGCCTACTAGTATGATGTTATTTTCTATTCAAGTGCACCACAAATAGTTAAAGAACCAAAATCAGAGAGAAGTTACCAATACATTAAATGACTCAAATTCACTGAAACTCTAAAGTGACGCGTGGAAATGAAAGTTTGAATTAGTTTGAACACAGTTCTGTTATTTATGTGTCTTAGCTGAAGTACACACACACACACACACACACATATCTTATGAAATACATTTTCAGTGGTGTTAAAGCAGCCTCGCTCAGGACTTGTGATACCCATCAGAAATAAACACCGCAGCAAAGCGGTGCAGGCGACGGGCGCAGAGAGCCGCCATCTGTGTGTCTCTTTTTTTGGTTTTCGGGAGTGTGTCTGTGAACAAATCCCTGTTGTGGCTCATGTTGACGCTCATCACAGCTTTCCTTAAAAGAGTGAGTCACCCTCACGCCTGCTCGCTCTCTCCTTCTCCGTCTGTTCGGTCTGTCTGAGCCACAAAAAGACAAAACGGTAGGCAGAGAGGTAGTTAGTCCAATCCTGACATTTTTTATTACCGGCTTGGGGGAAGACAAGGGCACAAACACTCAATCAATGGGTGCTGCAAGAAAAGGGCTATGAATATATAGCTGCTTTACGGTGTGGGAGCGCAGAGTCCAGGCAAAGTGTTTCTCCTTCATTAAACTGAGAGAGAGTTTTTTCTTCGAGACTGTAAAAGCCGCCCTTTATGATACCTGCAGAGTTTATCCAGCCGCGAAGCCTGCAGTGAAAATAGAAGAAAAAACAGCCGATTATAATCAGAACGATTGTTTGTCGTAGGAATGTGTTTTCATTTTCTGTGTTTTTCATGCTTATTTGGGGCAGCAGCTGGTCTGGGCCAGGGTTTCCCTCCCTCTCGGAGCTGTTTTTATTGGCCCGGCTGCAGCAAACCCTCCGGACCTTGGGCCACATCGTAGGCTCCCCCTTGTTTGGACACAGCGGTGGTGTGAGGAGCCGTGATGGGGGTTATAAGGCAGAGGGAGGGGTCTGGCTTTGGCTTATGAAAGCAGCTCTGTTGAGGCTGAAGTGGGTGCCTCGCTGTGAGACCCTCAGTGTACATGCGGGGTTGGACCCCAGACCCAGCTGCCACAGTGTGAGCTCACTGCGTAGCGCGGGGCCAGATAGCGCACTTACCCTGGGTAAACACAGGCACTGAAAAGCTGCTTACAGGTGCTAAAGTGGCCGCTGCCTGTCTGTCAGCTCCTGTTACGACTCATATTGATTGTCCCCAGTGGTGTAGTCTATGTGATACTCAGGTATAGTCAGTATGCCCACTGAAAATGCATAAATATTTCAGTATACCCAGTACAACAAAACTACATGTTAATGGTTCTCAAAGTGGGAGGGTTGACAGGGTTCAAGGGGGTCCCCAACTTTTTCTTGAAATGTTACCACTTTATCCTAGACTTTTTTCACTTTTTTAATTGTTTTAATTTTTTTTCTTTTCTTTTTTGAAATTTTCCACTTTTCCTTTCAATTTTTCTGTTCTACTTTTTTACTATTTTTTAAAGAAATTTTTACCCCTCTTTGTATTATTTTTTTTTACCACTTTTCCTAGAATTTCTTTGAGAAATTTTATCACTTTTTCTGAGAAAGTTTAACCAGATTTTTATTTTATTTTTTTTAAATTGCTAAATTTTACCACTTTTTTCTAAAAAAAAAATTAACTTTTTTTTTTTTTGTGAAAATTTTTACCACTTTTTTCTAGAAATGTTTCAACTTTTTTGGAGAAATTGCACCACTTTTTTTCCCAGAAATTTCTCTCTAATCTTTCAAAAATGTATGCCTAATTCAAACATACATTGATTGTTTGTGTATTTCTGGTGTTTGCTTCTAAATTTTGTCCAATGGGGGTCCGTGGTCTAATTTGTGTCAATTTTGGGGTCCTCCTTGATATAAAAAAGGTTGAGAACCACAAGTGATACAAGTATGTACAGTTTACCCACCTAAAAAGCAGTATACCCACTACAAAAAATGAGACTACACCACTAATTGTCACCATCCAGAGAGCATCAATAGACAACCGACAGCTCCGAGGACAAGGCTCAACCCCTCTCGCTCTCTTTTTACGTCTACAGATCAAATGAGAAGCCGGGTGGAGCCGAGGGGGAGGAGTGCACCGCCGACCGCTCCTCTGAGTCGTCTCCGTGCATCTGCAGTCGCTGTGACGTTGCTTTTAAAGCCGAAGGTGAGGAGGGGGCGGGAGAGGGGGGGGCAGTGGTCGATGGCCAGACAGGAACATGATGCTTCTGTTCTGTCAGACATCTCACTCTGTCCTCTGTGTATTTACAGGGAGTCTCAGCGAACATGTGAGATCTGAGCCCCATGGAGCAGAGACCTGTTGTTATAGAGGCGCCACAGATGAAGGTACAGTATACCATCATATTCACCTTCATGAATCTTTCTACCCCTTGTTTTTTTAATGCTTTAACGCTTTTTAGGCTCCTCCTTTTCCCCGGTCAGGTCAATGAGAGGTAGTGGAGAATTTGTACAGACTAAAGAGAAAAATCAGTAACACTTTATAGTAAGTACACAGTATTAAGCATCAGGGAAGCATGAATAAATACTGAATTCTTCATTCATAACGCTTGAATACTCATTAGTATGTAGTTTATAAATACAGTTAGTGTTTATCAATGAGTAAAACATTTTTAACTGTGTTTATAAACTACATACTAATGAGTATTCATGTGTTACTGTAAATGATGAATTCAGTATTTAAGCTTAACTAACACTTAATAGTGTGTACTTATTATAATTTCTCTGACTGATACTTATGTTATGTTTCTCTCAAACCAACTTTATTGACAAAGGACAAACACTCCCTTCCTAATACATACTATATATATATAGATTTTAGGGGGCTTGGGCACGGTATGATTGCCTGGTGTGAGTGAGCACTAAGAGACTGAACAAGGGGCATTTTTGACATTCTTATACCTACATTTACTGTAGCAGAGAAAATACATCACAAGTAAGTTGCCCAGTGGGAGTGAATTTTTTTTTTTTTTTTTAAAGACAAAAAAAAAAAAAAAACTACTATACGATACATGGGAGTGTACCTATGTTCCCTGGGTTCTATGTTCCCCGATCAGGGAATATAGGACCCACTTTTTCAAAAAGGGTCCTATATTCCCTGTTTTTCCCAAAAGACGTCCTATGCTCCCTGGTCGCAATACATACTGGGGAACATAGGACCCTTTTTCTGAAAAACTCAACTTCTCACTCAAAAATAGGCAAAAATATGCCAAGTCACCCAGATGTCCACTTCCAGGTATGGGTACAAAAATTGCATGTTCCCCAGTCTGGACACAGCGGGGAACATAGCACCCTTTTTTAGAAAAAGGGTGCTATGTTCCCTGGCTCCATACAAAGTGGGGAACATAGGGATGATCCCCGATACATCCAATAAGCTTATTTGTTATGACATTTCCTTACTGGCTTTGAAAGAGAGTAAATTCATATATATTGTCATAGAAAGATTTCCATTAATTTTGCATCATGCCACAAACATAATAGGTGCTCTGGTACGTCTTCCAACATTTCCCTGGGTCTGTGGTGTCTCAGAGTTGTAAGGAACAGTGGCCAGTGTTTCCTCTGCTAGTGGAGATAAGATAAGAAGCATCAAAGCTCCTTCCCTCATTATTCAGAGAGTTTGCTCAGCTCTGATCTTTGCTGCTGTCAGGAAGTCAGGAACCTTCCTGAGTCTCTTCCACCTGCAGCCTATAAGTCCAGCTGATTAGATTTACAACACTGTCTTTTCACTTCCTGTCTGTAGAAGTGGGAACGTGTGGTGTAGATTTGCATCTGCTGATTGTGACCGACTCTTGCCTACATTCTGAGTCGGTCTACGTTATAACAGCCAGAAGGACAGGGCTCGGAGAAAGTAAGAAACACACTTTTCATTTAGAGTTGCTAATTAGATTGTCTCTCCTGCACTGTTCTGGGATCAGCTGGTCATGTTACTTTTATAATAACCGTGGTGACTCATCATAATGTATTGCTATTAGTTTTTTTTTATTATGTGTTTATAACATTGAGGGTGCTGTTTAAAAAATGTTAACTGAATATTTTGTCAACCAAAGCACAGGCAGGAGACTCATCTATCAAACTTATATTAGCAATAAGATATAGTTAAATTGCATATAATTACATATTCCAGACCAACAGAATAAAACCATGTGCTTTATTCATCATTAAGGACAGGGATATTATTAATAACTGTTGTCAATGTACTGGTACATCCAGTAAATCACAGCTGCAGTGAGATCACTGAGCTGGGTCTCAGTTGTTTCCTTAACTTCAACAACAGAGGTGGTCTCTTTACAACTGTTGGAACCTTTTAAAGGATATGTCCGTCAACTTACATGACATGCCACTTTGTTTGAACTTCAACTTGAAGACAAGTGTAAACAATCAGCAGCGTGTCAGGATCTTGGGCGCACAAGTTATGAGATGGAAGATCCATGGGAACATGAAAGAGGCGATCGCATGCTACACACCCAGGGAAAGAATGTACTTGGCTGGTAGTAGCTGGCCCCAGCACAGCTCAGTGATGTCTGTAGTCAGTTTGATTTTTAGCCCGTCGACATGTGTTCACATCGGTTGCGGTGAGGAAATGTCAGGTTTTCGTAACATGAAATGAAATTTCATCCATTCCTACGATAATTTAATGATAGGGACTGAAACAAAAGCCAAAACGGGGAAGTAGTTTCAGGTGTGTGTGCTGTAGACGAGGCCAATGCTGAAAGATCTAATGCCATATAAAGGTGGATGTCAGTGTGCTCTTATAAGGCAGCCTCAATCCACAGAGAAATTCACACAGCTGAGCTTTAAAACCTGCCGTCTGGACCTCTGTGACTTTGTGATGTCACAACAAAGCAGTCACCGCTGTCAGCCATCCCCATTCCCCATCTACCTGGGCTACCGCTATCCAACCGTACAGAATGTTATCAGAGTTCAGAGTTTCCCTCAAGGGGAAATTTGGTGTGCAGTAAAAGGCAACAATACAAGACGACAATCATAATAATAAAAACAACAGTCACAGTTTAAGGGACCACGATGGAAATAAGATGTCGGCTTTTTTGTGTTTTTATCCCTTTGGCAGCAGTTGTGTCGATGTATGTTTTCACGTTTAAACATTTGTCTGTTGTCAATAAATATCTCAAATCAAATCAAATCAAAGTCCGTCACAGCAGTAATAACCATTAAAGGAATAGTTCAACATTTTTTGGCAAATTCGCCATTGCCATAATCCCTGAGTAGGTTCATTACCTTTAATTATCGGTGCATGTTGTTTTGAGATCCACAGGGCAGAGACGTGAGCTGCTCAGCTAACACAACAGAGGTGAATGGTACAGGTCCCCTTTCATCAAACTATACACACACAATCCAACAACTCCAAAACACTCTTGTGGAGAAGTTATGACCTGTACATTCACCACGCTATGAAATAATAATGTAACGTTACGAGACAGAGTTAACTGTTTTCAAGGCTAATGCGTAGTCTGGGGGCGGTGCGTGGCGCAGTGGTTAAGGCGGCCGCCCCATGTAGAGGCTACAGTCCTCAACGCAGGTGTCCCCGGTTCGAATCCCGCGCCGGGCAGACCTTTCCTGCATGTCATTCCCCCTCTCTCTGCCTCCCTCTTTCCTGTCTATGTCTACTATATCCTATCAAATAAAAAAGGCAAAAACGCCAAAAAATATACTTTAAAAAAAAAAAAAAAAAAGCGTAGTCTGAACTACAGTACATTCCAGACACGGCTGCTGGACGGAGTGATTTCAAAAGTGCAAGTAGTTCTGAGTTTTTGCTTCATATGTCATAATGTTACATAGTTATTCATGATTATTTCATTCAATTAAATTTAATGAATCTATGACTATATATGAATTATGGCAATAGGCACATTTGCCAAAATGTTTAACTATCCCTTAAGATAAAATTGGGTATAATGGATAAAATCATGCCCCATGTTCATAAAATAGAAGAAAAATAAGTAGATAAAGTGTGCTTTGACCCTAATTCTTGTATATCTTCTTATAGGCACCAACACTCCTAAAAGAGTAATGGAATTAGTTTCAGTCAGAAAAGTGTAGAGAAAGCAAAATGTGTTCAACAGTGGATTTGTCTCTGTCCTAGGAGTGTGTGAGGACCAGCCAGTTCACCCAGATAAACAGAAAGGTCAGCAGAGCTGTGATGTGGGAGGAGGTGGACGTGATGGGGACGACAGTGCCAAGGGCAAGGATGGCAGATGTGAAGACAGCTGGTCCAAGGTGTCTGAAAGCTGCCAGTCCTCTGATAGTGAGAGGGCTGGTTCAGGAGGCCAGCCCATGGAGCCCGAGCCCGAGCCCGGCCAGCCGCTCGCTTTCAACCCCACGGATTCTGCTCAGAAGAACTCGGCCAGGTCCAGGAGGGCGCTGTTCGCCCGCAGGCGCCTGGACGCGTCGTCGTCGTCCGTGTCGTCCAGAGGTTCCCAGTCTCCCACCGCCCAGTCCCTGACTCCACGGAGGGATCCGTCTCCACCGCATCCCCCGTCGCTCAGGCCGCACCAGCCTCCCGCTCCTCCTCCTCCTCCTCCCTCCCTCTCCCCAACCAGTTGTCAGGTCTCTGCCTCCCCGCTGAGACCGGCCTCCCCCGTTAGAGGTCTCTCTCCTGTAACGGTCCAGCCCCACGGATCAGAGTCCTCCGGGCCCCCGGGCTCCCTGGCAGACAGCTCTGCTCAGCATCAACCCTGTCAACACCCGAGGGACCGACCGGCCACGGCCAGACTGGTGAGTCCCCCCGTCGGGCTTCTGCTTCCAAAAACACAGCGACACAAACTGTTGGCACGGTTTGGATTGATAATAATACTTTTTTTTTTGTTTGTTTGTTTGTGTTATAGTCTGGATTTGCCGTGTTTATAATCATTTGTGTATAATTACCAGCGGTCAGAACGTGGCTTTTGTACAAACCACCGTCTTCACTCACCTGTGACTTGATCCGTTTCTGTTAGTTTAGCCTACAGTTTTAAATAAATCAGCGTTTGGCTCACAAAGCTAATCTTGTGTGGCTCAGTTAAATCCCAGTAAGTCAACATGGAGAGCAAATATAGATAGGCTGGTACATATGAGGTTATTTAAAAGTCACACATTTATTGGAAAAGGAAGGAAAGGCAACTCTTCTTGTTTTATATCAGTCAAACCCAGCCTGCAGCTCCGGCCTTAAAATAATGCAGGAGAGCTCCCAAATAGACACAACATGTTTTCCCTGGGCAGCCGCTGATAAAACGAGACGAGGGGCCGATCGTTAAATACCAAAGATTGGAACCACATGTCGACGACGAAAAAAAAACAACATGGGCCAATATCTCAGTTCAGCCTAATAAAATAAAATAAAAAAACATGCCTACTCCAAACTTGTGGTTATGTTATGGTGTAACCACAGCACTTCCTCTGCACACTAATATAGGTCCCGGAGGAGCAGGCTCTAATTCACATTCTCTACAGGGCTGGAAAAAAAAAAGAGACCTCTGTTCATGGTAGCTTCACTCTGTCTTTGTCCTGGCTCATGGAGATCTGCTTAATGCACTTTGTTTTTCTTTTACATATTATATTATTGACTGTGTTCTATGTTATGCAACCACTGCATCTGGATTTTTAGGAAAAAAAAGTTATAAACTTTTATTTAATTCACTTCAAAGCTTCCATAGCTCTGCAGTGATCAGGCACTAGTTCATGTTGGGGTTATAATAATATAAGATAATAACTATAGAACTTTTAAAAGAGGAAATACCTAAATAATATCTTGTTGATTGTTTGACCACTCTCTGGGATTTGCTGCTACAACTTAAAGGGATAGTTCAACATTTTGGCCAACTGGCCCATTGCCATAATCCCTATAGTCATAGCAGTAGGTTCGTTACCTTTAATTGTCGGTGCAAGCTATTTTTAGAACAGCGGAGCAGAACCGTGAGCTGCTCAGAGCTACGCTACGGAGGCTAATGGGATTTCTTGGTTTCCCTCATCAAACTCGTCAAATACACAATCCAACAACTCCAAAACGCTCTGGTGGACAAGTTGTGACCTGCACATTCACCACGCTATGAGATAATAACGCAACATTACGAGACAGAGTTGTTTTCGGGGCAAATGCAGAGACTGCTTACCGAAAAACTGCCCCTGACGCGAATGCGCATGAGCAGATTTGCATAAATTATAAAAATAGCTTGCACTGTAACGAACCTACTCCTAAGACTATAGGGCGGGGTTATTGTAATTGGCCAATTTGCCAAAATGTTGAACTATCCCTTTAACATAGTCTGGTATGAGCAGTAGCTTATGGTGGCTAATGTGATCTAACTCTTTACAGATACTGACCCTAACTCCTCTACTGTGATAGTAGATACACTGTACATGTAACCACGGGAAAGTGAGCTGTTTTCTAAATGTATAGATGTAGGATAAATGTGTTTTACAGAATCTTACATTTGAGTTTTGCATAAAAATATCATAATAGAGAATATCTATCAGAAATACCTTAAAATATGTTGATGCAGTTCCAGTATATGTCTAATAATAGAATAATGATGATATCTTTGTCCTCATACCAGGTCTATAGAGGCACTGGACAATGTTACATAGGACTTCTTTACTTGTTTCCATGGCTGTGGTTAAAGTTCTTCTCCTCACACACTGGTCGTACATGGAGACAGGATACATTAAATAATGTAATAGTTGTTATTGGCAATAGAACTTTAACACATCAAATCCTCAACATGTGGCACAAAGTGGGTATTTCCCATGTTGACGTTAATGAGGAAAGTCCCAGTGCAGTTTGTTTCTCTGTTGGTCTTACGTGGACTCTCTGGAAGACCACAGAAAGTGGACTTGATGATTTTAGGATTTGGACAGCCCTCTGCTCTCGTTAGATTTCCAAGGAATGTGCCCATTACCTCACTCCATCTGCAAGTGTGGGAAAATCCAGACATTTGTTTTCAACCGCAGAACCTCACCAGGAGATGTGTTTGTTGTTTCCTGTCTGTGCTCCTGCTCCTCCGGCTCTCAGGCCGGCCGCCTTGTAACGCTCAGACGTAATAACAGTGGAAAACGCTGGTGCGCTCACCTCTGACCGCAGTCAGCGTCACTGCAGGGCAGGGTGTTGCACCTGTAACCACGGGGACCAGGCTGCTGCCAGGTGATCTCCACAATCAATTTGCTGCCTGTTGCCATGGTCCCTGATCAATTTGATTCCAGATTCCATTAAATATTGATTTAGTCAGAGATACTTCAGTCGCAGTGAATTTATGCTGTAATCTGTGAAATCTGCACCTCCACCCTGGTGCGTCATAGAAAATATTAACATTGTCATTCAGAATGGAGACCAGAGTTACAGTTACTTTAAAGGGGAATTGCCGTTTTTTTACAATCTGGACCTTATTTCTAGCATAAAATACCATCATTTACTCACCCAGATAACTTTGGTGTCATTACAAGTCGTTCCGACGAAATTAGATCCAGTCGAGAGACGCGTATATCCGTATAATGTGAGACAACTAATACCTAATACATATATAATTACATATTACATATATCTCTCTATATATACATGTACATACACATCACACAGTTGACTATTTATATTACTGTATTTACCATTTATGAATACAATTATATATATTAATACCTATTTACGCCATAATATCTCAATATTACTACATCTGATATATTTATATACACATAAAGATACATACACAGCCTACTATACATATTCTTTTCATTTACACACTATAAGACTGGTCTACAAGTCATGCATATATTCAATTCAGTATTGTATGGTGCATTCACACTTATTCACACAACAATGTGACAGATACAGTAATAGCTCTCTCTATACTCTCATCTCACTGTGGCTCCCTGCCTGTGTAGTATTTCAAATATACTTGATATTGTGTCATGTTCTATGACAATATCACAAACATTAGTAAATTGTCACGTAACGGTTTTAAAGGGATATTTCAACAATTTGCCTATTGCCATAATCCCTATAATTTTAGGAGTAGGTTTACCTTCTTATCAGTTCAACTATCAAGAAATGTTGTTGTCTGTTTTTGCTGAGAGTCACTCATCATGAGGGGAAAGTGAAGCGAATCATGAGAGTGTGTTTTCATCCTGCATTTATGAAGTTCTATAAGGATTCCAGAGTATTGCTAACACAGTGTAGGCATCAACAGGCTTTACCCGTTGTCTTCATACTTTATGAATCCGTAATGCAGCCACACATCTGTCTTTAGACGTTGCTGTGTTTATGTCTCTCATGTGAGCAGACCAGTTGCACTAGGTTCATAGGCTCATCATGTGACACCAAGAGGTCTCCAGCTTCACACAGCAACTGGACCAGACCATAGTCTCTGTCAGGCACAAATGAAAATGTCGACCTTGGGCTGCACATGGAGTAAGTTTTGTATGTTTTTCTTTCTAGACCAACCCTAGTAACCACACACAACATGATGTCATAGGGTCCTCGAGTACACCGGTATCTTTCAAACAACTGACTCAAAAATCCAGGAATTCTGTGCCTCCCTCCTGTAATTTATATCACAGCCAGAGCGGGCGCTGTTGAGCAGAAGTTCCACCGTCTCGGGGATTTAAAGAATCTCTAATCAAATTTGGAGTCGCAACAAACAAAAGCTCTTTATGTAATATCCAGTGTGTGCTTGTGTTGTGTAAGGAGGGAAGGTTGTGTGGAGGATTCTGAAGTCCAGAGATGAGAATATATTTACAGCTGCCCAGGAACTATTTCCAGAGTTTTGCTTTTAGCACCAAGGCCAAGAGATGTTTGAGTCACTGCTGCTTCTGTCTCCACTGTACTGACTTCATCTCCATTCACCAGGCACCAGCTCCCGTCATTACTGTCTCCATTTTCTGTGAAATCCAGTGAACACGTCAGAAACCTAGGTGTGATTTTCGACGAAGACCTTAACTTTCAAAAGCACATTTCTTGTATTTCCAAAACTGCCTTTTATCATTTACAGAACATTTCTAAAGTTAGATCACTTTTATCTGTATCAGACTCTGAAAAATTGGTTCACGCATTCATTTCTAGCCGTTTAGATTACTGCAGCGCTCTTTTCTCCGGATTAACAACTTCAACTCATTCAAAATGCTTCAGCCAGAATTCTAACAAAAAAAACAGGTACAATCACCTCACTCCGGTTTTAAAGTCTCTCCATTGGCTCCCAGTTAAATACAGAATTGATTTTAAAATCTTACTTGTTTTTAAATCTCTTAATGGTGCTGCCCCTTTCTATGTTTCTGACATGCTCACTCAGCATACACCAGACAGATATCTCAGATCTTCATGTAAATCTCTCCTCAATGTACCACGCATACATTCAGTTATTATTAGTCCAACACTGTGGAACTCTTTACCCATTGAACTCTGCTCATCTCCAAAAATATCTTCTTTCCAGTGTAATCTCAAATCATATCTGTTCTCACAAGCTTTTAATTAAAAAAAAAAAAATAGTTTGTTTGTCTCAATACGTTGGCTTTTGTTTTAATACGTACTCACATGTATTGCCATCTTGCTTTTATCTTGAAGCACATTGAGTTTATGCTCGCCATATGAAATGTGCTATAGAAATAAATTGACATTGACATTGACCTCTCACTTCATCTGGTGTCGTTACAGTCTGTGGACCAGGTCGGTCCCACCCACGTGGCCCCACCCCCCACGCGGCTCCGGGGAGCCCACAACCTCCTGAGTCACCTCCCCCTGCACTCCCAGCAGCCCAGCAGGGCCCTGGGCCTCCTGATCCCCATCGGGGGGATCCACATGATCCAGCCCAGGTCCCCCCTCCCTGTTTACAGCCTGGTGACCAGCCCCAGCCCGCCGGCCAACCCCACAGGCACGGGGACGTCCCGCACGCCGAGGGACGCTCTGAAGGGACGCTTTTCTCAACTGCAGCGGCAAGATACTCTCAAAGAGACGTCGCCCGAGGCGTCGGGGGAAATGTCCGGCGGCGGCGGCGGCCGTCCCTCGGATTCTCTGTCGCGCAGAAAGAGTCGAGGATGCTTCAGCGTCCAGCAACCGTCCAGTCCCAGGACAGAGACCGGGCGCCCGGAGGTGAGCACAGACGCACATGTTACAGAGAGGTGTGTTTACCACGAGAGCGCCCAAGGCCAAAACCAGACTCCTTCCTCCCAGACATAACTGTGATAGGAGGGAGAGTCTGAAGGGACAGTGCAAAAAGAACTGAAAAACCAGCCTGCGTGGGAAAATCCTGCACCGCGCTCTGGTTTAGACTCCGAGGACAAAAAGGCAAGAGCACTTGAGCACCGCTTTTGAATGACGCTGTTATGTAATTATATGAATAATATATATAGACACTATGTTAGATATGCAGTATGTTTTGTAAATCTTTTTTTACCTTCTTGTTTGATGTCATTGGTGTTAATTTATTTATGTGCTATTATGCAAATTCTGTACTATATGCAAAAGCAGCTGGAATGAAAATAGACAAAGTTTTAATCAGTTTCCCTATTAACCCTTTGACAGCTCTAATATACTATTGCTGTGTTAATGTACTGTATTACCAAAATGGATATAGAAAGGTACTACAAATATTTATTCACCCTGACCAGTATTTTGAAGTGCAATTTTACGTCAAGATTGTGGTTTGAATTGTCATTCTTAAAGGCTGTGATTATTCTTCTTATTGTTTGTCGGTTTCTTTTTTTTTCGTTGTTGTTTGTTGTCGTCTTCGTTTGTGTTTTTTGAAGAAGCAGGGTCACGATCGCCTCCTTTTCTAAGATCATTAAGAAAAGAAGTTTCAGGGGGGGTGGGGACGTTTGGAGTGCACTGACAAATGATTTGATATCCAGAGGAAACCTGTTTCGCGTACATGGTAGCTACGGTACAGTTTTTTTCATAAACAGATACATGTATTTTTGTGTTGTTGCTTTTATAAATGATACAATCACTGTCATTTTCATGTTTACCATTAAACTTCTCATTTTTACAGATTTATATTAAAACCGTGGTACGCGCCGTGTGGTTTTTTGAGTCGGTCACAATGACATAAATAAACTTTCAACGTGTCAGGACATGAATGTGAGTCAATGGCTGTCTGGATGGAGGGGAAGCCTTAACAAATGACCAGGAATGTAAATGTATGATTTGTAGGGTCTTTATCATTACTTTATTAACTGTGGTTTCAAGTCCTGGGGGGGTCCAGCTTTAATTTGTACATAGTTTGTGATATTTAAAGTGATAATATGACATGGGGTTATCTATAGTCATTGTACAGTTTAGCTTTTTATTTTTTTTAATTTAACCTTTATTTAAACAGGTAATCTCATTGAGACATTTCCAAGAGAGAACCTGTTTCAGACAGATATACAGTAATACAACAGCAGTTAGTTACAGAAAAACATATAACAATTACATAAAAGTGCCAAGTGGAAGTGGATTTAAAGGAATAGTTCAACATTTTTGGAAAATTGGTCCATTGCCATAATCCCTATTGTCATAGCAGTAGCTTCGTTACCTTTAATTGTCGGTGCAAGCTATTTTTAGAACGGCGGAGCAGAGCCGTGAGCTGCTCAGAGCTATACGCTACGGAGGCTAATGGGATTTACACAATCCAACAACTCCAAAACGCTCTGGTGGACCAGTTGTGACCTGCACATTCACCAGGCTATGAAATAATAATGCAACGTTTGTTTTCGAGGTAAATTCATGCAAAACCGCTGATGTGCATTCCCGTCGGGGGCAGTTTTTCAGCAAGCAGTCTCTGCATTTGCCTCCATTGCTCGCAGCTCTGCTCCACCATTCTTAAAACAGTTTGCACCGACAATTAAAGTTAATGAACCTACTCCTAAAACTATAGGGATTATGGTAATGGGCCAATTTTCCAAAACGTTGAACTATCCCTTTAAGTTTCCCATGATTCTTTTTCCAGTGCACTGAAAAAGCTCACATCAGATATCCTTTATGTGGAATATTTCTGCTGTTTCATCTTGCTGACAAACACTGGAACTACATTTTTCAACCATTGAGCTGCTGCCTTCCTACTCACTTCACTGTCTGAGTCAAACAGCAGGGCAAAGGAGTAGGTGTGTAGGAATAGGTGAGTTAAAAAAGTACATGTCATACTGTACCACAGTTTTTAGACTGGACACATTAGTTCAGACACAGAGAACTCAGTGGTTTATTATTACTATATTATTACCAGTAGTGAGACCATAGTGGAAGAATGAACCAGGCCTTAACGAGCTGAGGAGCAGGCTGATGAGGCTTGATTATTCACAGGTGTGTAGGTCGTTAACTCTAGCTCCGCCCAGCTCCAGAACAACCTCCAACACACACACACATACACACACACACACACACACACACACACCGGACAGAGCAAACAGGAAACAACTCTAGGTGTTCTGACAGTAAAAGGTGAGTATGGTAAAAAATTTCAAATTAAAAGGTTCAATTAAGCTGATACCACTGTTTTCAGTGGGAGGGTTAGGGTTATAGCAGTTGTCCTGTCCTCATGTCCTGCAGTTAATCTATCTTTGTATAATAAGCACTGAAAATCAAAGTATACTGTAGATGTGCTGTGGGTGTGAGCTGCTACGTATTATCAACCAGTTGTCACCTATATCACCAGGTCTGCTCTTTGAATTTAGAATAAGAAAATAACATCTTTATAAATATATATATCTCGACGCAGGACTTGAACCAGGTCTGCTCTTTTAACTGTAGAATAAACACATGGGGCGGGTGCACTACCAACTGAGCTAAACACCACCCCATGTTTGTACAAATTTCAGACTGTATGTGCACCTTTTGTATTTTTAAACAGATTAACAATAATCAGATTTGAGTGTGTCTGTCCCTTTTCGTTTTATTAACTGATGTGTAAGAATATAAACTATAGGCTACAACCATGGATCACTTTTATATTAACTTTATTTCCATTTCTTCAATTAAAATTTAGTGCAGCTCAAACTGAAACAGATCTGATCTCAGGTTTTAATCACCCAGTAATATCATCTTCAACTATTTCAATTCAATTTCTGCTCTTAATACTCCGGTGTTGTGCTTATTGTTTGCAACTTAGCATCATTACTTTTTTATTACTTTTTAATTGATGGATTTCCCAACTGGGATCAAACATTTCATTGTGTTCTGGCTTTGTCCTTGTTGCATGACTGGCCCATAGTTGCTTTCACACATTTATTTGAGCTATAGAACCTCCTGATGAAGACTTTTCACAGTTTGAAGTCTTTTCATGCTCTACTGAGCCTTTAATGAGCTTCAACACGTGACCAACCTCTTATATTACATATACATTTTCAACATATTATTATAGCAGCTTACATTTCAGTTAAATGTCTTGACTGTTTCCATTTTTGACTCCAGCTCACATGTAGCTTTAACACTTCAGAGAAGCCAAACATGTTTCCTTAAACCTGCATACACCGTGTTGAGGATTGTAGCTCCACCCTGTGGCTGTGGTAGGGTCATGCTTAACCTTCAAATATTGTTTCCAATCCTGGACTCAGTAGTTCTTTTATTTTTTATTCTAAACTTATATAATGTGCTGCTTTGGTGTTGTAATATTCCACTGTGGCTGCACACATGGTAAATGACATCTGATCACCCTGCTGCTGTCCTGAAGGCAGCTCGTCTTTGTTCCCAGCACTAGAGATGAGCCATGTGGCCACTGGGTGGCAGGAGAAAGCAACTCAAATGTCCACAGCCGTTCTTAGACAGAAAAGGATGACATCACACTGAAAGTAGGTGAAACCCTCTCTCCTGTGCTGAACTGTCCAAGAGGTGACACGTGCAAGCTTTTTAAAAATGACTTTTATTCTGAGAGTCCACACCCATAGAAACCAGACAATAAAAATGAAGAAAATGAAAGATTGTATGTTGCATCCTGCACTGTGACTGAGCTTTAGTCTGGGCAGCCGCAGCCTACAGTGTTTGATGTCCATAGTAACAATAATAATAGGAGCCCGTCCCACCTCTGAAAATATGTGTCAGCTCCTGAGTGATCCATAATGGAAACAAATATTATGACGAGTTTCTAAAGAAGAAATACCAAGATAAGACTCTTAAGAAGAGCGGTTGCAAAAACAAATGCAATGGTTTGTAAAGAAAAATATTTCTTTATCTAGATGACAATGAAACATGCAGTCGTGAGGAGGGGATTTCTGTCGTTATGGAAATACAGCAGAACAGAGTGACCCAGCTTCCGACACAGCACCTGATAAACAAAGAGCAGAAATCCTTGACTTTTTCCAGGGAACTGAAGGGAGAGAATACTGAAAATGAAAACTCTGCTAATTGACTTGCATTTGGCCTTGTGGTTGTCATATTGGAAATCATAACAATGAGCTGTAACTAAGTGTAAAGATGTGATTATAATTTAATTTTTCATCTCATCATATCAACATAAAACTGAGGTTCTGTGGGGATTTTACCCAGTGTCACAAAATAATAGAATAGATTTTTAATATCTTACATTCTGTCAAAATGACTTCAAAATAGAAAACCTATAACTGACGATCATTTTCATTTTCTCCAACATGTTCCATTTGCAATAATGATTTTAAAACCCTATAGTTTCTATTTGAGCATGCAAGCATCACTGATCACTTCACTTATAAAATCAAATCAAATATACCTCAAATACGACTATACTATATGGTCTGATTGTTTTTAGTTGTACTGCAGCTGATTAATAAGATTAGTTGGTTCCTCTAATGTGGCTTGACAGAAGAAGTAATCAGCAACTATTCTGATCCGATTTTAACAGATAAATTGTGTCTGTCACTCTAATGAAAAACACAACGCTGTCTTTAATTCAACTCATCTTGGCTTTGTTATTGAGAAATAGCAAAATAATTGTGACATTTATTTGAGTCACATGCTTGTTTTCTATGCCTGTCTCCTACACACCCAGTCCCACAGCCTGAATCTGGCCCATATACATCTTATACTTCTTCCACATCTGGACCACCTCTGGCGCACACGCACAATATTCCAGCTGTCATTTCAAAAGAGCTCCATCATAAACTATGAATAATTTTGTTGTAAAATGTTATTGTGCTGCTCTTGTAGGGCAACCATGTACTTATAGACACATTTTTGTTTCTTTATTTGATTTTTCAGCTACATGGCTAGCATTAGTAGCCACTAATTAGTCAGTTATTATCAATCTTAACAAACCTTTCAGTTATTGTTGTGTTCACATGTTATAATGCTACTTCTTCAGGGCGGATTCACAGCGACTGTCAGGCAGTGAGGCGCCACACTAGGCATGGCTAACTGTTGTTAGCATGCTAATGTAGTGAACCTCAGTTGTAGTTGTGAATGTAGCTCACCTCATTAGCTCCTCCCCCTCCCAGGTGCAGTATAAAAGAGCCAAGATGGCTGAGCTCAGTCTCTGCTGATTGCTTCCCAGGGTGGTGAGTAGGGTCCCCGCTTTTTAATTCATTTGAGTTTCAGTTGTTTTTCCTTTATTAATTTATGTCTTCTGTTTTATAGGATCCCCTGCTGCTGTTCTGTTTTGTTGTTTTTCCGTTAGGTTTGCTTTTGGTTTATTTCCCTCTTTTCTTTTTGGACCAGTGGTTTTGTTTGGCCTTTAACCCTTTTGTTTATTTGGCCATTTGTGATTTCTTGTAGTTTTGATCTTTCTGTTCTTCAAATACATTGTTTGTCAATTGGGTTGTTGGTTTGTTTACCTCTGTTTGCATTTTGTTTCAGGGAGATCCTTATGTTTGTTTCTTTGATTTGCATTGTGGCCTGGGTGTCATCAGCTGGGAGGCTAGGCACAGTGGTGGAAAACCTCACTCCCGTTGCATGCAAGTAGGCACTGGGGCACCTTAGTGCATGATTTTGTAGTGTTTTGTGTTTTTGTGTTAACACCCCAGGCTAGTGGGAATCGTCACGTCTCTAGTAGTCTGCCTCCCACTGAGGCCCCAGCCCACTGTTTTAGTTTTGTTATAGTTAATTTGAGCGTGTGTTTAGCCGGCCTTTTAGATTTATTCCCTTATTAAAATTACTTTTAGATTTCTGTTTATCCTTGTTTGATTATTTTTGCAATAAAAATATTTAATTTATTTACTTATTGTCTCTGCCTCCTTAGTCTTTCGAACCTGTGTCCTTATAAGTTCTGCAATATAGGTTATTGTTCTTTATTTCCTGGGGTGCAATTCCCCAGGTGGCGTTGTTGGTCCCTTTTTAGTTATCTTTAGTTACCCCCCCCTTCCCCTTTAATATTGAGTTGGAGTAAGCCCTCGTCACACTAAGGTCAGTGGAAGAAGAGTGTGGGAAAGAGGCTTGGTTGCATCCAACCTCTGGAGACAGCTATCGATGGTCAGGAAGTTAAATTTTCAACATTTCTAGACTGATCAGTAATAGTTGCATACTAACAATAACCTTGTAGCAATAGTGAAACTTAAAATGACCTTCTTCTGACCGTCATACATAGATGTCGTCATGTGACAAATAAATGAAGAATTTCAGTGATATGTGGGAAAAGTATAACCCGTGAAAGTAAGGCAAGGCAATTTTATTTGTATAACCCCTTTTTTTACAGTTTGTGTCAACAGGCAATACATGACATAACAACATCCTCTGCCTTTAGACCCTCACACCCACTGAAGAGGAGGAGAGGAGAAGAGGCAGGAGAGAAACTCAAGTGGGCGAGATGTGAGAGATGTGTTCTCTCTTCCTAACTCCTGTCAAAACTTTCACGAGACGTTTTTTATGGAGTTATTTTTGTCTCATAAATATCTGTAAACGCACAGAAGGTGATCTACAAATGTTCCCTGGTTTGCACACGTGTTTTGCTATCCACAAAGGGTGATCTACAAATGTTCCTTGGTTTGCACACGTGTTTTGCTATCCACAAATACAAATTTCTAATTTGTAACTTGTATTTTGGTTTTTAAAAATAAATGTGTATTTGTAAATATATTGTATATTTGTAAATGTATAATTTTCCATTTGTAAAAACAAAAAAGCCATTTGTAAAACCGAAAATTCTGTTTTTGAAGTGTAACTCTGCATTTGTGGATCACCAATCACACACACGCGTCTCTTTCCGCAATGACGTATTTCTGAGACATTCCTGCCGAGATCCACACAGAATCCACAAACTCACAGCTGCTGATTCACAAAGGGCCGCTCTCCTCACCAGGAGGAGCAGTGTTGGCGAGTAGCTGAATGAAAACTAACGAAGAAGACTGCTACTGGCTTATCTCGAGAAATTATTTTAATTCCCACTGTTAAGGCGTCACTTTATTAAGTTTTAATGTTTTTTCATGCGATAAAGTAACTGTTTAGATCCCCAATATGCGGTTAGTTTATCCAAATGACGCCTCTTTGGAAGTTTGCTCCGCCGTTCGCGGAGCAGTGAAGCTCCATCTGTGGAGCAGCTAAGCTAACTAGGCTACCACCGGACGAGCGGTCTATCACAGAGGCTACAGCCGGGCTGCTGTGGTTTTCGGCCGGCTAACCTCCGCTGTCATCCAGGTCTCCCCCGGCTCGTTTTTTCCCCCGGAATGACAAAGCTGGTTAGCCAGCCCACCGCAGCAGCCCGGCTGCTGTTTAGATCTGATTAGATGTTTAGATGTTAGACTGTTTAGATCCCCAATATGTGGTTATTTTTATCCAAATGACGCCGGAGCAGTGAAACTCCATCTGTGGAGCAGCTAAGCTAACTAGGCTACCACCGGACGAGCGGTCTATCACAGAGGCTACAGCCGGGCTGCTGTGGTGGTCGGCCGGCTAAGCCGCGGTCTCCTCCCAGGGGAGAAAACGACCTGCATTGTTAATGTCAACTGACTGACCGTTTCATTGTAAAACATTTATTTATTGATGTAGCGGTGGTGACTGTACATAGCCCATCATAGACTAAATAGTTTTGTTTGTTGATATAGCCTACAGACTACACCACTGAATGAGACAACATGTATCTCCTAAAAATAATTCATCCAGCCGGCGGTAAACCTCTAAAAAACTGCCGGTAGATTGATGGGCTCCTTTTCTCCCCTGGGAGGACGACGCAGATTAGCCGACCGACCACCTCAGCAGCCCGGCTGTTGCTTCTGTGATGATCCGCTCATCCAGAGGCAGCAACCGGGTTGGGGCTGGTCTCTCCCCTGGAATGACGCCGCAGCTTAGCTGGCGGACCAGCAGCCCCAGCTGCTTCCTCTGTGATGATCTGCTCATCCAGAGGCAGCAACCGGTTTACTGAAGTGCTCGTTTTCTCCCCCGAGAAGACGCCGCGGCTTAGCCGGCCGAACACCACAGCAGTCCGGCTATAGCCTCTGTGATAGACCGCTCGCCCGGTGGTAGCCTAGTTAGCAGCTAACTAGGCTAACGGCGGAGCAAACTTCCAAACAGGCGTCATTTGGATACAAATAACCACATATTGGGGGTCTAAACAGTCTAACATCTAAACATCTAATCAGATCTAAACAGCAGCCGGTCTGCTGCGGTGGGCTGGCTAACCAGCTTCGTCATTCCGGGGGAAAAAACGAGCCGGGGGAGACCTGGATGACAGCGGAGGTTAGCCGGCCGACCACCACAGCAGCCCGGCGGTAGCCTCTGTGATAGACCGCTCGTCCGGTGGTAGCCTAGTTAGCTTAGCTGCTCCACAGATGGAGCTTCACTGCTCCGCGAACGGCGGAGCAAACTTCCAAACAGGCGCCATTTGGATAAACTAACCGCATATTGGGGATCTAAACAGTTACTTTATCGCATGAAAAAACATTAAAACTTAATAAAGAGACGCATTAACAGTGGGAATTAAAATAATTTCTCGAGATAAGCCAGTAGCAGTCTTCTTCGTTAGTTTTCATTCAGCTACTCGCCAACACTGCTCCTCCTGGTGAGGAGAGCGGCCCTTTGTGAATCAGCAGCTGTGAGTTTGTGGATCTGTGTGGATCTCGGCAGGAATGTCTCAGAAATACGTCATTGCGGAAAGAGATGCGTGTGTGTGATTGGTGATCCACAAATGCAGAGTCACACTTCACAGACAGAATTTTCGGTTTTACAAATGGCTTTTTTGTTTTTACAAATGGAAAATTATACATTTACAAATATACAATATATTTACAAATACACATTTATTTGTAAAAACCAAAATACAAGTTACAAATTAGAAATTTGTATTTGTGGATAGCAAAACACGTGTGCAAACCAAGGAACATTTGTAGATCACCCTTTGTGGATAACAAAACACGTGTGCAAACCAAGGAACATTTGTAGATCACCTTCTGTGCGTTTACAGATATTTATGAGACAAAAATAACTCCATAGTTTTTGGACATCCTGACCTGACAGGAGAGAGTTGCAGTAGTCCAGCCTAGAAGTGATAAATACATGGACCAGTTTCTCAGCGTCACTCTGAGAGAGGATGTTCCTAGTTTTATACTGTGCAGGTGAAAGAAGGCAACCCCAGTCACATTTTATGTGGGGGCTGAAGGAAAAAGAAAAGAATATGCTCTTGTAGCAGCACTTTTGTGTAAACACTTTTGTTTTTTTCCTCCCATTTTTCATGAACTGAACTCAAAGATCTAAAACTTTTTCTATGTACACAAAATAACTATTTCTCTCAAACATTGTTCACAAAAGTATCAAATCTGTGTTAGTGAGCACCAAGATAATCCATCCTGATTAGACAGCATGATTATTGCACAGGTGTGCCTTAGGCTGGCCACAATAAAAGGCCACTCTAAAATGTGCAATTTTATTGTACTGGAGGGGTCTGGGGGGGTTTCAGCTTCCAGGAACTGTGTACAGATCCTTAATTGCAACATGGGGCCATGCCTGCAACATGTGATGGTCGTGGATGAATTGCACGACAATGGGCCTCACGATCTTGTCACGATATCTCATTCAAAATGCCATCAATAAAATGCACCCGTGTTCGTTATCCATACCATAACCCCACCACCACCATGGGCCACTCGATCCACAACGTTGACATCAGCTAACCGCTCACCCATACGACGCCATACTGTACACGCTTGTCTGTCATCTGCCCTGAACAGTGAAGAGAACACCTCTTCAAAGTGCCAGACTCCATCTGCATTTGCCCACTCGAGTTGGTTACAACGATGAACTGCAGTCAGGTCGAGACCCCGATGAGGACGACGAGCATGCAGGGAAGCTTCCCTGAGACGGTTTCTGACAGTTTGTGCAGAAATTCTTTGGATATACAGTACAGACTGATTGTTGCAGCAGCTGTCCGGGTGGCTGATCTCAGACCATCTTGGAGGTGAATGGAATGAATTTATTTAAAACAGGGACAATGCACAAAAAACATTAATCTTGTAAAACAAGAAGAGATGCTTTGAGCCAGGTTATAGCAACAATTGCTAATTTCCGCCTGTAGTCCCTGGGCAGGTAAAGTGCTAAACAGACACAATATTAAGATTAATTGAAATAGGACATAATATTTAAAAAATTGACAGAATGCACTAATAAAAGCAGGGAAACAGGAGCGCCAAATCATAAAGTGCACAATAGGGACTAACAGCACATACACTCTCTCTCACTCTCATCACACATTCAAACACATATACACATACAATACACAGATAACAATCATCCTCCTCTAATAGCCACAGTCATAGCCAGACACATACACACACTCACATAATACTCAACAATGTGTGCAAACTTGCTTACTTAGTAACCAGCGCTTTGACAAGCATGAGAATGTGTGAGGATTTGTACATAGAATAAGTTCTGTGGGAAGGACATCCCACTGACTCATGGCCACACAGGAAAAAGAAGAGCTGCCAAACTGAGTTCTACGTTGAGGAATACTACACTCACCCCTCGTAACAGATCTAGTTAGACGCCACATGCTGGATGTGGAGGAACTGGGCTGGTGGCGGCTTATGGTAGAGAAATGAACATTCAACTCAACAGGCAACAGCTCTGGTGGACATTCCTGCAGTCAGCATGCCAACTGCACGCTCCCTCAAAACTTGCAACATTCTGTGGCATTATGCTGTGTGATAAAATTGCACATTTTAGAGTGGCCTTTTAGTTCTCACTAAGTTCTCACTAACACAGATTTATGGTGTGTTCAAAACAAATTGGAAGTCGGAATTCCCAACTCTGAAATTTCCGACTTCTGACATCATTACATTCACGCTGCAGGACCTCAGAAGAGAAAAAACATGGATAGGCCTACCCGAAGGAAGTTTGACATATCGTGGCTCATTGCTGAATACGAAAAATATATGCAGCAGTAAATGATGTTTATTTTGGAGGCAAATTAAGAGGAAAAGAGACGCTGCAGATGAGTGCACATAATGTTATAGCCTAGATAACTGTTACATGTTATTTAAGGACCACAATTTCACAACACAATACAACAATCACAGCTCATACACATATTTCATAAACTGCAATAATACACAAAAAAATATGCATTAAAACCTCAACAAATAACTTCAAATTTTTAAATTCTTACCGTTTAAGACGAAGGCCGCCATGTTTTGATCTTGTTGTGACGTCAAGTCGGAAAATCGGAGCTCTGAAATGATACTCGAGTTTTTGATCTGTAATTTCCGAGTTCGACGCCTTTCAATTCATTTCTGACAACTCGGAGCTCGTTTTTTTCCGACTTCCGGGTTGTTTTGAACGCAGCATTAGACAGATTTGTGAACAATATTTGAGCGATATAGTTATTTTGTGTACATCGAAAACGTTTTAGATCTTCGAGTACAGCTCATGAAAAATGGGAGCAAGAACAAAAGTGTTGTGCTGTGTACAGGCGCCCCTGTATAACATTCTTATGATTAGTAGTAATGTCACATGACTTCTAAATCCCTACAGATGAGTGGCGGGTGCAGACAGGTGTGGTGTGGCAGACGCCAACATCCCAGTCACCTGAGGTGGTTGCTTAGCTTCTATCTGTATACACCAGTTAGACATAGTGGCAGATGCTGCTATCGGAGCATCCATCTACACTTAGAGGCGTTGGGCCCACATCATCCACCACACTCACATCAGGGCTGTGTCTGTATGAGTGTGAGTCATCGCTCAACGCTCTTCTCTTACCTCAGCCTCCACTGACGGCTGCCAAGCCTGCTTCCTGCATGGTTTTGTCCCCAAAAGGAAAAAAAGGATGACATGGTGGTTTCTCTCTTGATGTGGTGTCTCATTACTAATGGTGCTAATGTTTAACCAAGAACGTTCATCTGGTATACAAAGTGTCTTAAAGTTCACTGACAGTTAACTGCCGAACCATGTCCTCCTCACATTGCATTCACACACACAGACCAGCCTTCCAGAGATTACATTAAAATAGCCCAAATAAGCTGTGGAATGTATATGGAAATAAAAGTTGCAGCTTTTTTTAAAGAAGAACTACAGTATGCAAGATTTTTTACCTCAACTATGCTACATTTTTATAGCTTCAGAGTAATTGTGATGGTTTAATCAATGACTTGTAACTAGTTCCAGGGAGAATGGAGGCTCTCCACCTTCCACCTAGTGTCTCTTGGCTGAAAACCAACCTTGTAAGATCAGAGCCTCCGACCCGGTGTCCCAGCTCTCGTCTCTGTGGCACTGCAACACAAACACGCCCCATAACCTGTAATCTCTTGTTTATGACAGATAAGACTACACAAATAAACACATCATAATATCGTATGATTATCCACCGCTCCATGGATTGATTTCTCGCTGGCTTCATTGAAAACAAATGCACATGGAGGAGAGGAGGGTTAGCAACACAGCAGCAAAGAGACTTGCATCCCCTTTAATCAGCCTATTATCACATCCTCATAAACAACACCTTGTGTAAATTTGGTACTATTTTTGTAAATGTGATTGTGTGTTTCACATTTTTTTTTCAAAATGATTCATGTAATGTTTTGATGTCAGAATGGAGCTGCCTAGATGAATGGCAGAATGGAAGAAAAATAAGCACATATGAGCGGTATAGAAAATGAATGAATGAAATGGCATATTTTTATTTTGCTGTAACTGGTGCATGTGTATGGTCAACTGTTTGTTGACTTGTGCTCTTTTCATCTAAGTTGGAGAAATTGCTGTAACAACACCATGGATCATAATATCAGGCTACCATGAATACCTTGTTTTTCAAGCTGAGTGGCATGTAATATATTAAAGGGACAACGAGGAGTTTTGGAAAAGCGAAGCGTTTTCACACTATGAGCTTCCGCGCGCACCGTAAAATTCTTTGACCGGCGCAAGATGGACTCATGTTTTCATTCATCAATAATCAAAGTCAGAGGTCCAAAGAGATTCACATACCGTCGTAGTTCCGACCATAAACGGCGATTCGGCTGCGTTATTCTCATGACTCGCCACAAAACCGAAAGTAAGGAAACGCTGGTCGGCTCGACCAGCATTTCCGCCACCACTAATAATAACAAAATAACGATAGAGACAAACCAATATATTTATCTAAAATGGAGCCATTAACAAGTGTGGGTAGCGGAGATTCATCCACATTAACGTGAGACTTTTTTATAACCGAATAGAAACCCGTTGTCCCTTTAACTACAAACCATATGACTCAGCATCAACCACTGTCACCACACCTGCCATAATAAAGGTGCATGCTCCATGGAAATGCTCAGTGGATTTCCACGGAGCATACAAGGAAAGCTGCCTCACATCCTCCCAAAGAAGCAGGCTAGGTTTCATTTTTAAAACTTAACTGTAACTGTTCCAACAAATTGTTTCTCTTTTCCCTGAATCTATACTGTACAAGCTCATCAAAACAGGGTTATTTTCTATACCTCAAAACACATCCAGCTTATGATCCTGACTTAGCTTGGAAACATTGCTACTTAGGACAGCTGGCTAATTAGCCGGACATGCCGCGCGGCCTACATCAGCGCTTATCTTTCGATTTGCATTTGCATAAATGCCCGAGTTATTTGTCGCTCCGCGGTGAATGTGGGGATCCTGTTTGTGTCCTTATTGTGTCACAGCCCATATGTTTCACCTCATACCAGAGGAATTTGTCAGGATTCTGCAATCATGGCTCCGCTATTTGTTTGTCATCGCGCCATCTCACATTCCTCTGTCGCCCTCAGCAGCAGCCGGAAGTGGGAAATAGATAAGGGCACTTTTTTTCTTTTTTTTTTACCCTGCCCCTGCCTTGTCTGGAGAAAGCAGCAGGGGAAAGGGACAGCGGGAAGGGGAAATGAGGGGGAGGGGGGGTACCTTTAGATCAAGCCCATTCCTCCAGTCTGCTCCATGAACAAATATTTGCTCTAGATGAGTTTTTTTTTCTTCACTGTAACAAATTGTTGGTCGAATGCCAGTCTTCCCTCATTGTCACATCCTATTGGCATTTCCCCTGCCCCCTGCCCCCTATAAAGTGTGACTGCGCACAAACATCCACTAATATGCATGTTTCAGCAGTGTTTTTTCCTGTTCCTGTAGGTGTCCCCTTTTATCTACTGTTTTGCTGCTGGAGCTCTGAAGTAAAAAATTCCTTGACATTTGTAAGACTTTCCATACTCGATTTGATGCTCTTCACTGACCCAGACCATTGTACTCCTTCCTGTTTTCAACTGCGGCTTCTGGGTCCGGCCTCTGCTAGAGTTAGAATCAAAACCATTTATGGCAAAGGGAGCGTGGAACTAAATCATTTCGTGAATCTGAAAAATGGCCCACTGAAATACATTTCATTTTTGTACCATTTCCCACTACGTCTGATGCACTGGCAGGGGCACTGGAACAGTTTTTGGAACAGTTTTTTCAATAATTCCTTCAATAATTTTAGTTATTGAAAGTCTGGTGATACTTAATCAAATAAATACATTGATAAAAGCTAAATTTGAGTTCAAAAACTGAATAGGATGCAAAGCAATCAAAAACATTGAAATTATCAGATATGATCAATTCAAGAAAGATGTAATATCAAGACTTAAATAACATGAGGAATGATTACCTTATATTAACTTTACAATGTTGTAATGTGATTAATATGTTGATGGTGATGATGAAAAGTACATGTCATTTTATGCAAATTAGATATAAACAGACATTTTTGAAAACAGATCTCTTTTTCATATTTTATTAGTCTATAGACTGAGTGCACCAATAATAAAGTACCGACATATTGAGCCATAAATAATGTCACATTCAAACTTTGACCGTGTCTTTGTCTGAGTTTCATAAGTCTCATTCCAGCTCAGTCCCAGTCCGTCCCTTCGTCACTGTGGTACCTGTTATCAACACTGTATTAGTTTCTTCTGCTCCTGCATGCCTGTGGATTCGCATTATATAACCCATTCTATAGGCGATAAGAGGAGGGGACACCTCGGGGCGTTTGCGTGACATACTGTAACAGTTTGGACTGTTTGGGCAGCCAGGCTGTGGTCAAATCCATGTTGTCTGTTTTTGTCACTGGTACGAAATAGTGTGTGTGTGTGTGTTCTTGTACATGCTACGTTGTGAGGACCGGAACGAGTTTTTAACCAACAGACTGAGGACATTTTTGGGAAGTGAGGACATTTTGGCCGGTCCTCACTTTTTCAAAGGGCTTTTTGAGGGTTAAAGGGTTAGTAGCATTTTTTTTAAAGTGGGTCTACAAATAGCCCCTAAGTACTTTAATTGCAGTAGAAGACTCTCTGCACTCCTCCCGTTAGCAACGCCGGAAAAACGCAGTTTTTATTTGGACCTAACCAACTGCTGATCGGGGGCGCTAACCCTGGGCGGGAGGGATACGTGAGTTGGTTAGGTCCAAATAAAAACTGCGTTTTTCCTGCACTTTGAAGGGCTGGAAAAAATTATATTATAGCGAACAATGGAACTGTGTATTTTTTTTCAGGTAAAACCTCTTTTAGGCTGCGAAAATAGGCCGTTTCTTTGGGTCTGTTCACAACACTGTATGTTGTAAATCTCTGGGCAGGGCTATGGGCTGGCGTTGCTAACGGGAGGAGTGCAGAGCGTCTTCTACTACAATTAAAGTACTTAGGGGCTATTTGTAGATCATACAACCCCACTTTAAAAAAAATGCTACTATCCCTTTAAGACGTTATAATTAGGTTTAAATTAGGTTTAGAGTAATGGTTAAGTTTAGGCATTTGTTTTGGATGGTTAAGGTTAGGGTAAGGGGCTAGGTAATACATTATGTCAATGACATGTCCTCACAAAGATAGATTTACAAGGGTGTGTGTGTGTGTGTGTGTGTGTGTGTGTGTGTGGGCAGCAGAGAGCTGATGTGGCAGGCAGCTGCATATCTCTTTCAGAAGGTTAATGTGTGTCACAGAGATATGGTTTGTGTGACAGTGTACGGCTATGTGAGACAATCGTGCCGTGACCTCACCTTCTTGGAGGGGGGATGGAGAGGGTTTGTGAAGGAGGTGGGATGGCCGACAGCTCTCCTTGACTTCATCATCTGCATATCAACCGTGCGGCACATCACATGCAAACCCATGCAGTCTCTGTTGGTCTCCTCTCTCCACAATCTCACAACCTTCTGTCACTTCTGACTGGATTCTGAGCTCCCAGCACATGTCAACAGGTTTAACCCCCCCCATCCCCCAGGTGAAAGTTGATATTATGATACTGTCACGTTGTCATGGCAGTAACCGTTCAGGCGAAACATCAAATGTTGTTAACCGTGGCTCGCCTGCAGTGTCTGTCCCAGCATTACTCAGCATGTCTGATACCTGGATGCTGGAACTGGCTCACCTGGATGGAATGCAGTTGTTTTTAATGTCATCAATCACACCCAGGATTTTCCGTTGTGACAAACTAAAATGTCTGCAGGAGAAACACAACTACTGTATAGGAGGAAGTACATAGAAAGTGATAGCTACACACACTAAGGATTATTGAGTTATAATTGTTCCCAAATGCATTCATTTTTTAACTGTTGCCCATTAAACCCTCTTCTTTATTCCTATTGTAAAGCTTAATTGTGGTTTAATTTTCACAGCGGGATGTTTGGAAGAGACTGATCAATAAAGTTTTGAAAAGATATAAATCACATTGTCACAATCATTTCATGAGAAGAGGTATTTTATTCCAACTACAGTGTATTTATGTGTTATGTGTTTATAACAAAGTCACATTTTTATTATCATATAATTTATTTTTTTTAATAAAAAAAAATCATTAGTGTGTTCTGGGAAAGACAACAGGTTCATGTTAGCTCACTTGTTTTGATTTCTTTCACCTTGCTAGAATTTGCCTCGCATTCCTTTGCTTTTCCCACCTCACCCTCAGACATGTCCACACAGACTGGCAGACAACACACACACGCCCAGGGAGACACATCGACGTGTGCAGGCCAAACAAATTCCCTTTTTTGGTAACTGTCTTGGATTTTTTTTTTTTTTTTTTAGTTTCGTTTAGTACATCTTGTTTTTCTCTGTTTATGTCTCATGACCTCAGATGTACACCACACATGACCTCAGTTTTGGTCCGCCAGCATTTTACATCTCTAAGTTTACATCTAATGTCCCACATGTGCTGCTTAGACACTTTTGAAATTCTACAAGCAAAGAATAAGGGCTCAAAAAAAAAATACTGGTGTGAAAAAATCCACTTCAAAGACACTGAAAACATACAGCATACAGTATAAAGTGCCGGCTCTTCAATCACATCACACCCTCTATACACACGTTGTCTCTGGGCTTCTCGGCCACTTGGAGGCGCTCCATGCAGCGTGTGTGTGTTAAGGTCAGTGGTGGAATGTGAGGAGGGCAGGTGGAGTATGCGCTGCCTTGTTGTGTAACAGCGCTGTTCTGCATAGACAGATGAGTAGACGGAGGTGGGAGGGGCCGTGGTGATATCAGCCCGTAGAGGGGGTATAAGTACGAGTCCTGGCAGCCGCATGAACACAAGGCACCTGTTGCTGCTCTCCAGCCTCCAACAACACTAGAAGCTTTAAGAGCTGTCTGCACCTCCTGGAGTGTGTCAACTTGACTGCTGCTGCTTTTTTACACATCACAACTTCAGACAGTGAGGATGACCATGGCTTCCTTCATGTGCAAGATCCTGACTTCAGTCATCATCATCTGCATGGCTCTGCAAGAGGGTAAGCAACTTTCTTTTTTTTTTTTTTTTCTTTAGATGTTTGGCTCAGTGTAAGTCATTTTTTAGTAAAATCCAGTCAGAATAATTCATTTTCTTTATATAACATGTTGGTTTTTGTAATAATGTCAGGCCATCATTGTAAATAAAAATTTGTTCTTAATGATTCTGCCTGGTTAAATAAAGGTTTTCAAATAAAAAAAAAAAAAATAATAATAATAATCTGCCTGCTTTTTAATGGTTTAGAATACAATAAATAAAGATTTTAGGCTGTAAAAACCAGAATTATTACAATATTGTCCTGCAAACCACATTATTTAAAGCTGCAGCCTTTGGCCATCAGATACAAAACAAGAGCTGGGTTCAGCCATCCAGTTACTTTGATAAGCAGAAGACCCACCTTTAATTGAAGAGTGACCACATTAGAATTAGTGATGTAACCACCTCTGGCAAGCCTGCAGGCCATGTTTGATATGGATTAAGTGCCTTGACTTATCGTATGATAAATAGGCCTCCCTTTAATCTCTCCCTCATTTGTTGGACCACATGTGGGTGTTAGCCCATCTGTGTTTTCCACGAGGTTAATCACTGACTTGCAAAGTCACACTGTAAAGGATTAGTTGGCGCTTTTTAATCTTGGGTTCCTTTTGTGTTTTTCTAGGTTGCGGACTGCCCTTATCAGAGCGGGCAGAGCTGCCAGCTCAGGCTCAGCAGAAAGCCCACGTGAGGACCAAACGCTGCTCCTGCAACAGCTGGGACGATAAAGAGTGCATCTACTTCTGTCACCTGGATATAATCTGGGTCAACACGCCAAGGTAAGGCTGATGATGAGACCTCTACCTGTACACCCAGCCCCCCCCCCCCTGACTCGACTCCAACCTCCAGTAGAAGACGCCTGCATCCTTCCACCAGTGTCCTAAGAAGTTTCATTTTGTCCTTTTTACAGTAAACTCCTTCCGTACGGTCTGGGAAGTCCCCTGTCTCGCCGCCGCCGTTCAGCCGACCGTTGCAGATGCCTCGACGCTGCCGATAAAACATGTTCCGGTTTCTGTCACAAGAGGTAAGCACCTTGCTTCTTACTTCTTACTTCTCGACATTTCATTCCTCCATCAGACAAGCAACAAGAAACTCCCTGCCATCACGTACACTCAGGATGCCTTGATTGTATCAAAGTAGCTTCTTTTTTTGTCTCCTTCCAGCGTCAGTCATGTGTGACAGGCCTGAACAGTGTGTTGATGTAGAGGACAGTCAGTCAGGAGGCTAAATGATCCAGGGGGTGATAATGGTGCGAGAGCATGGGGGTAGTGGGACAGAACGGCCCGCATCTTCACCGGAGGCCTTGAAATGAATCACAAAGTGTTATTAGCACAGCTGCTATTTTTGGAAACCGTACATTTCTGCTCTCGCTCAAGGGAATGCTTTGTTGCCATTTTTTATTGCGGTTATGAAACTGCCAGAACGGATTAGTCACCATCTCTAGATCTTATCCAAGATGGTGTTTTATAAGGCACACCCTGCATTTCTACCCATAAGGCATCTAAAAATACATTGGCTTAGGATTCCAGGGAAATTGCTCGGTCGACCTTGACATCATTTTACTTCAAGTAATTTAATAATGTAAGACAAAATCCTGTATTGTAGGGGTTCATCTCCCTCAGGCACTGCAAGGTTGTAATGCCCTTTTTTTTAATGCTGTTGTTGTTTCTGTTCACAGCTCTCAGAACATTAAGACCGATGCTGTGGGCTCAACGGGAAAGTCAGAGAACATCAACAGAGACAACTTGCTCGCATCTTTCAGGTAAATGAACAAGACACCATATGGATCGGTCCTTTAATCCACATTGGGCTGTGATTGGATGCTCGTTTCTAATGCATCTTAAAGCACCTCTGACCTCTATTCTTTTGTTTTCTCCCTGCAGAGCTCTGGTTACGTCCAACACGGCCATCGCAAAAGAGGTTCTGTCAAACAAGAACGTGGCTCAAGTCAACCGGCTCAAGAACCGAACGAGGAGGTAGAGGAGCGAAGGAGCACCAGAGGCGGCGGTTCGATCACCGTGGGTTCAACCCTTACCTTCAGGAGGCTCCTCTAACGGTCAGAGTCTCTCCCGCTCTGGGGATCCAGAGATGGAAAGAGGTCGACGGAGTAACCGATCAACAAAACAGGAAGACTGGCAGCTACCCAAGACAGGAGCCCTGTGGCAGGAGCAATGTTGGGTGGAGACATTAAGAGTTATTTCTTGAACTCTCCTTGAACCTTTCTGAACTCAAAAACAGAGTCCATGCCAAGGACGGTGTTTTCAAAGAACGGAAATGGGGAAACCAACACCAGGACTAGTGGGCAACCACGTAAAGAATTTGACAATGACCAATCAGTGACCAATTGTTTAGTTTCTATGGACAAAGCCTTGGTTTGACTCTTCCACAACAAGGACGGTTTTATACCTGCAACTCGCCCACACTGAGGATTATGGGATGGTGGAAACTCCGTATCTAGTTGGGAACTGATTGTCCATGTTTACTCAAAACCTACTCTGCGATTGCTGAACTTTGGTTTGCTTTAATATTCCTCTGTATCAGAGCTGGAATCCTCTGTCCCGCCTAATGTTTATGGCAAATTAGTAAACTGCTTTTTTCTTTTTTCTTTTTTAAGTATGACGCTTACTTGAAAATGGCAGCTTCAACAGCGAAATGAAGGTCATCACTTTGGGATTTATCTCACAAACTGTTCACTTTATACAAGGTCTATTGTCAGCTCCTCTACATCCACATATACAGTATACTTTCATCTAGCATAACAACTACACTGGCTCTATTGTGTTGGCTTGAGTGTTTATTGCATAGCTCCTGTTTAATGTTTTGATTGAAGATAAGCCAGAAGGTTTCAATGATATGCAGCCTGCCAGAAACACGCAACAATTGTTTTTCTCCCCTGACAAAAAAAAAAAACACTTATGTTTTCTCTATTAGCGACTGCGAATTGTTGACTCTTGACTTGTATTATGCACTTCAAAAGCAATTTTTTTTTTGTGTCCCGCACTTTTTTTTTCTGTGCCATGAATCTATCTGTCCAGTTTGTCTGCATTCACCAAGAACTGATAGAGGCAGTGGCTCCTGACCTGGATTGTTGAGCTTCAAGTCTAAATATACTCACCTGATGGGCAATTGAATTTCCTTTAGAGGAATAATTAAGTATCTATGTATCTATCTATATGGTCAAATAGAAATATATAAACCGTATTCATCCTCAATGCTGTGTATGATGGATCGTTTACCAGCTTACACGTTTACTGTCAAATGCTGAATGATTGAATTTATTTATTGGCTAACTTATTCAGAGATGTATTTATATTTTTATGAATAATGCACTGGATTGTGTATGGGAAAATAAAAGTCTTATTGTATTTAATTGTTAAGTGTCGATTGTTGGATCTTCAGGTGCAAATCACATGTTCCAGAAAACAGTATAAAAGTAGTAGTAAGTATATAGTAGTAGTAAGTGTATATATATATATATGTTCGGGTCACCAGTGACACGTTTTTAGGTTTTAAATGCATAAAAGTACCACATACATTTGTTTATACTGTAGCATCAAGGCTTTTTGACTTTGTCAGGAACTATTTAACTATTAACTATTTAAACAAAATAAAACAAAACTTTTTTTTTCACAAAATTCTAAAATTCTCCGGTTAAAATTATGACATTTGTGTTGTTAGTGTCAGTTTTGACCTGGTTATAACGATAAGAACAATAATTAGTGTTACTAAAACTGAAATCAAAGGTGCAAAACCAACCTTTTCATGGATAAGAAAGTCTAACAATGTGACCAAGAGATGAGAAACAAATGGGATGATAAATAATTGTTTTTAGTGTGTTTTACAGCTGATTTAAGATTCGGCTGAGAACCGACCGTAACACAAGAGATGGTAGCAGAAAGCTGACAAGAGGAAGGTTACAGTGAAGCCAAGTGGTAAACTGACAAAAAAAGGCCCAGAGACCCACACTAAAAAATATTAAAACTAAAATTTTCATAACCAAGAGACGAAAAACAAGTTGGATGCAAAGTACATTTTTAGTGTATTTTACAGCTGATTCAAAACACAGGCAGAAAGCTGACACAAAACGAAGAATATATACATTATGCCTTTATTAGTGCAGTTGAGAGAGACAGGAAATGGGGAGGCAGAGAGAGGGGGAATGACATGACATGCAGGATAGGGCTGCCCGTTGCGGGATTCGAACCGGGGCCGCCTGGAGTGAGGACTATAGGCTCTCTACACAAGGGGCACTCAACCTACTGTGCCACCAGAAAACAGTATTTGAGGTGTTAAAGCAGAAGTAAGTGATATATTTGTGTTAATATAAGTCTTAAATAGTTATATCTTCCGACAGCAATCACTTACATAGAGTGTTTGGACCGAAACACGGGTCTGTCAGTCACTCTGCTCTGCTCTGAGCCGAAGAGAAAACATTTATCGTATCCTACAGTTTTTATCCAATGAGGAGAGAGAACGGCATGCAGGGCTGTGTGTGCAGCCAAGGGACGCCGTGAATGTGGCGACGTAGGGACGAGGACTGTTATGGTGCGTTCAAGGCAACTCGTAACTCCTGTTTTTCCGACCTGTGAAGTTTGATCTGGTACGAGTTCACGGGTCGGAAGTTACGAGTGGCCGTTATAGTGACTTTCACAGGTAAAACAGGTCAGAGAAACACGAGTGGGTTGCCTGGAACGCTACAAAATCATAAGTTGTGACTTGAAGCTGTAATTTACGATTTCAAAAGCCGGCCTGGAACGCAGCATTAGCGAAAACGACCGGATCGCTTACTTCTGCTTTAATTGAAGTTTGATATAAGTTTGCCATTAAAATGATCACCCCTGTCTAGGCATAACATGACGCAGCATATAGTAGGTCACATGAAACATGACGTACAAGGAAGTTAAATAGCAGGTCATTCTTTGGGCGTGACATCACTCAGTATAGTAAAAATAAATAAAATGTAGATGAAAGATTAGAATTTAACCTGCATGTGATTAGGATGTAGGTGAAGGGTGGAGAAGGGGGTGGGGGTGGGGGTTTGCTTTCATGAGCCGTAGTAGGGAAATTAACTTTTCAAGTAGTCAAGAGAGAGCTGGGGAGCCAGTGAAACAGTTATCTACTCAGCTCCAGTATGTGACAGCTACGTCTTCATTCCAAGGCAGATCTGAAAGTCTGCTATCAGATTTTTAATATCACTCAGAAAAATGTTTTGTTGTAGCTGCCAGAACCTTTTCTGTCAATGAATATAGTTTATTCATTTATGGAAGCCGCTATGGAAGGTAAAAGGGAACAGATAACATAAAACAAGTGAGAACTTTTGATTAAACATCGTCTGAGATATCAATCAGCAGCACCGAGGTTATGTAGGTTTGTTTCTAGTCTAATAACCCTGACAGCGGCTGTTTGTGTGTACCACAGGTTGGAGCATGCAAAGTAAGAAGAGTTCTCTTCAGGGTGGGGAGCAATTATTCCAAATGCTTAGCACACTTAGCCAGCACACCTTTCAACACCATGGATACCATAAATGCAGCAGGTACATTGCCAGGCACTTTACAAAAGAAGGAGTTATCCTCCACAAAAGCCTGACAGAGACTATTAATATACTGACGGGTCCTGTCGGAAAGAGCCGCCAGCCTCTCGGCCTACGACCTGTCCTCCTTAACAACAATACACTGATTGATTAACACACTCACCAGTCAGAGCTGAATTCAGAAGCACGGTGTTGTGAAGGTGCTGGAATACATGAGTGGGACAGAAAATAACCAGGACATTTCACAGTTTAACAGATTCTGTCAGGACTGGAGACACTCAGCTGGAAACAATACTGGTCAAAACCTGAGCACAAACACACTCCTACACACACACATTATCTGCCTCACAGCGAACATACAGTGGCTGCATTGTCTCTTCGTGGAGAATAAACATGTCAGTCAGTTGACCTAAGGTGAAAACTTTGCTCTGCTTTCTCTGCTCCAAGTTTGATTTTTGATTTCTCAACAACTTCAACTGATGGTTGTCTTCCGCTCTCCTTCAGAATTGATTTTAAAATCCCTTTACTGGTTTTTAAAGCTCTTAATGGTCTTAGTCCTAGCTTATCTTTCAGATCTGCTTTCACACTATGAGCCATCTCGTGCCCTCTGGTCCTCTGATAGTGGCCTTTTTAATTGTACCAAAATACAGGACAGAAACAAGATGTCTTTCTGTCATCATGGCCCTCGACTGGGACCTGAGGGCAGAAAAGTCGAAAGAAATGGTAGAAAATCCACATTAAGGTGGTTATTTTACTTCATTTTGTCTCTTTCATCAGTAGATTTCTCCTAAATTCACCAAAAGTTAACATGCTACTGTGGCATACTGTGCTGTGCCTGTTGTCTGACCCATGTCATGTCATGTTGTTTCCTCTGTATCTGCAACCTATTGCAAAAGTACAATTTACATTAACAATCTATGGAATTTTACAGTGCAAGTCTTTAAAGGCCGTTTTCTCAACATGAGTTTTTCAGACTCAGACTCTGAGCCAGAAATCTCAACTTCAGCAGCACTTACAGACACCAAACCTTCCAGTTTGATCCCTTTCTATATTCTGAAGGTTTTTACAGAGGGGTTTATTGATATATCATTCAAAGCCTTATTTATACAAAGTTTTGTTCCTAAAAACAGGGCGAAATTGGATTTTTTTTTAGGACTGGTGACAGTATTTTCTCATTTACAAAGTGATAAAAAGAGATATCCAAAATCCCCTATGTAAAAACTTCTGACTCTAATATGTCAACAAAATAAAACAAGAATTTTGTAAGTGGCAGATTTCGGTTCTGGAAATGTATGCAAATTAGCACATATGTCATCAGATATTGCCTCATTTACATATTTAAACATACAATTTGACAAAACTTGTAATACAAAAAATATTTGTCTTAATGTAAGTGATAAACTTGGGAAGTTTCATGGTGATATCTGTTAGTAATTTTTTTCCCCTATTCACCTATAGTGACTCACTTTAGTTTTGCTTTTAACAGCATTTCCCTTCTTTATTATTATTATTTTAATTATTGTTAATATTAGTTTTACTATTTTATACTTTCTCACAGTTTACTCATCTTATCGGTAAGCCTTTAATTCACAGGCTGCTAATTATGTGTTACTGTGAAGAAATAGCCAAGAAATAACAAGTAATTGCATCATCATTATGTCTTGAAATAGCCTAGAAATAACGGTCAGTTTCATAGTAATGTCAATATAGCTAAGAAATAACGATTGATTGTGTAGAAATGGCCCAGAAATAATGTATTTTAATTGACAATTGCAAGGACTTGGTGGATAAAAATTCTGGCCTTCCCAAAAAATTCAAAGCATGAAAAGCATGTGTAAACTTTTGCCTTTATAAAAAACATGACATTACGATGAAATTGACCATTATGTCTAGGCTATTTCTAGACATAATTGTTATTTCTTGGCTATTTCTTCACATTATTGCTTGGGTTGTCATCTTATCATTATCATTCAATGTTTAAGCATGTTCTTATTTGATTTAGTTCTGTCTATATTTATTTCTCCTACTCCTTTTACTGCTTTTATTCACTTTATTCTGTTTTTGTCCTATACCCTTTCTTATGATTTCACCTTCGTCCCAGCTGTATTTATTCTCTTTTACACCTCATTTTAAAATACCTCTAATGTTTCCCCATAAGTGATCACCGTTAAGATAGCGTTTCCTCAGTTCAGTTCAATCTATTCCAAGTTTACTTTCACGCTGTATGTGGGTGTTGGGGGGATGAGGGGGTGGGTGGGACACAGTGTTTTTATTATGGAAAACACTCTGCATTGCATTTAAACTGTATGAAAAGTGCTATAAAAATAGAAGTTGTTTGAATGATAGATTGATGATGCAGGATGACACATGTCCAAATAGTGAACTAAGTCTGTGCATCTTCATGTTTCCAGTAAGAACTGGTGTAAATGAACCGCACAGCAGGTGTGACAGCCACTTCACCTGCTGTATCAACATAAACAAAGCATGCAGCCATGTTTTCTATCCTTCATTGCTTTGCAGGAATCTACACAAAGCCAAGTGTAAGACAATCCATTTCTGTTTGACAAAATGACAAATTAAAGGTTATAGCTACAACTTTTTCATCAAAAGGATGAATTTTTCAAAAATAATGCATCCACAGAATGTCTAGAGGGGTGCAGAATAAAAGTATTAAAGGTTGACTATGTAGGATTACCAGAACAAAAAAAAAAAAAAGTTCAGTGGCGAATGTAAACAGAACGTGACAGAAAGTCATTGTCGAGCCCGTCAAATTTTTTTAAAAACATTATTTCAGACAAAAAAAATTTTTTTAAGGAGAGGCAATACTTTCATTCTGTAGCCCTCAAAACGCCTCGTGGATGTATTTTTTTTTTTTAAATATAGCTTTTGATAAATATTCTACATATTCAACCTTTAATTTTACAGAAATTTTTTTAATAGTATATGAATAATTGTTTAATAAATTTTGGCGGGTCCGAAATATATAAATATTTACATCTGGTTACGTTGGCAACGTCGGCTTGGAATGATCTCTGTGGCAACAGCATTAGAACTTTAGCTACTGCTGTAACTGGCAACCAGTAAAACGGTAGGTTGGAACGAGAGCAGGCAGTGTGAGTGGAACACCTACTGGCCAGGAGGAATTTGCATAATTTCCATCATCTCTCCAAATGTCTGTTGAAATGTTCACGATGAATTTTGATAATGCATGCAGTGATTGAAAAAAGACCTCCAAAAAATGGATTTAAAGACAAATAACTTCATTATGAATGAGCCTAAATGTTAATAGAAATAGCGAAATGTTGTTGTGGATCCCTGAATTGAGCCTGACTGTGCAGAAAAGGAGCAGGCGTGTCGTCGGCTTTGAAGCCATGCTTAAAGTTTAACTCCTGAGCCGACACACGGCGACCCTGCAGAGGGGCAAAATGAAAAGAGGCATGTGGTTACCCAGACATAGGATTTCTTTGTCTGGAGTGTAACGTGCGGCGCTTATCTCTTCATGGTGGGCAGTCTGTCCCCATTGTCGCTCCATAAGCTGATGTTTACTTTAGATAGGCTGTTCTTGTAGAGGGACGTGAGCGCAGAAAATGTTTATTAGAGAGGATGTCGGAGACTTTTTGGCTTCCAATTATCTACAGGATGTCCTCGGTTACAGGTCTAGCGTTTAAGGAATGACAGATGATAATGTGAAGTGTCAATCAAGAGTCGGTCACATGTTAATATGACGGGTTCTTGCTTGTTTGTTTATGACTCGTGCAGTAAAAGTGACTGTGCAGGCAGAGAGTGCATGGATTGTGAGATAAAAAACTAATTAAAAAGTGATAGGCTACATAACACACCTGTGTGTCCATTAAGTGCATGCATGCCGTGACTCCCCTAGTTATTTACCCTGACGTCAGTGTGAACTCACAGACCCCCCAGCGTGCACTACAGAGCGTTAATAGCTGACTAAGAGCGCGGAATGAAAACAGGATGCGTTTTCTGCATTCCTCCTGAATTCCTCCAGCACAGGAGAGAACGGGGAGAGGAAAAGAAACAAAGGAAAAACAGGAGCATGTCTGCTGTTTGCACAGGGAACTGATAGGGGCTGGATGGAGGGCTGAGATTGCAACCCTAATCACGCCGTTGTCATAACACTGGCTGCATTGTTGGGCTTTGTTTTAGTCCTTATACAATGTTGTTGCCCTGATTGTTTTTCTCCTGGAGATGCTGGTTGATGGTAAATGGTGATTATGGGATTGTAAATGTTTGTGAAAGTCTTCCCGGGCTGCTGCCTGTTGTTTTCGCAGACACACATTCTGATGTTATTGGGACTTGCTTTTCATCGCTCGCCATGCATTCGGCGGTGGAATGAATCGACTTCAAGAGTGCTTGAAAAATTGGGGCGCGGGGAAGGGGGGTTTTATTTTATTGTTCAGTTTCTAAATTAACAAAAAGTTACCTCATCATTAGTGTTGTATCTGATTAGACTAGAATACACAGCGGCTACAGTCAGCTAATATGCTAAGATTCCTATAAGCAGTATAAAGTTATCAAAGTCCAACCTCTTGCTAGTCTGGAGTGTGTTGTTCATACACATTTTTCATACAGCAGGTAGAAGCATAAACAATTGTTAAGATGTGATTGATGGGGCGCCAAGTGGTGCAGGAGGTTAAGCGAGTGTAAAGGCTACAGTCCTCGCTGCAGGCGGCCCCGTGAGTTATTTGCCTCCGTTGAGAGGAGGAGCTGCAGGGAGCACGGCCATAACACACACTCACACACACTCAGGTGAGAAAGAGTGAGCCGTGCATCATATCAGGTTAGGTGTCATGCTGCGTTCGAGACAAGTCGGAACTCGGATCTTTCCCAGTTGAAAACTCTGAGTTCCGATTTCAAAGTGTTCGAGATGCACCATGCCAGTGTTAACGGATGTGCACTCACTCACCCATATAAAGAACGAGCACACCGGCTGACAACGCTTGGCAAAATGGTTTGCATCGTCAGCTGTGGTGCAGGAGACCAGGGTTTGAACCCCATCTGAAGCAGTCCGTACAGAGAAACACAACGCAGAGGGCCAGATTCACATCAGCTACACCAGGATAACCAAAAACATGGCGGACTGGGACAAACTTTGCATTCCAAGTGCATCACAGAAGGCATAGAAATATTAAAGGGCACAAAAACTATATTTTTTTAAGAAAAAGAATGTTTCAATGTACGTATTTTGGCATTTAAATGCATTTTAATTGATCTCAAGGAAATTTAAATCAAACGCCACTGGACTGTCTTAGAACTGAGGACTGTCACCTCTCATCCAACAAGCTTCATCAGTTCATAACAGGCTGGTCAGATGAAGAACTGATGAAGACAAATAACCAAGTCCAGTTGCGTTCAATTTAAATTTCCTTGAGATAACTATGACCTGGATTTTAATTGATGTTTTACCGTTTGCGGTGTGCCTCTGCAAAGAAGATTGTTGTGTGATGTTACATACCGTAACTCATTCTCGGTGAAGTCGGGGTAGATTTTTTTCTCCGATTTGCCAAGTCGGAGCTTCGACTTGAGGTGCCATTCGATTGCACTTTTTCAAGTCGGAAAGGTCAGAGTTCTGACTTCTCTTGAATGCAGCCTCAGAGTCTGAATGTGAAACACTTCGATCAGTGATGTGTAACCCTAACCCTTTTTTTTTTTAACAATGTAGCTGTGGCTGTTTACAGTGTCTGTGGTGTCTGATGTTAAAGCATTAACAATGGGCAAAAGAAACTGCATGTTGTATTCACATCACATTCACATCATAATTGCAAACAGAATATACTTTTAGAGTCTCATATAAAAGAGAAAAGAAAATGTTTCAGGGATCAATAAAATGACCCATTATTATTATTTAAGGCAGTTCCAAATGTTGTGATGGACATATCTCATCCAGGTTCAATGTGATATACCATCAGCAATGTTCAAGTCAAAGCCAAAGTAATTTTACATGTCCTAATCTAACCTAACCTTAACATTCACAAATGCACAATAAGGAGTAGAATTAGCCATTTCTAAATCTGAAGCCAATGTGTAAAAGAAGCCTACATTGAATCAACTGGGACATCTGACTAAATATAGGCAACATTTGTTTTTGTTTTTTGCTTGTGTTTTTACCTTTCTTAATGATGCATAAGGGAGTGATGCATGAAACGACCTTGAGTGAAGGGGGGGGGTTCCAGAATCAGGGACAGAATTGCACAATCATGTTTAACTTGTATAATCTAAAAAAAAGTTAAAAATGTTTTCTAGATATAAATATTCTTGCCACATCAACAGTTTTCTTGCTTCTGCACAGTTCCAGTCCAAACTGGCCAAGATTACAGTAAGAGCCGGTGTCGGTACATTCCTCCTCTTCCTGGTTTTGTTTGCGGGGACTGGAGCGGCTCGGGGACAGACTGGGGACAGACTGACCTATCAGCACCGCCGGTCCAAACATGCCTGCTGATACCAAAACATGAAGTCTAGCCATCACCAGGACCATGCGGGCAGGAACAGGAAGGAAGCCGGCTCAGAAGGTGAAGTCGTTCCGCTGCAAGAAATCTGTAACTTTCCAGTCATTTCAAAACCAAATGTCACGAGCGGCCGACAGAGAATAAACACTTACGTAGATGTTTTGAATAGCAGGCATTCCTGGACGCTTCCTCGCAGCGGTTCAAAGGTGGGCCTCATTAAGCATCTGCGGTGCAATCATTCAAAGTGTTTCACAAAAATACTGTGTGTATATTTAACAGTGTGTGTGATCAGTGTTTCCTATGGAGATGACCTGCCTGTACTTTCTAATCCTGCATGCAGCGGCCTCAGACCACCAGACATTCCTCCTCCTGGCTGTAAACACACACATCTTTACTTTACCTTGCCGGCGTGCCTGTACTGGATGGCATTCTTCACATTATGATCTAGATCATCCTCCCCATCTTCTGTGTGCGGGCACACGTACACCAGATGCAGCGAGCGATAGCCCGGCCGGCTCACCTCTGTGCATCTGTGTCTCACATTGAGACAGTGTAAACAATCAGTGCGCCTGTGTAAACAGCCTCTGTCCCATCGCTGCTGATGGGGATCTTAATTGGCTATTCAGACACCTGACTACGTCCCGCTGCTATCTGAGCAGCTATAGGTACAGAGCAGCTGGAGACGTGATGAACTGTGGCTGATCGGCGTCAACGAGGGCGAAGGGACCAGTGTTACAGTGCACGTCAATACAGTAGCCCATCTATAAGACCTGGTAGTGTGACTGTGCAAATGCTTTGTGCAGTCTGAGTTTAGCATGTCAGACACAGAACAAGTGCACAATACAAGATGATAACATATGAAATAGGATATAATAAATCAAATAAACACATATCAAAATTAATTTGAAATACAGATATAAGACGACAATTCCTTTTATAACAGTATTATTCATGTATGTTTGGAGATTACTTAAAGCAGAAGTAAGCGATATTTTTGTGTTAATATAAGACTTAAATAGTTATATCTTCCGACGGGAATCACTTACATGGAGTGTTTGGACCGAAACACGGGTCTGTCAGTCACTCTGCTCTGCTCTGAGCCGAGGAGAAAACTTTTCTTGTATCCTACAAGTTTTATCCAATGAGGAGAGAGAACGGCATGAAGGGCTGTGTGTGCAGCCAAGGGATGCGCGTGAATGTGGTGACGTAGGGACGAGGACCAATAGATCCATGACGAGGGCGGGGGCTGCTAACTCCATCGGCTGACAGGACGTTATGGTGCATTCAAGGCAACTCGTAACTCGTGTTTTTCCGACCTGTGAAGTCGTACCAGTTCGATCTGGTGCGAGTTCACGGGTCGGAAGTTACGAGTGGCCGTTATAGTGACTTTCACAGGCAACAGGACGGAGAAACGCGAGTTGCGGGTTGCCGGGAACGCTACAAAGTCGTAAGTCGTGACTTGAAGCCGTAACTTACGGTTTCAAAAGCCTGCCTGGAACGCAGCATTAGCCAAAACGACCGGATCGCTTACTTCTGCTTTAAAGGACGCCTTAGTAAAAGAATAAAAAAGTGAGGTAACACTTTATAATAAGTACACACTATCAAGTATTAGTTAAGCATTAATAAATATTGAATTCTTCATTTATAATGCATGAATACTCATTAGTGTGTAGTTTATAATACAGTTAGTGCTTATCAATGATGAGTAAAACATTTTTAACTGTGTTTATATACTACATACTAATGAGTATTTGTAAATTCAGTATGTAAAGCTCAAATAATGTTTGATAGTGTGTACTTACTATAAAGTGTTACCAAAAGTGATTAACTATATCAAGATAAATTAATATGACATTTTATTTCAACTGTAACTAGGAAATCCACTGATATTCAACACATAGAGGAATGAAGGATAAGGAAAGAGGAATGCTGGTATTCCCTGGCTTTTTTTTTTTATATCATTCATTCAAATCATGATTGGAGCAGGCAGAGGTGCAGAGGAAACGACAGCAGACAGTATCAGGTGTGCAGGTCAGGTACACTGCTGATGTCATAGATCTACTGTTTGTGAGATCGAAAAACAAGATGAAAAAAAAAAACTGCTGAGAAATCCCCAGGACTGACATACAGTACTGACATTTGGAATTGTGGAACCTAAAATCTGCAGCCATTTGTAAAGTTACATCAGCAACAAAGGTCTGAATACTCACTGCAGTACAGAACAGACTGTGACTTTCTCAATCATTCATAGTGTTGCACAGAAAAAAAGAATCATGTACTACCAACTAAACTAAAATTGCACAATTTGGGACTCATATACAGAGGCTACAGTCTTCGCTGCTCTGCCTCCCCATTTCCTGTCTCTGTCTACTATCATATCAATTACATAAACACAAAAAGCCCCCCCCCCCAAAAAAAAGAAATTGCACAATTTGACATGGAGGTTGCAGCATTATACAGTCAGAAGTGAAGAAGAACTCATAATATTTTAGAATATCTAACTACTATCATCAATTAAACTCAAAAAGCCCCAAAAATACTAAAAAAAACAAAACAAAAAAAACAAAACAAGAAATTGCACAATTTGACATGGAGGATCTGGCATTATACAGTCAGATATGAAACAAATAGGGCAAAATGATTTTTTAAAGGGTTGTATTAGATTAGAGTGTGATGGAAACCTTGATGGAGAACAAAGTCTGTAGAAGTACAGATGAACTTGAGCGTGACACTGCTACTTTTGGATGCATCCTGCAATTATTGAAGAAATTCTCTGTATTTTGTATGGATACTGAAAAGTTTTGATGACATCAGAGGACAGTGGACTGTCTGAGTGTTGTGTCGACTGAGTTGCCATCCTGTGGAGAAAGCTGTGGCAGCTGGTTTGGAGATATGAAGCGGCTTCTGCTTTCTTTTGAATTGCTGTTTTTGTTTTTTGAAAGCTGTCACAAATCACCCCCATGTATTCCAAGAATCTGCATGACAGGTCATAACAGCTGATTACTGGTTTCCTTTATGTCATGAGGCATAGAGCTGCCTGGGTGACGCTGAGCGCCGTCTTTCTCCGTAACACAGGTTAGGGTTATAGGGTTAGATGTTCAGCTGCTGCACTTTCTGTTTTGCAAAAACAGAATGCAGAACAAAAAAGTGTAGAGGTAGGATTAACCAGCTGAAAGTGGGTTAATATTTAATATAACACACAAGAGACATGAAGCATTGGTGCATTGTCTTCAAAACAGTTTGACAAAGCTTGATTTACGTGTTATTCCCTGTATTGTCATCGTTAATGTCATCTACACAGACTGTCTCCACTAGAGGAAATGAGTGTTTAGTATTTCCACCTGCACATGCAGGTCATGCGATAAGAATTCCTGTCTCCATTCTTCTCCACATGGGGCATCCACTCAGTTGTTTATTAAGTGCTTATTCACCCACTTTAACTATGTGGGCCATAAATCTTCACTGTCCCACCACATTCAGAAGGAGCGAGGGGGTAAGTGAGCTCTGGATCAATGCCGTTCATTCCATCTATTCATTAATCTGACCGAAACAGTCAACAGGCACGCAGCGTCAGACTGTGTTTGATTTTCTGAGGAAACTCGAACACACACACAGACGCACACACACACACACACACACAGCCCTCAGCCCTCAGCCTCCTCGCATCACACCTCATCTAACACAACAGAACTTTGTTTGCCCAGTGGAGGAGATTAACAACTGTACCATTTCTCAGCAGATATAATCTGTGTCCTGTGGTTCTCCACCACGCCATCAAACACCACTTGTCCAAAGGTCAGATACAAGTGAGCGTCAGGAAATAGACATGATGTTTTATGGATGGTTGCACAGGAATTCTTTTAAGTTTCAGATAAACTGTTTGGTGTATTGATCATATCATGGCTGAAGGTGTAACCAAGTGAATCTTATCGCCTCTATCTGTGAGGAATGCTGTTTCAAATGTGATGAACCTGGATGTCACAGGTATGTTATTCTTGGCAGATGCTCAGCCTGTGCCATAAATATACTAATATGATAATAATGGTAATAATAAGACAATGAAGTTGAACTACTGGTTTTGAGTGTGCAGGTAAAAGCTGCCTTTTCCATTCAGGGGTCTCATTCTCCACAGGTTCTATTTGCATCTGTCACAGATCAACCAAGCTGCCCCAGCTCTGAGCTTCCCAAGTGCAGCCTGGTTACAATTCTGAGAAACTAATGATCTGACCCTTGGATCCTTTGTGGCTGACTGATCCATGATGGAGTTCCCCTTCAGCCTTCACAGTCTGATTGGTCTTTGGAGTCCTCTTGTGACACTGCTGTCCAAGAACAGAAGACCAACAATTCTGTTTCACTCAAAGGGGTAAAGATGATTTTGTTGGAAAGTATTTTTTAGAAGCTTGCACAGTTGGTTCAGGTTCTGATTGAACAAGTTCACGAGGCAAATTGCTTGGTGTCACTATGGATGGGCATCTATTATGGGAAAAACATATTGATAATGTTGTTGGGTGTCTGGTCGAGTGCAGCCAAAGAACATCTGTCCAAGCTTCAAATAGCTCAGAACAAAGCTGCTAGACTAGCACTGCACTGTCCAGTACAGAGAGCCTTCATATACCAGCCTCATGGCTTAGAGTGGTAGAGAGGTTGTCATGCAATTAAATGGGTTTCATTAGAAATATCTGTTACAGTACACAACCAAATTGTCTATACTCTCAAATAATTTATATGAGAGAGGTTATATTGCTAAACAAAAACCCAGGACCAAAGGGCCATCACAATGTGGAACATGTTACCTGGTATAATCAATAAAGTACCTGGCAAGGCAAGTTTCAAGAAATTGCCGGGAGATAACAACGTAATTGAAAATTAAATGAGCAACTAGGGAACTATTTCATGAATGATTTTTAGTGAATTTGTTATGGACATGTTTGTAACTTGACCTGTTGGATCAGAATAAAGAATGTAGTTTCTCACCTATAGTGTTATATGACACACAGTATCTGTGGGACTGAGTCACAGTGTGCGTGTGTGTGTTTGCAGTAATGAAGGAACATGTCAGCCAGAGCAACAGGGTGGCTGACTGATGTGTTTTTAATATTTTCTGAACAACAATGGAGCTCGGCGGCACAGAGGATATGAGGCTTTGATACAAACAATACTTCATTCAATTCAGCATTGTGTTTGGTCTTTGCAAGGGATTTGCTGGAAATGAAGGAATCTGGATTATCACCAGACCTATCATATACATATATTGAATAAGAATAAGAAATGTAGATTTGAAATTCAGTCAGTTTGATTATTATTCAGTTTTATTTTTGACCCTTTTTTGACTTGTCATAGTGGGACAGGCACATGGCTGAAGGCCTCTGTCCCATTAGCAGCAGCAGTGAGGCAGTGAGGCAGCTTGCAGCGCTGCAGCCCGATCACCTGAATGGAATGTACTCATCGCTAGTGTTACAACTTGCACCTGTGCTCTTCCTGCCGTGACATGTCAGACTGTCTCCTGTGAACCGAGCCTGTTACGGTCACACAATACTACAGCCTACACTGTTACTGTACCTGTACTGTATATTTAATATCAACTCATAGCTTCCCCTGACCAAGAATGTTTGTGGAAGGAATAATGCTATTTCAATATCAGGGAAAGTTTTGGTTTTCAAGGAACTACTTGTCATTTTCATAAATCTTCAACTCTTCTTCAACTGAAAGGGGAACTATGCAGGATTTTTTTCCTCTTAATCAAACAGCTTTGGAGTAATTGAGAACAGAGGCTCTCTTCCTTCCACCTAGTGTCTCTTGGCTGAAAACCAACCTTGTAAGATCAGAGCCTCCGACCCGGTGTCCCAGCTCTCGTCTCTGCGGCACCGCCACACAAATGCATAACCTGTAATCTCTTGTATATGACGGATAAGACTACACAAATATACACGTCGTAACATCTTATATGATATATATCGTTGTGTATCGCTCTATTGATTGCTTTCTCCATGGCTTCATTGTAAACAAATGCACATGGCCGAGAGGAGGGTTAGCAAAACTTGTTTGTATAGTTGCCCTTTAAATGTGATATTACATTACAAAGGGATAGTTCACCCAAAATTCAAATTTCACTCATTATCTACTCACCCTCATGTCGACTAAGGGCTGGGAGAAGTTCCAGAGTCCTCTGTGCCTTCTCTGAGTTACAGCGGGGCTTCGTGCTGCGCTGCATGTTCATATGACGGTTGTGAACGGAGCTCACTTTTCTTCATCCAAAAAGACACACCAAAAAAAATCCAAATACCCCCACACAGCTCGTCTGTAATGTCCGCCTTGTATTGAAGCCCCAACATGAGAAATTGTTCCAAAAAAAATTAAATAAGTATATATTTTAAGTGTGTTTGTAGTGGAAGCTCCTCTTCCTGGTCTGTCCAACACTGACGCCGGCGCAAATCGCGCGAGCCCCGCTGTAATTCAGAGAAGGCACGGATACAGTAACTCTGAAACTTCTCCCAGCCCTTAGTCGACATGAGGGTGAGTAGATAATGAGTGAAATTTGAATTTTGGGTGAACTATCCCTTTAAATAAAACAGGGAAGCACAACAAGGTCTCAGTTTTACTATAAAATGCAAACCAGTCAAAGCAAACTGAAATTAAACTGCTTTGAAACTTTAAAAGAGAAACATTTACATTAAAGTGATGTAGGCAAGTGAAAACAGCATGCCCTAAGATAAAGTAATGTAATTTCAGTTTGAGAAACATTTCCCCCCAAATTTACACAAGATTCAAGTCACTCTCTTGTTTTTATTGCTTCATTAATGAGAACCTATCATTTTGCTGGAGGAGAAAAGTTAAAAACCTCTCCTGTGGCAAGTCTTTCCTCTCAGACCTGTTTCCCCTACATTACCACTCTTTGGGAGCTGACACATCTGCAGAACACACCCAGGGGATGCTCTGACCCACACCTCAACCGATTCCATCAAAACCATTAGGCCTACCTGTGCCTGGGGCGCTCTGCTCGTCTTGGAGCACAACATGAACTTGCAACGTCTCACGAAAGATCAGAGTCTGGGAGCGATTAGCGTGGCAATGACACTCTCCATTTGTGCCGCCTACTCAAACTGCAGTGAACACAATTAAGCAGCTAATCTTCAAGCATTAACAACTGCCTTCAGGTATGTGTGATCCTCAACCTAAGTGCAACTAATGTCTCACACATTATCTAATCTTGTTTTTAATGTGACCAGAATTCTTTTCTGTGTGTTTTTTTTTGTTTGTTTTTTTTCCCGGTTGGATTGTTCTTGTTTTAACATGTCGTTCATCTAAAACAGTGGGAGGTAAAACCATTCCAATGACCTTGTTCTCAAAGGAATGTAAATTCCAATGGGTAAATTCCATCATAGCCTGAGACACTAACATCGTGTCATTATTGTACATGTGGGAGAAAACTGAGCTAATGCCCTGCTGAGAATGTTTATCCCCTTTTAAACATTGCAGACACTACCCTGCACCGCGATCTTATCAATCTGCACTTTCACGAATTCCACAACTTCTGACACCTTTGTTTTATTTTCTAGCCTAAATATATCTGACACTCTGCAGATCTTTGGGTAACTAATTATAGTCTCAGGAATCTCCCCATACAACAAAAAACCCAACTGTTTTTATCAACTTTCCATGATGCTCTGTTTCCCTGGACACACTCCCATCCTTAGCTTTATCCAGCGGGGACGCCCAGGAAGATTATCCCTGATGACACGAGCAAGGGGGTGGCAGTAGGATGGGTGGATCCAGATATGCTTGACAGGCCTGATCATGGTATAAAATCATACAGATGAATGAATCTGCACATATTTGAAAAGTAATAAGTCAAAGGGGTTGATGTTGAACTGCTGGAGCCGCTAGGAGGAAAAACTAGTCAATCAAAACAGCTCCTGGAGCCTCACTGACTATGTTTACATCTGACTATTGACCTTATTCCAAATTCTCCAATAGTCTGTTTGAGGTGTTCACATGAGTTGCTTTAAAGGGTCATTTCAACATTTTGCTAAATTGGCCCATTGCCATAATCCCTATAGTTTTAGGACTAGGTTCGTTACCTTTAATTGTCAGTGCATCTTTTTTTTTAGAACGGTGGAGCAGAGCCGCGAGCTGCTCAGAGTTTTGCTACGGAGGCTAACGAACAATTTTGAATTGTTGGATTGTGTATTTGATGAGTTTGATGAGGGAAACCAAGAAATTCCATGAGCCTCTGTAGCGTAGCTCTGAGCAGCTCACGGCTCTGCACTAAATATAGTTTGCACCGAACCTACTCTTAAAACTATAGGGATTATGGCAATGGGCCAATTTGCCAAAATGTTGAAATGTTCCTTTAATAATATTCCTTTGGTGTTCCCAATTCACATATTACAGAACATATGTACATTACAGTAATGACACATGTCTGTAGGCCTATGTAGATATAGATAGATAGATAGATAGATAGATAGATAGATAGATAGATAGATAGATAGATAGATAGATAGATAGATAGATAGATAGATAGATAGATAGATAGATAGATAGATAGAAACTTTTTTATCCCCTTAGGGAAATTATTGTATCCAGCAGCTCATTAACATATTGAAGCATTCAAACATTATCACAGGAAAAAATCACATTTAAACCATACAAAACTATGGGTAACACTTTACTTGAATGCGTATTCATAAGCGTGTCATAAGCTTGTCATAACAGTGTCATAAGTCCGTCATGAATGTGTCATAAACATTATGTCAAATGTCATAATGGTTTATGACTGTTGTCATTAAGTGTCGTTCGGTTTTTGTAATGACAACTTGACATTGTTTGGGTTGTCTTGATTATGACAACTTGACATTAATCAAAGTGACATTACCAGAAGTTGTCTTTGTCATGACAACTTGACATTAAATTTGTTTGGGATGTCCTTCTTATGACAACCTGACATTAATCAAAGTGACATTACCAGAAAATGTCTTTGTCATGACGGTAACACTTTAGGCGAATGGGTGTTCATAAGACTGACATAACACCGTCATAATCATGACATGACGCCTGTCATAAAAAAAACGTGGTAGGAGCGCACGCCTGTCATAAACATTAATGATGGATTATGACAGTTGTCGTTAAGTTTCATTCGGTAAATTATGTCACTTTTGATGCAAAGTTGACATTGTTTGAGATGTCCTTGTTATGACACCAACAAAACCTGTCATAAATATGTCATAGCAGATGTAACTGCCAGAAAAAAGGTATCCATCAAGCTTAATATCTTAGCATGACATTAAACTGTCATATATGGAGTCTTTTGACACTGGCTGTCACAAGACCATTATAATTCTGTCATACATGTGTCCTTTTCATTAAGATGTCGTTAAGTGTAACTACACTGCAAAATTTAGTTTATAACTGTCACATTTCCCTCCTACAGTGATTTAATAATGATTTTGACTTTTCATTAAGCTGTCATCAAGTGTCATTACATAGTCAAATCAGTTTATAACACTGTCATGACTGTCCACTTTACTTGAATGCAGTAAAAACAGTCATGACAGTGCTATAAACTGATTTGACTATGTAATGACACTTGATGACAGTTTAATGAAGAGTCAAAATCTTTCCACTTTACTTGAAATCAGTAAAAACAGTCATGACAGTGTTATGAACTGATTTGACTATGTAATGACACTTGGTGACAGTTTAATGAAGAGTCAAAATCTTTCCCCTTAATTGAATGCAGTAAAAACAGTCATGACAGTGTTATAAACTGATTTGACTATGTAATGACACTTGGTGACAGTTTAATGAAGAGTCAAAATCTTTCCCCTTAATTGAATGCAGTAAAAACAGTCATGACAGTGTTATAAACTGATTTGACTATGCAATGACACTTGATGACAGTTTAATGAAGAGTCAAAATCTTTCCACTTTACTTGAATGCAGTAAAAACAGTCATGACAGCGTTATAAACTGATTTGACTATGTAATGACACTTGATGACAGTTTAATGAAGAGTCAAAATCTTTCCACTTTACTTGAAATCAGTAAAAACAGTCATGACAGTGTTATAAACTGATTTGACTATGCAATGACACTTGGTGACAGTTTAATGAAGAGTCAAAATCTTTCCACTTTACTTGAATGCAGTAAAAACAGCCATGACAGCGTTATAAACTGATTTGACTATGTAATGACACTTGATGACAGTTTAATGAAGAGTCAAAATCTTTCCACTTTACTTGAATGCAGTAAAAACAGTCATGACAGTGTTATAAACTGATTTGACTATGTAATGACACTTCATGACAGTTTAATGAAGAGTCAAAATCTTTCCACTTTACTTGAATGCAGTAAAAACAGTCAAAAGTCAAAATCATTATTAAATCACTGTAGGAGGGAAATGTGACAGTTATAAATTAAATTTGGCAGTGTAGTTACACTTAACGACATCTTAATGAAAAGGATACATGTATGACAGAATTATAATGGTCTTGTGACAGCCAGTGTCAAAAGACTCCATATATGACAGTTTAATGTCATGCTAAGATATTAAGCTTGATGGATACCTTTTTTCTGGCAGTTACATCTGCTATGACATATTTATGACAGGTTTTGTTGGTGTCATAACAAGGACATCTCAAACAATGTCAACTTTGCATCAAAAGTGACATAATTTACCGAATGAAACTTAACGACAACTGTCATAATCCATCATTAATGTTTATGACAGGCGTGCGCTCCTACCACGTTTTTTTATGACAGGCGTCATGTCATGATTATGACGGTGTTATGTCAGTCTTATGAACACCCATTCGCCTAAAGTGTTACCGTCATGACAAAGACATTTTCTGGTAATGTCACTTTGATTAATGTCAGGTTGTCATAAGAAGGACATCCCAAACAAATTTAATGTCAAGTTGTCATGACAAAGACAACTTCTGGTAATGTCACTTTGATTAATGTCAAGTTGTCATAATCAAGACAACCCAAACAATGTCAAGTTGTCATTACAAAAACCGAACGACACTTAATGACAACAGTCATAAACCATTATGACATTTGACATAATGTTTATGACACATTCATGACGGACTTATGACACTGTTATGACAAGCTTATGACACGCTTATGAATACGCATTCAAGTAAAGTGTTACCAAACTATGCAACCTTGAGTTCAGCATGTAGGTGCACTGTGCATATAAGTTACAAATTGATTCATTTAAGAGGAATAAAATAGCAGAAAGTGCATTCAGAATAGCCACCGTGGTGACATGTATAACTGAATATAACTGTGTGTGTGCGATACCAATTTGGGTGTTGCATTTTTTATTTCATGGAGGCTTCAATTGCAGTTAGATGGAGGCTTCAATTGCAGTTAAACCTATTTATTTGTCATGCAATATGTGTACACACAACAGCGTCTGAGACACTGGATGAGAGTACGAAGTAAGGATTGGTGGGAGAGAGTTGCTTTAATGTAATATGGTATCTCTTCGATATCTCTTGTTTGCCATAAAACAGTTGACTCGGCCGTGTGTGTACGCGTGCTGTCATAAAATGTAGTGAAACGCCCAACGAACGTTGATATTGCAATGAAGGTGTGTACTATACAGTATATGATTGGTAATGCAACTGAAACAGGAATACCCCACATGCCCTAATTCGATCAGTGTTTGCTATGACTATGACCTTAATCAGGTTAAAGTCATCAGAAATCACTGTTTACATAGTAGTTTCTTAATCGGAGTATGGTCTGAACCAGATTAGTGTCTGACTTTTGTTGACCATGTAAACGTACTCACTGTTTTCCCCTCTATGTGGCATTTGTTTTTCACCACTGTGCCCAGTTCAACATCAAGTAACTAAACAGAGATAACAAAACTCCCCATGCGAACAAACTTGCGAAACATCAGTAGGGGAATTCATTAGCCTGTTTGCTAAGCCTGGTCAATAACAAGACAAAAAGCTCATCGACTTCAAAGGATGAAGTGGAACCACTGGCTCCTTCCTCTGTCTGTGAGACAATAGACTCAGACAGAAGAGATTAATAGAGTGAACCTGAAGCACAGTTGATAAGCTTCATCTCGCTCCACATTGAACTCTCCATAAGTGCCAATTGTACAACTTGTATGTTGTGTATGATACAAATCTGAAGATAAAAAAGTCATCAAAGTTGAACGTGATGCAAAACAAAATCTTAACATTGACCACCCTGAACATTGGACCATCGGTGCCTAACCTAACCTCAACATCAGCCTTAACAGTGACTCACTCCTCAGCCTTGGGCTCTAATGTTTACCCGACTCCAATCACTGAAAGGCTGAATAGTACTGATAATGTCAGGCCTATTTTCTGACCTAAAAATCTTAAACCTATTAGCTGACTGGATTTCATGTGCCAATGATGTCCTAAAAGGGTTCATTATCAGAATGAGGTAATCCATCTTGGCTTGCCGGTGTTGTTGGCAGAAGGAAGCCCCTGTATAATGTAGGATGACAGAAGCTGCAGAGTCACCTGGCCTTAAAAATATAGCCTTTGCAGCTAATGACAAAAATAATGTTTTTGTTGGACTAGTTGATCAAGTCAGCTATCTACAAAGCTAAAAGCTGAGGGTTTCTCTTCCAGAATGGCACAGAACCAACATCTTATCTGTGTGAGGAGAGGCTCCACAGTCACATTTTATATTTTAAGTCCGGTCCAGACACGTGAAAGTGGTGCTTTTTAAAGCAATATTATCATCCTTTTAATACAATGGCTCACATGACTATTTGTTTGTGACAGTATGTGTTTGTATAGTGACTTACCCAACTGCAACTATCTGTTAAAGAGGAACTATGCAGGATTTTGTTGAAGTGAGAATGGAGGCTCTTTGCCTATACCACCTAGCGTCTCTTGGCTGAAAATATTGTAAGATCAGAGCTTCCGGTCCGGTGTCCCAGCTCTCGTCTCTGCGGCACCGAGACACAAACGCACCCCATAACCTGCAATCCAGTGGTTCCCGACCTTTTTTGGTCCGTGACCCTATTTTGACATCACACATTTCTGGCGACCCCGCGATCATGTGATCAGCTCAGATATTTTTATATGCTGCATTTTATCTGAACTTGATTTATATTCGAGAAAGTTAAAGTATTGTTAAAGTTGTTTAAGATTGTGTGTGTGGTTTTTTTTAAATAAAATTTTAAAAAGAATAATAATTAGTTTAAAAAAATATCTTTATCAGTAAATTTGTTTTTATCAATTACTAGACATTTCAGGGGACCCCATTTGAATTCCAGGTGACCCCACGTGGGGCCCAACCCCAAGATTGAAAACACTGCTGTAATCTCTTGTTTATGACAGATCAGATTACACAATACACATTGTAACAACGATATATAACATTACCTACCACTCTATTGATTGATTTCTTGCTGGCTTCAATGAAAATAAATGCACATGGCCGGGAGGAGGGTTAGCAGCACAGAGGAAAAGTGGCTCCACTAAATTCTGACTGACTCTGAACATTAGACAATCAAATTCAGACTAGTGAGGACTAGTCAGACCAATGCGTTGCAAACTGATGAAGCCCCTTGGATAAGAGGTGAAACGTCTTCCTAGACAAATACATGTCCAGCTGCTTGTTGCCCAGAGATAACGATGACCTGGATGAATGTGAATATCCATAGACAAAATGTTAAAGGGACAACGATGAGTTTTGGAAAGCAAAGTGTTTTCACACTACATTTCCCATGAGCCTCTGCGTGCACGGTGAAATTCTTGGACCGGCGCAAGACAGACGTCTTGCCAAGAATTTTTTCATTCATCAAGAATGAAAGTCAGAGGTTTGAATACTATCAGATACCGTCGTAGTTCCGACCATAAACGGTGATTTGGCGCCGGCGGGCAGCGTCCGCGAAACCGAAAGTATGGTAGGATACCCTGGTCGGCTCGCCCAGCATTTCCACCACTAATAATAACAAAATAACAATAGAGACAAAATGATATATTTATTGAAAATGGAGCAGTTAAAAAGTGTGGGTAACGTAGATTCATCCACATTAATATGAGACTTTTTTTTTATAATACAAACTCCTCGTTGTCCTTTTAATGCTGCTCCATATCTGCTGGTTGTATAGTAGCCAACTGTTGACACTGTTTCAGCTCCCTTTAAGTGGCTGGGAATGTCATTGTCGGTTACTTTCATTTTTCATTCAGAGACATTAAACTGTGTTTCGATGTGCATTGCATTTTGAACTTTGGACAAAGCCAGACTTAACCCTCTGCTTCATATCTGTCCGAGATAAGGTAACTGCCTCCTGGCTCCAGCTTCATTCTTAATGAGTGACGCCAATTGAGAATAACACAATAAAGATCATGTCCCATAATGCCTAAGAAGTTCTTGAATAGACAGACAATAGAACTCCAGAGACCAATACGTTCACAATATGAGGATGTCATAGTTATGTCCTCTCACTGTTTTTGTTATTCCACATTTGCTTTTATTTTTCATGCTGGTATCTGTATAAGGTTTGCTTGATTAGCTGGAGGGTTTTGGAGAATGTTATCTGTTAGGGAAGCTGGGGAAAACCAGACATGACAGTGACAGTGAATGCAGCTTTTTCGAAATGACATATGTCAGATGTGTTCACTGACCTCTGCAGGTGACATGGACAAGGATGGAAGAGGTTATCAGTCAGCTGATCAGTTTGATTAACCTGCACCTGGGTCTTTTAAAATGAAAAGACATGATTCAGGTTATTTTACCCTCTATGCTTTCTTCTAATTCGTGCCACTTTCACTGAAGGTTACATCACTTCGTTATTTTTTCATTACATCATGGGTATGGCATCGCATGAAAAGCCTATTGTCCTCTCCAACCGTCCGAAAAAAATAGAAAGTAAAAGGATGCAAATTCGACTGAATGTTATGACTAGACACTGTGACACTGTAATGCTCCCTGATGCTGTAATGCAAAAATCTTCCATCCGCTTGTCTAGCCATCATAAAAAAACTGTGTTTGTTCTCCGCAGCCACATTTCTGCGTCTGTCTGCGAATCCATGGACAGACGATGTGTCACCTCTGCTAGACGGACTGGGTCGAGTGCTGGAATAAAACCTAATCTGCTTATTGGTGACCTTTGTGTTAAATTTGGTTTAGATAAGGCTTTCCTACTTTTCTCCAAACCCTTTAATGAGTTATGGAATTTTCTTTGACTGATTCATTCACAGTTTGAGTCTAAAATTAAGTTTCCTGCTTCTACAAAAACTGAAACTGCCAGTTTCTTTTTCTAACATTGTTGTGTTTTCAAGTAATCCCAAGTGACATTTCCAGAAATGAACTTGTGATGTTGACGCTCTGCGGTTCTGTTATCTGAGAGCTTCATCTGACATCAGCTCTGTTTCTGAATTATCCTGTCACTCATCAGACTTCACATCAGTCAATGTGAAACAACAACCAAATGCTTCTGTTCTGTGTCTTTTTTTACTGCAAGAAAATCAAGCCAAAAGATAAAACTGACAAGAAAACTCACAGTCGGGTTGAGATTACATCATGTGTGACTTGTATCATCCCCTTTGATCCCTTAAAGATTATAGAATCAGCCTTCAATTCATGTCATTGTCATTTCTAACTTCACTTTCCACCCGGTCGCTGAGCCGTGTCCCACTTTCTCCAGGTAGTTCGGTCTCGTCATCTGAGTCAGCTGGCTGGTTACACATTTCTTTAGGAGTGACTAAGAGAGAAACCCACAATGAAAAAAATGTACAGTGTTAGAATACTGGGACAACTTCAGTATCAATAGCGGCCACTTGACTTCCTGTGATGTGACGGAGCGGTTTTATCCTTCAGACGCCTCCACGCCCCCGCGCTCCGCTCTGTGATAAAGTCAAATTAATGCGCTTATTTCACCAACATGGGTGATGACGTGGTGAAACCAGACATAATACCTTGTTTGTGTTGTGTCGAACGGGAGGCTCAGATGCTCTCCTCTGATTGGCTCACTGACTTGTTGTTACTAGAGCTCCAGAGAGAAGCCTGAGAGAGGAGATATAAAACCACACTGACATGGTCTTTTTTTTATCTTCTTATGGTTCAACAAAACAAACAAGGGGCCAGTGGAACTGTTGTTAACTCCTTTAGTATACACTGTATTGAATCTATAAAATAATAAGCTTATCTGTTTGTCAGCTCTTATTCTGCATACTTCCCTCTGATATGCTGCTGATTACTATGAAATGGTTCCAAGGAAGACTGACAGTGAATCCGTTTTATGGCAACTTAACAGCTTGAGTGAATGTATAACCCATCATGCATTCTGTTTTGATTCATCGTTTTGCATTTTGTTGCCTTAACAACCCACTTGTCCTGCAGGGATAATCTTATCAGTTTTCACTTGACTTGTCGCAGCACTTTCAAGATGTTTATAAGTTTATTTCAGATGGTAATTAAGTGTGTGTGTGTGTGTGTGTGTGTGTGTGTGTGTGTGTGTGTGTGTGTGTGTGTGTGTGTGTGTGGAACAGCTCATAATGAGCCTGATTGATGAGGAAGTGGCGGTCCGTGTCATCGCAGCCTATCATGTTGTTGTCATAAAGGTCTGTAATTGAGGGTTGAAATCATGAGTCACCCATAATCTGTTTTTCAGCCTGGCACTGGGTTATCTAACGTTGGAGTGAAGCAGTGATAGGGCAGTTTATAATCAGCCTCTGTGTCCACAGCGATGAGCATATTGTTTTTTTGTCGGTTTCCTGCAGGGTGACAAAAGGAAGTGTAGGCGGCTCTATTATCAGGCCACTGGTTTCACCCTTGAAACCAAATATAACCCACATTTGTGTTTTTGCTGTTTCACTTTTTCCATCCTTATATTATGGTTAAGAGCGGAGAGAATTGACGTAGAACACATGATTAATCTATTCACTGTACAGTCAATGGAATGTAAACTATACACGTCACACTATTTTATCATTATTTTTGTTTTCTACAATATGCCAGCAACAACAACATAAAAAAAAAAAAAACTCATGTCTGTAATTATGGCTGTCAGGATATCAGGTTTTCATCACATGGTTGAACACAAATCACTATAATCATAATATTGCAGTGTCATAACAACAATATTGCTTGTTCAAATTCACCTTAGATATACAAAAGGTGATAAAACGTGTTGTTTTAGATTTAACTGCTCAACAATATACTGAAAAGCTGTAGATTACACGTGTGTTATTATTAATCTGCTGACCTCAGTTATTTTGCTTCTGCACAATGTCTACTTTTGATAACTTTTGATATGGACTATGTGTGCACTTTTGTGTGTTACAACAATGTGTTGCTGATTGGCTAATAAAACATAAACATAAACCTCAGCTAATACATTCATATTAGCCTAATATGAATGTATTAGCTCAGGTTTATGTTTATGTTTTATTAGGATCCTCATTAGTTGCAACCTTACTGTCACTATTCTTCCTGGGGTTTGACCATATAGGCATAAAGTGAGTTTAGCATTAAAAAAAATGCTGTTACCGTTTTGTTTGATCACTGACTTTAATGATTTAAAGGTGTCTGGTTGAATACATAACAAAAAATTAAATGTAGTTCAAATATTTTTAGGGCTAGCTGTTAGCTCAGCTGGCCTTGCACATTAATTTAACCAGACAGCAGCTATTTGGGTTAGCTAACATTGTAGCTCATTATTCTATATTCACAATAAGCAATAGTAATGAGTGAAAGCAATTACCACTTGGTTAATGTCTAAAAATTATCTATGGACCATTATATTTTCTCTCTCTTCATCATGCTGCAGTCCAGGAAGTCTGAAAGAGACACATAAGAAAATGCATGAGTTTTGCCAGATTTTTATTTATTTATTCATTTTTTAATTGTATGCCCTACCTGAGGAATGTAATATCTTCAGGCAAATATCCTGTATCGATGCTTTACTTCAGTGCTGATCACAGAAACATCTCTTCATGATTCTGAGTGTAGTGTTGCTGCATTTCTGAACAGCTTGGACCCATCATTGTCCTATTAATGGCTACATGAGGTAAAGATAAAGCAGAGCATTCTTCATGGACTGATCCATGTTTGGAAGTTTCTCATTCCATACATTCTACAAATAATCCAGTGCAGTAGGTTATGTCAGAAACATTCAGTTACATAAATCCACTGTTTGTACTTTTGAATACTTGAGTTAAAATTATTACGTGACCAGGAGCATCTTGACTCCAGCAGTGAAGCTGTGTGCTTCGCCCACCCCTGGAGCCAAGCACTATCTATTAATCTGTCATGGATTGAAGTCTGACAGCTAGTTGAGTGAGTTGAAGCCCCGCCGTCTCCCTCTTATTCATCCGTGGAATTTATGCTCAGATTTTCCAAATTAGTAACAGGAAATGAACATCTTAAAAAGAGACAAAACAAAAGCTCAAGTATAATCCTGCTGACTAATTATACATTTGAAGACGTGGGTGGGGTTAATCAAAGAGCGCATGCATTGTCCAGATTCTATTCACCACGAAACGCTCGGACTATCTGGCATATTTATAGTGCTTAGCCTTTTCAGGGTTCAGAGACGCAGGTTTCCTCTGTTTGTTCACTGTTTCTAAGTTTAATATGAGGGTGTTCAATGCAAGATCGCAATGCCGATTTGTAAAATATTCCTTTTTTAAAGAGGAAATTCACCCATAATGGGATGTTATAGACTACGTGAGGGAACTCAGTCTGACTTGTGGAAAATCACCACAAAGAGTGTACAACGTGTCAAGGACAGCATGTTTCTGTTACGATATGTCCACCAGGGATTTACCGTAAAGGCATGCTTTGTTTTATTTAAATTACTGATGTCAAGTTGTACATGTTTGACCGAATAGAAATACTAAATAATAGGCTGCCACGCTGTCATCGGTTACTAAATATCACTCTTTCTTTCCTGCGTATAGGCCTTAACCAATGACCCAGCAAATATTCCTAAGAATCATATCATTAAAGGGCACTATAATTGAATACAGTAAGAGGGTGGGAAGCTCTGTCTGGGGCAGTATGACTAGACTGAGTCTGCAGGACCACCTAAAGGTCACCAGCAGGCCTGCTTTTGTCTGGCTTTTCCCGTCGCAGCCTTCAGCTCCTCACACGGCCAGCGGTTCAAGCAGAGCGCTCAGCAGAAAAACACACAAGCTCCAGACTGGGAAAGCCTGCGTCTGCTATTCTCACAGCAGGCAGCGCTGTATGGTATGTTGAATTCCTAATGTCAGGCAAACAAAGGGCACATAAATTTTTTATCAGAGCTACATGAATTGAACCGCACGGCTATCAGCTCTGGCATCAATGCCTTGTTCTTAGATTACTGCAAACATTATTGAAGTGTCTAAAAAAAAGGATCTAAGAAAGTCTGTTGTTGTCTGTATTTCTTGTTTAGATTTGATTAAAGGGATAGTAGCATTTTTTTTAAAGTGGGGTTGTATGATCTACAAATAGCCCCTAAGTACTTTAATTGCAGTAGAAGACTCTCTGCACTCCTCCCGTTAGCAACGCCAGCCCATAGCCCTGCCCAGAGATTTACAACATACAGCGTTGTGAACAGACCCAAAGAAACGGCCTATTTTCGCGGCCTAAAAGAGGTTTTACCTGAAAAAAAAACCACAGTTCCATTGTTTGCTATAATATAATTTTTTCCAGCCCTTCAAAGTGCAGGAAAAACACAGTTTTTATTTGGACCTAACCAACTGCTGATCGGCGGGCGCTAACCCTGGGCGGAGGGATACGTGAGTTGGTTAGCTCCAAATAAAAACTGTTTTTCCTGCACTTTGAAGGGCTGGAAAAAATTATATTATAGCGAATAATGGAACTGTGGTTTTTTTTCAGGTAAAACCTCTTTTAGGCCGCGAAAATAGGCCGTTTCTTTGGGTCTGTTCACAACGCTGTATGTTGTAAATCTCTGGGCAGGGCTATGGGCTGGTGTTGCTAACGGGAGGAGTGCAGAGAGTCTTCTACTTCAATTAAAGTACTTAGGGGCTATTTGTAGATCATACAACCCCACTTTAAAAAAATGCTACTATCCCTTTAAGAGATGTCTATTTAAGAGTTCCTGCTGCCAAGAGTCTAACAACTTCATATCAGCGACAGGGTCTTTAAAAGGCCAGTAGGTGGCAGACTCATTTACTACAAGCCGACAGAAACATGTACTGCAGTTTATGGCGTGTAGTTCAGCAAATGGCCAGAAGAGATCACAGTCTTCAAACTTTTTCAGTGTGCCTGCAGCAGCAGACAAAAGATTCATGACTTGCATGTTGAGAAGAGAACAGAAGGCTGCCACTTCAAATATACCAATGCAGTGACCTGACAATGACCACAAGTCAGTCCATTTATCGTTACACATGTGAATTTGCATACAGACAGTCCGGAATGACTGCATTTATGAAAGAAAATTGTGTCTGCAAATTTGCATTGCCTGTCGAATACTTCCTCTTCTAAAAAAAAAAGAAAAAAAGGCACCTATCAAAAATAAGATTTTGCAGAAAAGATGACAAGTTGTTTCCTTTTGTATTGCAAAAAGTCAACAAAAACATAATCACAATCTTATATCAAATCCTTTATTTGAAACTGCAGTGTAAAATGTAAAAAAAAAAAAAAAAGAGAACATCTCTCACTATCATGAGTGCAGCATCTGTCACATTTCAGTCAAAATCTCCATAACCATAACTCCATAACCCAAATAAATTGGGTTAGTATAAACTGTATTTCATACTACACATTTGAGCATATTCCTTTGCTGCAGTCAAATGCAAATAAATTGGACTCAACAGAATTTCCAGAGCTGCATTTACACCCTGGGACAACTGACCAGTCAAATTACAGCAGTAGAGAGAGAGCGATATGGTAATGCAGCGTTTCTCAAACTTTTTTCAGTCAGGGCACCTTTCAAAAGTGAATAAAATCTCAGGGCACCCCTGTGTAAAATGTAATTCAAAATAACACTGCATAGCCTAAATGTAAATGTCCTGTTTATTTAGATGAGACAGTATTATTTAACAGAGCATAATACAAACTGTAAATGCAGGGTGCATAGGTGCCTCTGTAGCCTACATATGCACACACACGCACACGCACACAATAATCCGCAATGTGAGAGGAAGAGAGAAAGGTCTACATGCGCGCAGCGCGCAAGCACGCGCTCAAATGAATCCACCGGCGTCTCCGCTCCGTTCTGACTCTCTCAATCAGAGAGTTTCTACCGTGTCACTGCAGAGTGTTTTTATACATCAAACGCACCGGAGTCGGAACAGAGCGGACACAGATCCACTGGAGAGAGGAGGGGGTGTGACTCGTGATGTGTGCCTGTCTGTACGACGCATTTTTTTCATAGCGTCCTGTGTCCGGTGGACACGGCCCCTGCTGCTCTGAGCGCCCGTGACCAACGACTGTGTCCACGGAGCGGTCTCTCTCTCTCTCTCCCTCCCTTTCCCTCTCTCTCTCTGAACGCTGCTGAAACGAGCCGCCTCACGTCCGAGCCGCTTGATAAGTGCGGCGCTGTTCCAAAAGTTGATTATTTCAACTCTGAGCGCTCTGAGCGCCGCGACAAAAAAAGAGAAGCCCCGACCCGAGAGCTTTTTTTCCGCCGAGGGCGGGTTAAAAGGGCGTCCGGTGGACACGGCCCCTTTGCATAGGCCTATATGTAAAAAGAATGTATTCTATGAAATGTCAGAAGTTTTTTTCACGGCACCCCTGACGCAGTCAGACGGCACCCCAGGGTGCCGCGGCACCCACTTTGAGAAAGGCTGTGGTAATGTATACCATCTAACTGAATACAGATTGATGGAAATATACTCTTTTTTTAGGACATATTTTCTAAATGGTTCTTTCTGTATTGTAACGTGTAGGCCTATGTGCAAGGGTTTTATTTGTCACAGGTAAGCATTTGTGTGAACTGAGAAAAAAAGAAATCTGCCAAAAAAGATCACTGAAATAGTCATACTGTATATCATCCTATTACTATATCATAATATTTTTCAGTATATCATCATAATATAAAATAGAATAACATGAGAAGATGATAGAACCACAACAAGACTATTATCTCATATACTTCTTCAAATATATCACAAATTAAATCATTGAAGATCACTTGAACAGGTCATTTCAATAAAGCCTGATTGCACTGCTTGCCCTGCCTGTTAATCATACAGTATAACCACTCTTTCCTCTTTTCTACTTGTGACACAAGAGACCACACCACAATCTGTGCCCAACCTTAACCAACAAATGGTTTTGCTTCATGCATGTCATTGAGCGAGCTCACGTGGTCACGTGGTACCTGCGGTTTGTGTGTGTTCAGATTTTTTTCTGGTGGGGGAGCAAACCACTCTGATAGGGAACTGCGCATGCGTCAGAGTATTTAATCTTCCCACCGAGTTAATGTGCAACACCTTTTGACAGAAAAGTGCTGAGAAAAAGTTTAAAATTGAGTATTTAACCGGGCTTTGGGCGTTTTGTGTACAATTGGGGCTCTGCTTGTTTGCGTTGTCCTTTCCGCCTGCGTCAGAAAGTAACTTTTTATGACTTTATTCGGGTCAGAAGGTGGATACTGAAGCTAGTTCCGCCTTGGTCTCTCCCGGTGATGGACAGCAGCGACAAGTGTCAAAAGTAATCAGGGGTCAACGAGACACGGTGGAAACACGTCTCCTTCCTTTTGGATACACTCACTCACAAGTTCAGCGGTTAAAATCAAAGGTAAGTGGCCTGTGTTCGCCTCACTACGTCGGCTTGTTTGACCAGGAGACGACCAGAGTGAGCTAACGTTAATTAACCGTAGCTAACGAAGCTAATGCTACAGTACGGGGACAGTTAGCCACCTGTTGCTGACTCTACTTTAGCTAGCAACAGCCAAGGATTAGCCTTATGCCAGCACTGTTTATAATGCGTGTCTATGTTTAGCTCACGAACCTGCTTTTGGTTGGGCAAATTAGACAGGAAGAGAGAAAACACAGTGTAACATACGGCACTGTTGATAGTATGTTACAGTATAACGTTACCTGACTTCACACTGTCACCTCAGTTGTCTTTATGTAGGCTACCTACCTGTTGTTGGCTGCTCAGAGTCCATTTAACGTATTGTTAGTAAAAGGACGATGCCAGAGAATAGAAAATGCCCTTTATCAAAATCATTTTTGTTACCTCACTGTTTATTTTTAATATACAAAAGTTTGGGACCCTCTGGTCAAAAAGTCTGTTGATTTGAACAGTTCAGCAAGTGGAAAATTAAATTATCTCCAAAATGCATACAGTTACAGATGGCAAAGTCCCTTTACATTTTAAACAATATATATTTTTTATATTTTAATTTTCATCTTTTACATTTTCAAACTGACAGAAAAGGAAAAGGGTTTAGCCACCCTGCATAGTTAGTACCTAGTAGCACCCTCCCCCTTTGGAAACTATCACAGCGTGTAAATAGTAAATAGATTGTCTGATACCTTGGCCAAAGTTATCTGAGAGCTCAAGTCTCTTGGGATTCCCATTCTTTTGCAGGCGTCTGCTTTGTTTCCCTTTTTCACTCTGAAACTGTAAAAAACAATAATAATACACTGATATTGCTTCCTCTTCAACTTTAACCTTAACCAGAGTTTCCCAAACCTTTGCATGCCAGATGCCACTGTTGTATATTGATATATAAAATAAAATATATCGTTTAATTCCTCAACTCATTACTACATTTGCCTATGAGGCATTACTGAGCCCTGAGACCTTTACATGGCAACTGTAGCGTTACATTACAGTGACTCAAGGGAGTCTTCAGGTGGAAATTATTTGAAGCAACTTTACTCTCCGTGAAACATTCCTCTGCATTCCATGAACAGGCCCGTCTACTTGTTCTAACAGGCATCCTGAGCTTTTAGTGCGGCCTGAAAAGCAGTTAATACGCCCTATAGGGCAGCACAGACTGTTGGAAGAGCCAGGAAAACAAAAGGAGCTGCAGCTTATTGTATTTGTTCTAGATAGGCATTGTAAACCAGGTCATTCAAGTTATTGTGCTCTGTCTACAGATAATTGTGGATTGTTGCATCTTCACAAGGATTTCCCCTCTTGTACCCAGCTGAAGGGATGGTGGCGGATTTTGGCCCGATCTGAATAACTTCAAAGGTGTGTAGCAACGTGGAATGAGCTTGAGGGAGTGACGATGCTGGGGCATGTTGCAGGGGACTGGCATTGATTTGTCTTGCAGCATTAAAATAGTATATAATTATCTTGTTTGGAATTTAATTAACTCTTTATCAGACAGGTAATTTGTAGCAGAAGAGGTCAATTTCATTTGTCAGTTTTGAATATGTTTGAATAGACTTAAGCCGTTCCATTTCTTGATACTAATCTTCAACAATTTTCATGCAACACTGGCTCTTACATGTTTTGGTTTTACTCTTCAGATATTGTTTCATCTCTTCAAGATTGCTTCAGCAGTTTCTTCACTTAATTCAGCATTGTTTCAACAAATTATTCAGCTCATTCAGCTTCCAGCTTTCAGCATTCACCCGTATTTCCTCCAGGAAATGCATTCTCTAGTTATCTAATCTTGTTTGGAATTTAATTAACTCTTTATCAGACAGGTAATTTGTAGCAGAAGAGGTCAATTTGCGTGACAGTTATGAGTATAGCGCAAGAGCTTTAGTCTTTGGTGAAACAGGTATGTGAATCTGGATGCAAGTTGAATAGTTATAAAACTGCTTTTTGTAGCCTCTGTAGTTCAATCTTTAAAGTCAATATTCATTTTGGGAAAAAAAATAGTTTGAAGTAATGAACTTCTGTGATTGTTAGAATAGGAAAGGAAAACAGACACATGTTCAGTTGAAGTTGTCTGGGTGTTGTGTGTCTTAATCAGATGTGTGTGTGTGTGTAGCGTTTACAGCAAACTGTTGACAGTGGCTCATTGAGATCTGTGTAGCTCACTCCCAAACAAACTCCAGCCTGCCTCTTTATTTAGGGATTGCTAAGTCTGCAGAATGAAACTTGGCACAATGGCTGATTGTACTCCTCTCAGCTTGGCCGAGCTTTGGTCTCTTTATCCGATGAACTGGGAGTTCTTAATGAGCTAATTGGGACCTTACACTGAACACACAGGAATTGTGTATGGACCATCATGCAGTGCATAGTACGCAGCTGATTTGGTTTTGAAACACCGACTTTAAAAAAGAGTGAGAATCTGGAGCAGCTTTGCCATTATTATTTATAATGCCGCAACTTAGAAGTTGTTTTTGCTTTGCTGTGGCAGCATAGAAACTTTTTGGATAAAACTGAGTTGATCTGTTAATCCATAAAAATGAGCATTAACAAGTTTGGTTCACAGTTTGTTTTGCAAAAATAACTACAAACGGTCTTGGGTTGATTTTATATTTCTGTGAAAGAATACTTAATTTGCAGCCTGTGGTTGCACTCGGTTGCTGTTTTCTATGAGATTCATTTTCTATGTGTTTTTTTATTTCGATGACAAGCAACATGTCTGGCAGTAAGCTTATCCAATTAGCAAGACACAAGCCGACAGTGCTGCAATCTTTTCTGTGGCTTCCCAGAGTGAGCTTTGATTTATGACAGTCAATTGCAGCTCAGTTGCCAAGGCTCACTAACAAGGAATTTGATGTTCAAGAATTGGTTAAAATAACATGCGCTCAGTCATCTTCTAAAGTCTTGATCAAAATTTTATGGTGGAAAGTGTGAAGAGAGTTTGTTAAAGTGAATTAAAACCATTTAATAAATTAAGGTTTGTTTTAAAACGGTTACTAATGTTTTGGAACCACAGAATTATAGCTGAAACATGGAGGTTGAAGCCATTCAGTGAAATATTAATGCAAAACTGTCTGATCTGATTTTGATTGGCTCAGTTGTTAAGTGGTAAAGTAATGTTCCAATGTAATTGTATTAGTATCTTTGTACATCTTTGTACTCCTTTTCAGGCATGTATTATGATTTATTTTCAGTATTATGATTATTATAAGTATTTAGGTATCTTTTTTTTAAAGTAAATTTTTGTTTTGTTTTGTTCACTCTTCAATGTATTGATGTTTTCTTTGGACTTGTACGTTTCCTTGTCCTGTTTGATAATGTTTTCCTCCCCATATCATCTTTTTCTTTACATGTATGAAAAACAACAACTAATAACTAGCATTTAACATATCACAATGACATGACATTTTAAGAATGTATTCACACTGAAATGTCATTGTGGTAGGTTAAATGTACAAGCTCACAGCAGCATGAATACAAAGACACTGTCCCACATAGTTCACACATTAGTCAAGGTATTGCAGCCTTATTGTGTAGACGGGGCTGAAGCCTCACCTACATAGGAAACAGAAAGGTGTACGCTCGCTGTCTTGTGAAAGTGACGAGCTACAGCTGCTGGATCCTGTTACTAAACCTGAAAATCCAGCTGCCATTTTGCTGACTGCTCCCAAAGTTGTCGTCTCTCTAATGCCTAGAAACCCAAAAACTGGACATAAAGTAAACTCCAGGCTGTTGACCTCTCTAACCTTTGGTTACTCTGTAAGATAACTGCAGGAGCGGTTTGTACACGTTTATGTGGAGACGGCCGGACTCAGCTGCTCTGTCTTGTGTGTGTGTACTGTACTCACGAAGCGCTGCACATCGACTCACCTCTGTGTTTGCTCTGCTGCCAACCTGCACCACATAATTGTGGCCCTTCAGAGCTGCAGCCTGGTGCACTGGGAGGTTATTTGAGAGTAGAATTGGGTTGCAGCAGTGCTGAACTTTATCTAGTGAATTATTTGTGAGTTTAAGTGTGTATCAACTTCTCTCTGTCATGGGCAGGTTGGACACAGTGAATAATGGATGGATAAAGCTTTTTCTTCAAGTTAAGGGACAAAATCAGTTGGAGCTTTTACAGATTGAACAAATGTTTAGTGAGTATTTAAGTAAGTTTTTATTATTGTTATTTATTTATTTTGCATAAACATATCATTTAAAATAATGTAAACAATTATTATGATTGGGGTGTGCAAGAAGAAGATAAATCAAAAACCAGATTTGTTACAAATAAAGGGGGAAAAAGGAACAATTAAATGATAGTGAGTGATTATACAGTGGATATAAGAAGGAAAAATACACAAGTTGGTGGAAAGATTTAAATACATTTTGTCACTGTTTAATTTTCCAAAACTTAGTAGGCACTCGTCTGAATGAGTGCTGTTTCTTGTTGATGTTACATTGATGAACTGAAGCTGTAGTAAATGCAGCAGTAACATGCACAGCGGAGAGGTGGACATTAGTGTGTCAGTAGATCATTTGAAGTTGTGAACAGTCCAGACATGTTATCCTGCCTGCAGCTGTTTCCCCTGTGCTCTGTGTACATTATATACCAAGACTTGTCAAACCAGTTGGGACTAAAACTAAGCTGACCAGGCAGAGGGTTGGCCACTGTCCAAACAAAATAGAAATGAGTAAATTTTTTTTAAATGTATTTTATTTATTTATTTTGCACAAACAGTATCATTTAAAATAGTATGAACAATTATTATGATTGGGATGTGTGAAGGGGGGGTCTGAAACCCATACCCACCCCTGAAGAACATAATCAAAAACCAAATTTGTTACAAATAAAGACAAGAAAATAAGGAACAATTAAATGATAACGGAAAATAAGTATAAAAAACAATCAACTGAGTGTGACTATAAGAAGGAAAGGAAAAATACATACATGAATGAATAAGGCAAAAACGATGATGACACAGCATGCAATAATGAAAATAACAAGGCAATAAATGAACAACATGACTATAGATGTCTTATTGTGCTTGATGATATGGTTTGACTGACGAGGTACTTTTTGAGATCCTTTTTAAATAATTTCTTTTCAGATCAGGTAGCTGATTCCAGAGAGTAAATACAAGGCTAACAAATGATTTGCATATGAGGGGTTCAAGGCACAGGTGGTTTTCATGTGAGCTAATGGACTAGTTTGAGTCGGATAACAACTTTTCATTAGTGGCGATTACTGACAAAGTCCTAAGTCGTCCCATTGGCACTAGGACTGAGGCAGTTTGCGAGGACGGTGTTTGGATGTTCCAACACCATTGAAGCTCAGTAAGTTGAGCTCAGGGAGTAAGCCTGTAGGCCTTTTATTCAGTATTGATGAGGTCACAGAGAACCTGTCGGCCTTTATAAAAGCAGCATGAGAGGATGGTCAGCTCCGTCTGATCCCAAGGTCACATATTTGCCTCGCTCCTCCTGTTTACTCTGCAGCGTACACACTTTGTGCTGTTTAGTCACACAGGTTGGGTTTGACCGGTGTTGCCAAGGTGCTTTTGACATTCCAAAGTGCAGCCTGATATCACCGTGTGGTCCCTCCCCCCTGTCAGCGTCAGGACATAACCGCGCCTACCCACTCTGACCAATCACAGACAGGGTTATCATTTGAATAGCTATGAAGCTGTGTGTGCATGGAGAGACGACACAGATTGTGCGAGCGCCGTCTTGAAACATTGTGGCCAGTTAAAAGTTGACAGCTTCCTCTCTGATCTTTCTTTCCCTCTTTCAGGTATCTTGACTTGTATTCACTAGTACTCTCTGTTGTTTGAAATTAAAAGCCCCTTACAGACAACTGGCAGCAGAAACACTTGCAGTCATGACCTTTAACTATGGTGACTGACTGTGATTTACTGTGATATGCAGAGTGCCTTCAGTCAGGCTTCATAAACTAGTTTATATCTCAGTTGTTGGTACATTGTGTAGCTCCATACTCGGGGGGCTGTTTCATAAATGTAGCTCAGACAGGTAGAGCTTACTGTGCAAAGCCTGTCTTGAATTAAACTAACAAAATGAACCAAGGTTTAACTGCTTAAAAGAGTAAATGAGGTCAGACAGTCGAGCCTGGTTTAAGAAGTGCATGTCCATGACTTTAAAACATGGACCTGAGACATCAAGCACACAGTTAAATTGCCACAATAACTTAATTGACTGTTATCTTAGAGCTCCTTTTTGTAAACGGACAACAAGACTATCTTGAAGTGTATCGCCCAGGTGAGCTTTGTGTAGTCACTGATAATCAATGAAGCTTTGGGCAGAAATTGTCATGATGGACTTAAAGATTTCAGATGGATTAGACAAGAGACACTAAAGCAATTTGCACCAAAACATTGTGGAGGGATGGAGCCACAGTTTGTGGCAGATCTCCACCATTTACCCCCCCCCCCCCGCGCCATGCAATTGCAACATTATTGGGGTATGTCGTGTTAAACTTATGGGCTACAATAATAATCATCAATGTTTTTTATTAATAAGCCCAGCGCCAGTGGACTGACACACTAACTCGAGCGCGATGTCCGACACGGGAATCAAACCCGCTAATTTAAAAAACACACCAGCAACAGCGACCACTGATCTGTACTGAGACTGTTGTTTTTCTGTTACGTTACGATCGCGCACCCCCCGGCCGTCGAAGCTTCGATTTTGATCGATTTTATGTCCGTGAAGCTTCGATTATCAAATTATGATAATCGGGACAGCCCTAAAAAACACACTGCTTGAATGTCTCACTGTATCACAGCTAGTCAACTGCATGTTTCATTGTTTTATAGCTCATGTAATGCTTTTGTCTCATCTTGGAGCATCACATCAGTTCAAACTGCACGTAGCACCTCCATATTTCCTTCTTGTCCATTGACTCTGTGATTTAAACCAAGGTGCTGAATTCTTGTGTCGAGTGTGCATTTCATTTTTTTTTTTTTTTTACTGTTGTGTAAAATCATCTGTTTTTATTTCCACTTCCTCTTTGTCTGAATAACACAAGTCTCTTTGCCTTTTAGTGCAGCAGGATTCAGAGTGTTTTTAGTCTGTGTGAGCTAATGCACTGTTTAGTCTTAGTTAACACAACAGAGCCTTTGTTCAGTTTCTGCCTGTCCACCATTAGCTGCAGAGAACATCCAATCTGCTAAAGTGCCTGGGAGTCATTCATTGATTTACTCAGTAATAATGGTAAACCAGACTCTGAAGCCAGTGGAATAACTTCCTGGCTGGTTCCTGTAAAGTTAAAGTGCAAAATCAGCTTCTTTGGGATTCTCCAATAATTCAATGAAGTCAAATATTTTTGAAAAGTCTTTTAATTAAACAGACTCATTTTGTAATGACGTGATCTGTTGTGTTGTGCTGTATTGTTGATATTCTACTACAGTAAATGTATAACTTTCATAATAATTCATTTATGTTCTGGTCTTTTTCAGGAGCTGCCGACTACTGAGTTTTGGACATTGTGATGGAAAATCCTGGTAATAACTCTCTCTTCTATCAATCCTGCAATTTAATATGTATTCAAAACAATTCAAATCATGACTTATGCTGACTATAGTGAGACTGTTGCTATCTCAACTGTAGTATCATGATGACAGAAAGCGGTGAGTCAATAGGCAAAGTGCTGTGTTATGAAGCTGTCCATTGAGGGGTTGGCCCTGTGACGCACTGTGCTGCTGCTGCTGCTTCTGCTTCTGCTGCTGCCATCTGATTGGCTCTCACCCAGAGGACACACCTGTAGGTGAGCGGAGCTGCCGGTTTCGCTCACTGTGCCACACATGGCCTCGTCCGTTTCACCGCTGACCTCGATCACTTGACAGCCTCAGCGTATCACCTACACGCTCACGTTGCTCAGAGGATCTTTGTTCCCAGGGCTTAGCTATAGTTGTAGCTGCTGCTGTTGTTGTGCGTTTGTCATATCTGTGGGGGAAATACCAGCGATGGCTGTGCAGGCTGAATGCATTTGTGAGTAAACCTGTTTTCTCCCGTGTTAACAAGAAGATTTATATTTGATTTGAATTTACATTTTGAGCTTCGTCTTTCAAATGTAGTCCGCTTTGTTGATTGATAATATGTGGAAATGCGAGACACGATTGAAACCAAATCATCAGTTATTGCTGTAGTGGATGAGAAGCTGGAGCAGGACACGGCCCCATGAGAACTTTATGGCAGGAACAGATTAAGGAAGCCTGATCTCCTCATCCCTGCCTGGCCCAGTGTCCAAGCTGTAAAAATAAACCCTACTTCCTCTTCAGCTCGCGTTTAAAAAGATGAATGAAAGTCTGCCTGAAATGTTTCACATGTCCTTTTATTATGTATATCCATATTCATATCTATCCATATCCATGACTCATTAGTTAACATTGTCTTTTTAACAATATTAAAAAGACAAATAAATCTTGACAAGAGCTGTGACATTGTTTACGTAGAGAAGGTGGTAAACTTTTCAAGTAAAAGGTGTATATGTTGAATTGAAAGGACCAAGCCAAGCAACATGTTGGCTCATGTTGTGTTGTTATTGTATGTTTTCATGATGACATTATACTGTATAGTGGTATCTTTCTGAGTCATCGACTTCATGATCTCAGGTTTTTTTGGCCTTTGTCTCCATCTGGTGCTTCTCTGTGGAAAGAGTGACACAGGTTTCAGTGCAACAGTGACTCATTAGTTAAACGTTGTTATCAGTTGTTGCTTCTTTATTTAGCAGTGATTTGAAGGACTGTTGGACTAGCAGGCAGGCTCGTGGTCCTGTGTTCCTCACATTCCTGTGTCAGGGCTGTGGATGGACTGTGCTGTAGCGGTAATTGGACTGTAGAGGGAGTTATGTGGTTAGTTTGGTCTGGTCTCTTTACGCCCTTCTTATTTCCACCCTTTTTAACAACTTCTTTCTTTGACCCTTTTGACTAATTGACTAACGTTTTGAGTTTCAGCCTCATAAAACTTCATACAGTATATTGTGGCTATACATGCTATTTTTGACTACATTTTAATGGAAAATCATTAATTTTATCTCCTCCTGTTCCCTCATCCATCATGAACATGCCACTACAATGTCCCGTCCTGTCCTTTAACTTTCTATAAATTAAATTGTCTGACAAACCATGGAAACATCCTCTCTCTCCGGCTTTCCAATTTATCTCTAACATGGAAGTAGGAGCTTATCTGACTCCCACATACTGATTACATGTAATCAAATCACACGCTGCTCTGATAGAACTGTCCAGACACAGACTGGCTGCCTCCGTTCTGTTCAGCATGGACATGGATGTTTCTGAGATTAAGAGTTGTGATCATGTGCCTGCTGGGCTGTGTCTGACTCTTCAACATCAGATATAGTCTTGTGTCTTTTCAGTGTGGTATTAAAGGATTTAAAAAGGTACAGTAAAACTAAATATAGAGGCAAATTAGGTTGTATTAAAAGCATATTTGCTTGTTGCATTAGTTTTTATATTTATTTAGTTTTTCAGATTGCTTTTTTCAGTTTAGTTTAGTGAGTTGTTCAACAAGTGATGAAGCAGTTTTAGATTAGTTTTTATTTTTGAGGAATAGACTAGTTTTATTTAGTTTTTTATTTCGTCTTAGTTTTTCAGGTTTTAGGAGCACTCGTGTCTGTTCCTGCTGTAAAACAGAGCAGCTCATATCTGACACAAGTGTGATGAGTTTGCAGGTGAATTTGACAGTTTAAAAGGACAAGCCCTGAGTCACAGGACACCTCACCGTGTCACTTCCTCTTCTCTGGCGCTCAGCTCCACCTTGGCCCAGCTCACCTTGCACTTCTCCAGTTACCTCACCCAGCAGGGCCCGCCCCCTCACCCTTCAGGGAGTGCTGTTTTGTCGGTCTGTGACCCCCCCCCCCTGCATCACAAATCCCTCAAGGCCTGATGGCTGGACCGGCCAAACCTCAAAGCTCTCCTACTGTGAACTTTGCCCCTGAAAAATCTGCCCTCAGGAATGCAAGGCATCTAAGACTGCAGGATTACCTTATTGGCGTACCTTATTTATGAAGTCAGTGCTCCAAGAAGGGAGGGACCTAAGGAGTGAGCGAGCGCTCGTGTTTTAAAGTGAGCAAAGAAGGGAGGAAGGAAGGGAGGGAGGGAGAGAGAGCAAGCAACACGGGCTGGAGGGAAGGGGGGAGGGCAAAACTATCGACACGAGAGAGACTAAGCGACGCAAGTGAGCAGTCAAGACGGTCTTGGGTTACAGGAGCTCCATGTCTGGGTGGAGGACAGCGAAGTGGCTTTAGTTTTTGCTCTCCCGCCGCGGGCCTCGGGAGAGGCAGGGCCCGGCAGGCCAGCGGGGACAGGAGCCGTAGCATGGGACACAACGCCAGCAGTGAGACAGTGACCCGGCAACCAGCTCAACACAACACGGGTGAGTCTGGAGGGGCCACAGGCTCAGCTCTGAAACGCTCCCCCACAACTCAGGAGTTGGGACTGAGTTTTAAGTCGTGAGAAACAACACGTTTTTGTGAGCGTGTCTGGCTTTGTGTGCAGCGGCAAGGTGTTTTTAAAGCAGGGAGAAACTGGAGTGCGGCAGGCACAGGCAGGTGGAGAAGAATGCGTGCAGATGGAATGCGGTGATTGTGAAATATACAAAACCACACAGGCTCCTCTGTCTGCACACGGCCATCCATCTCCCTGAGGAAGCCTCTCTGAGCGGCTCAATGGGAGGAAACATCTGACGGTACGAGGCACCGACTGGCACCACCGGCCCTCCATAATGTGGATCAGTGTTTCAGCTGAAGTGACTTGGCCTCTCGACTCGAGTCTTGTTGTGTTCAACAGATGCACAGTGAAGCATGAAGCCCCTGACTTTGAGCTAATAACAGTTCAAACAGTGAAAACCTGTTCTCGCTGGACCCTGTTTCAAGATGTATTTGCACAACGTCTATTCTTGTTAATAATACAGCTGTCAGCTGCTGGAATCCAGCATCGGTGCAAAGCAGGCCACTGACTTTAAAGGACAGTTCCGGGCAAATTCAACCTGGTTATAGTTTCCTAATATTTTAGGTCTAAAAGAAGGATTCTGAACGTTGTCTTTTTAATGTCTCCTGTTTTACAGTAGTTCTGTCTGTCCCCGCATCGCCACGGCAGCGAATGTGAGCAGACCGATCTTACGCTAAGCTGTTTGATCCCTCAAAACCGCATTTTTTTCCACAGACAACATCAGATGGCTTCAACACACACCAAGGGATTTGTTTACCTCAAAAAAGCAGAGAATGGAGCTGTAATACAAAGTCTTGCATGAACTCGCGCAAGTGTCATGTTGACGAGTGACGAGTATGTTTACAGGTCGTCTGAAGCTCCCGTTTGTTTCATTATCTCAGAGCCACAACGTCTTCATATCAGTAAGACTAACTCTGGATATTGTTCATTCCAAAAAGAAAAAAGTGGTTTTGTGGGATCTAAACAGCATAAGATCGCTCCGCTCCCATTCTTCGCTGCTGTGGTGATCCGGGGACAGACTAAACTACTGCAAAACAGGAGACATTAAAAAGAAAATCTTCAGAATCCTAAAATATTAGGAAACTACAGCTCCAGGTTGAATTTGCTTGGAATTGTCCTTTAACATGGTCACGTCCTGCTGTTTGTTCAACACAGACAATGACCTGCTCGCTCCCTCATTTGTTGGACCAATATTTGCTTTGTGTTTTACTGGAGGGTCGTAATGTGGGGACATCCTCTCTGAGAGCATCATGTATTTTTGCCCCTCCATGAGCTATTTTGCGTGGCGGGTGTCGGCGTGTCATGTGATTGGCATGAGTCATATGGACGGCTATAACCAGAGGGGTGCAGCACCAGCTGGTCAGCGCAGCTCCCGTGCTTTATTAGCTCTTTGAATTTGAGCAGCTGAACATTTATAGAAGTCAGTTTATAAAAGCAGGTCTATAGCCGGTGTCAGTATTAAGTCTGAGTCTTTCAGCTCATCAGTGAGGGAGCGACGTCTTCTCCATTCTCCATTCTCCTTCTTCTCAGATCGTCGTGTTTCACAAAGTCACCACATCACACACAGCCAGGCCACATCAGTGTTTGCTCACTCCTCTGCCACCCCCTCCCCTCCCAATTTGACACTCCACTGGTGCCTGGGTTATGTGTTGGGAATAGCTGCGAGGGCCAGAGTTAACTGACCTGTGAGCTCCCACATGTCAGCATAGGAGTTCACACAGTCATCCAGCAGTCTGTTTTACTTCACACAGTGGACAGAGAAACGTTTTAATGAACACAGTTTGAAGGTCATTCTAGGTTGAATACCTCTTAGATGTGTTTGGCAGTGGTTAAGCTACTATTAACTATTAATGCCAGTAATGATCTTAATGTATTTTTTCTTAAAAGACTAAATGTTAAAGAAGTCATCTAAATAGTTACAGATTAAAATGGATAAATTATTATGCCTCAACTCATTTTAACAGATATGACAAACGTAGACAGCAGTGGTCAACATGAGTAAAGGAAAACGAAGCTCAATGGCTCAGAGGCTGTTTGTTATGATTTCTCTGTTGAGAGTATTTTTGTCTGCTCCCAGATAAATGAAACAAAGTGTGAAGACAAAGTGCCACTTTTAAAGGTCAAAGCTGAAGAGAACACATCTTTCTATCATGTCATACATAACGCAACTGTGTGACCTCACAATAGTTTGTAAAAGTTGTAATTAATCCACTGGCTGGTCCATTCGTTGTGCTCTAGTCTAGTTGATCACAGTGGTTGTGAGGTTGCACAGGGTTGAGATGATCACAGTCAGCAGTTGCTCTCTGACAGATGAAATATTTTCAGTATGAATGTGGAGGTTAGTCATTCCCAAAGAAAATTTTCAGCAGCTGTTTTGACAGTTTGATTTCTTCAGTTACCTTTCAAGTAAAAAAAAAATAATAATAATAGTGCCAAATATTACGTGGTTTCACTTTCTTAATTGTGATAATTTCTTGTTTTTTTCCTCTCCCTCTCAAAAACAGACCAGTCTGTGAGTAGCCCCGCCCCTCTGCACGCTGGGAACCAAAACATGGTCATGCACAGGGGAGGGGATTGTTGTCTGCTCTTCCCCTCAGAGAAAGCAGTCAGCGTAGCCACAAGTCACTGTAAACCACTCCTGTGAGTTAATGTTCGCCCTTTCAGTCCACCTGGATATTGAAAAATGTCTCAAAGTCTCATCCGGAGGAGGCACACAGACAGTCTGGACCAGAGCTGTTGGCAAACCAGAGAAACTAGAAACCTGTGTGATTAGCTGTCCAACTAATCTGGCATTCTCTTCTTAACACTGGCCTTTAGCTTAGGGATTGAACATGGGGAACACTAAAGAAGAAACATGGATCACTGACTCCCTAATTATTATTTTCCCAAATTCGAGCTTAAATCAAAGTAGGATGTGAATTGAAACTTGAAGAAAAAGGCGAAAGAAGCAGTGGTGACAGTGGACTGGTTGGATGAGTGAACTCAGCCTGTATTCCATGTGACGTATGGAAAACTGCTGGTATTGTCTCTGCTGCATGTGGTCCAAGTGATGTTGTCCACATGCTACATTTGTCTCAGCCGTATGGAAATTGCGTGGCAGCCATAGAGCGGTTCACATGGACACAACCAACGGAGCTCTGCACTGTCAGCTTCTATCGTCGTGACTGATCACATTCTAGCAGATGATTAATAGTCATGTATTCATCTTTAGCACATCCATTCATTACACACATTTCTTTCTTCCTTTTTTTGCGTTGACAGTATGGATTATGGGAATGGGCGAATTTGCAAAAATATTGAAATATCCTATTAATGTTGGCTACATTTATCTGTGACCTTGAAAAACTCATCCTTAGGCCTGAGGTTTTATAGCGATTAGAAAAGGTAACAATCCACACTCGGTCTCTCAGGGGAACACGTGCGACAAACCTGCAGAATCCAAAAGCAAACCCTGCTCTGTCACCTGGGATCAGTGTGTTGTGGTGTTAAGGAAACCAGGGATCTGGTGTTCTCACCTCCTCCTGCACCTTTCCTCATGTCTCATCTCCTAAGGCATTTTGTATTAACTGTTTACCTTGATTTTTTCTCATTCCTACATTTTATATCAGCCTGTTTTACAACCCATCTACCACAATGCCGACTTGGTCTGACCATGAGCAGTGTAGAAATGTAACACTGGTTTCAGGCTGCAATTATGCGATGTAGACTGTGGTATGAAATGTGATATAATATACAGTATATTTTAAAGGAGGAAATGTAGTTCTACCTCAGTAGAGACAGCTTATGTTTCCACTAAAACCAACTCAGTCAATAATGACGACTCGGGACCAGTCACTCCTGATTAAAGCTTGTCTTTCAACCCTCAGACTCAGTAGAAGTTCAAATATAATTGGATCGCTGCCGATCAACTGTATGCATGTGGGAGCATGTTTCTGCTTTAATATAATCCTAAAATTGACAGAGTTGTTTTTCAATATAGTGCCAAATCATAGCACACATTGAGTCTGAGTCAGTTTACAGAGATGGAGAAATCCAATACATCCCATAAGCAGAATTTGGCAACAGTGGAGAGAAGAGACTTGAACCAGACTGAAGGCTGGGAAGCTGTCTGCCTTAACCGGATGGGCTGAGACATGAGAAAAGGGGGGACGGGGAGGAAGTGGCTTATCTGAGGCCTTCCTTGTTATGAGTTTTATTAAAGAGGAACGTTTCAAACCAAATCTTCAACATGACTGCCTCTGGAAGTCAAACTGGGAGCTGGTTCTACAGAGGAGGAGCCTGATAGCTGAAGACTCCACCTCCTGCTATACACTTGGAAACACAAGAACCACAGGTAGATGCATAGAGAAGGTATAATATGAGGTCTTTAAGATAGGATGGAGTTTGAGTTGTTATTCTGGACTTTACATGGAGCCAAAGCAGAGAAGCCAAGACTGGGGAGATGTGAGCTCAGGTCTTGTCAGTACTTGTGTGACAGAGGTTTGAATCGGCTGGAGGCTTTCCACTGAGCCAACTGATAAAGTGGAATTTCAGCAGACGTGCCCAGAGATAACAGATGTCTGGACTAGTTCTTGCTGCATCTTTTTGATATGGGATGCTTCCTATTCACATAATATTGCACGGGTTCAAAGACGAGAGTTTCACAGACTTGTATTACTGTATGTGTAAAGTAATGGACGTGACCTGATCAAAACTGGGTGCTTTCACACAGACACAGTTCTGGTTCAATGGCTCTGGCTGTGGTTCTGGTTCTGGTTCTGGAGGCTCAGAACTTTGTTGCTTTCTGATGAAAGTTTAAGTGGAACCAAAGTGGGAGTATGTTACTCTGCCTTACTCAACATTTTTGCTTTTTTGCTGTCTCTGTAATCATTCTTCAGTTTTTTGGTCTGGTATTGGAGTGAACCCAGCCTCGGCCATCTCTTCCCAGAGTTCAAAGATAAGAATGACTTTGCTTCATTAAGGCCCAAAGGGAAATTCATACAACTTGTTCTTTCTTGTTCTGCTTTCTAGCTTTTCTTGAAATTCTGTCGATGCCCGAATCTCCACCAAACACTTTCCTCAGCAGACCAAGACAAATTATTTTTCTCCAGGTTGTCAGTCTGGCGGCCTTCTCCTTCTTCCTGCTAATCCTCAAAGGCCAGGATATGACACGCCCACTGATTATGTCATGGTTCCCAGGAAAGAACCAACTACTTTTTGGTCCTTGAGAACCAACTTTTCAGGTTCCTAACCTGTTGTTTTTTTCGGTCTGAACCTGCCGGCCGGTTCAAAATTGCCTTGGGGAACCAGAACCAGCACAGAGCCCTGCCGGTGTGAAACCCCTAACTGAGCTCAAGTTACCTTAGATTAGAGCTCAAGGCCAAGTATGAACATTATGACGCAGTGGATTTCAATCATGGAAGTTCACACTACCACTTCTGGTTCTAATTGCTCCTATGAGCTGACCTGTGTTGTGATTGTGAAACGGTATTTAAGCCCACCTCCCGTCTCCCTGCACTTCGATCACGTTTGCTGCCATGTTGCACAATGTTGTGTAACTGCTGGCGCGTAACTCATTTCCCAAGATGTTTTCACATATAGTCATTGCTGTCTTTGACTCACAGTTTCTATTATAGCTGTTGCTTATGTTTTTTTGTCAGCTCAATCTCTTTCTGATACATCACTTGAATAATGTGAATAGATGGGAAATGTAACAAATGGAGAAGTAGTTATGAGCCTATACCTATCACTACCACGCCAAAGATCACATTTAATTCACACCCCCTTGTAAATTACACCAGAAGAGACTGTGCCCATATTTTATTGTCTGGCTCTCATGTGACAGTTGAGACAGCTGAGCAGATAGTAAGGCAGGAATTTGGACCAGCCTTGTGTAGAGGTTAGGGCTGTCACTTTTTATTCGACATTCGAATATTCGACATATTTCATATATACATATATTTCATACATATATTCGTTCGAATATTCGTTCGAATGTGGGGGGAAAGTCCGTATTCGAGCAGTAATGACCTGCTCGATATGCAGGCTGCAGCAAAGATACTCTATTTGCCGTCTTTGGCTGCAGTGCCCGGTGCCTGCATAGCGCCGCGGAACGTCCACCGGACGCGGAAGGGCCGCGAACAGCCGAGAAGCGGAGCCAGTTTACTTTCTGTGCCCATATTAACCACTGGTGTGGTGTCGCGGCGTGCACCTCCGCGGCCGGCTCGCGCCGTGCAGCGTCTGGTCTATTTTGTGTGAGAGCCGCGAGCAATCGTGTCAAGCTGGGCAGGAAGTCAAACATGAAACAACGAGAGTATCCGGTCAATTTTCAAAATAAAACACCGCGACTGTGTGTGCTGCGGCTGCGGGGGTAATATTCGAATATATCCGAACGAATTACGGGTCATTCAATAGTCGTTCGAACCTCATTTTTCTAAAAACTGACAGCCCTAGTAGAGGTTGGTCCTTTAATTACAGCAGATGAATAAAGCAGAAGCCTAGACATAAGCAGCCTGATGAGGAATCAGATGTTCTGACTTTTGGAAACAAAAAAGTTGGATTATTTGACGTTTCAGTGTAGTAATGGTGTCAAAGTGTAAAAACAGGTTCATAGACTTTAGTGTTGGATTAGTCAGAGAGGCTGGCTAAGAACTGTGATAAGCTGAGGGGATATGTGGGGTTGTCAATACAATGTAGCAGAGACTTATCAGTAACTTTCACATGAACACAATGAGCTGTACTGTACAGTTAAAACAAGATGTCTGCCCCCTTAGTGTTCAGCCACAGCTTTGTAAACATGTTTGTGCTTGACAAAACAAAGTCTCAAATGTGTAAAGGTAATATTTAGCCAAAGCAAGAATGTCTCGGTGTTGCTTTTATACTGAGTTGGGTTTCGGTGTCCAAACGACACAGCTCTGTTGGTGGTATCAAACTCTGAAAACACAATCTGTAATATTCAGAAATCAGAAATCATGGTCATGGCTGATGTTGTTTCTTCCACGTAACTTTCCTGCAGATGATGAGGTCGACAGCACGACAGGCGGCGGTGAAGACGGGAACTCTGGTGGCGGAACGCCTCCAACCAAACGCAAGGGCAAGTTCGCCAAGATGGGAAGAATCTTCAAGCCCTGGAAATGGAGAAAGAAGAAGCCAAGCGAGAAGTTCACTGAAACATCAATAGGTATGCAGCGTACAAAGTCCTTATATTTCCTACTTATGTGTGAATTTACTCTGTGCTTCATTTACTCATACATTTTTCCTCTTCTTTTAGCTTTGGAAAGAAAAATCTCTGTAAGAAAAAGTCGCCAAGAGCTGATTGCCAGAGGCGTTCTGAGGGACATCCCAGAGAACGGTGAGCTCCATTTTTAAACAATATTGTATGGATGAATTGGCTTCTTTTTGAGAAAACAACCAAAATAAAATTGTGCTTGTGTCTGCTTGTGTCTTCATGGACAGAGAGCAACGATGTGAACCACTCTAAAGCCCCACCGATAAAAAATGGGCACCCCGTGCCAATGGATGTGGACAGGGTGTCAGAAGCTGGGATGCGAGTGTCCCGGGGGGAGTCGGACATGAAGGTGAATCCCCTCAGGCTGCCCCCGGGCGACGAGCGCCGGAACAGAGCGCCATCCGACGCCTCCAGGAGTAACCGGGCACCTCTGGATGTGGACTCTCACGCACGGCTTCCCGTGGATGTGGACAAGCGAGGCCGTCTGCCCTCAGATATGGATAAGAGAGGCTCTCTGCCCCGAGGGCCCGCTCAAGACGATAGATACCGCAGAGAGGAGAGGAGAGAAGGAAAAGAGGACAGGGAAGACAGAGGAAGGAAAGACAGGGAGGAAGTGGAGAGAAGGGACCGGCGAGACGACAGGGAGGGAGGAGGTGAGCGAAGGGAGGACAGAGAAAACAGAGATAGACGGGACTGGAGAGATGACCGAGAGAAGAGAGATGACCGAGAGAAGAGAGATGACCGAGAGCGGAGAGATGAGAGGACAGACAGGAGAGATCGAGACGAGAGGGAACGGAGGGATCGGGATGAGAGGGAGCGGAGGGATCGGGACGAGAGGGAGCGGAGGGATCGAGACGAGAGGGAAAGGAGGGATCGGGACGAGAGGGAGCGGAGGGATCGAGACGAGAGGGAAAGGAGGGATCGGGACGAGAGGGAGCGTAAAGATCGTGAGGAGACAGAAAGGAGGGATCGAGACGACAGAGAAAGGAGGGACCCCAGAGACAGGAGAGACGATAGGGATCGGCGCCCCGAGAGGGACAGGAGAGACGACCGAGACGAAAGGGATGACAGAGACAGGCGGGATGACAGGGAGAGGAGAGAGGACAGGGACAGATGGGATGACCGGGCCAAGAGAAACGAACGGGAGAAGAGGGAGGACAAAGACAGGAGGGAGAAGCCTGATGACCCACGGTATGCCGTGCCGCCGGCCGGCGAGGTGAACCTACGTCCTACTCTACAGAAGAGCTCCTCCGAGGAGTCCAAGAAGACCCGGCCCGCCTCCGAGGCCGGGAGGAGCACCCTGCCCAGATACAGCCCAGCTGCTGACTTCAGGGAGCGCTCAGGTAAGCCTTCATTTTACTGCTAGTGGTTTCACTGGACGAGAGAAACAAATCAGACTATGGCACATCGTTGTCCAGCTCCTGTAGAAGTAGAAACCAATAGAATTCCTCCGGCTCTGGTATTTGTTTGTCACGCAAAAAAGTCTGTGTTGCTTTTGAAATTCAAGTTTATGAACCGTTTAAAAGCCTATACATGAGAAATCTGAAGTTATGTTCAACAAAAACACTTGAACATAGAGGCCTCATCAGTCTGTGAGATCAAACTGTTAAGAGGAGAGCAGAACTATAAGTTCAAATTTCCCACCAGCTCTGGCCCCAACCTTTAAATTCACCTTTTTGATCTCTTTTTTTCCGACCAGCTGAAAGTAATTTTTCTATCATACTCTTGAACTGGTGTATTATTTTGAGAAGGGACTTTTGACAACAGTGTATTGCCTGTGTTTCGGTGAAGCGTGATGCGCCAGTGTTTCTCAGTGAGGATCTAGTCTACTTAATGGGTATTTGTAGCTCATACAACCCCACTTCAGAAAAGATGAACTATCCCTTTAAGCAAGGTGTGTTATGTGGAGTGTTTAATTTTAAACATTCCCTCTGTGACAGTGACATAAAAAGATCTGGCAACATATCTTGGGTCATGTCAGGCTCCTCTAACTCAGTAACCCCTCCATCACAGCTCAGTAAGATAATGTAAAGCCCATTATTTAAGGTGAAATTATTCTTTATTTGTGCAGCTATCACTCCCCCTCCAGCAGGGTTTGATCTGATCCGTTATCTGTAGGTAGCGAAGCCGTTCCCAGACTTCCTATTGTCTCCATGTATCACACAGTGACTGTTACTCTAGTTTTTTTTTTTTTTTTATTAAACCCATGTCCTGGTGTTGTCATGTTTGGCTCAACCATCTCAGTGTAATGATGCTGTGACAATCTGACAGTCAATCAAATGTGCAGTCACGTAGCTGAACTACACGCTAAGCCTGTCTGACTGTGGCAGCAGCTTTGATGTTTGAAGTGATAGTAAAGTGTGGTAATGTTGAGATGATGAGCAGTGATTGGACCAAGTTGGAGTCGGTCAGTAAAATGTACCCAACACAGGAGATGAGACATTGTTACTAACTTTAAATCAAACTCTGACATATGATTTTTTTTTTTTGTCTGTTTTGTTGAGTGCTCCTTCCTGGGCCACTTTCCCCTTACATACTTATTCATATGAAAGATATCAACCAAACATCAACTGCTGTCCTTTACCTTCAGTTATCTCTCTTCATGCATTGGATTAGTCACCACAAGATCAAACATTCAAGTCCTGCTTTTTGGCAGAGTTTACATTAGCAGGTTGGCATGAGCCAACACACATCAGATGTCATGCCTCGTAGATTCTGCGCTTTTTTTTTTTAAGCCAGTGATGAAACACCAACACGTGAGGAGACCCAGATCTCTTAACAGTGCTGTGAAGGCACGTCGGGTAAATGATTGAACTCTTGTCTCGGGTGATGAAGCTGAAACGGTAAACATCAGGCTTTGACACGCGGGTTCAGGTGAACATGAAGAAATAAAAATCACCGAGTTCTTTTGATTTTGATCTTCCTTCATGTCTGCCGTGTGTGATCCTGGTCTGATTCATGTTACCCATCATCCTCCAGCTGTAGAGTCTTGCTGAGAGTTGCTTTGGGTGAGCTGTTGAAGCTCTGCCTGCTTTCCAAACACCGCAGCCTTGTCTTCAGTGTTGTACAGTGTGTCGAGCCTCTTGTGTTTAAGTAGAACCTTTGTTGTTGTGACCTGTCCTTTAATGTCTGTGTTTGTGTGTGTTTGTGTGTGTGTGCTCCCCTCTGTAGTGTCTGCTGTTGTCCGCCCCATCCCTGACCCTCAACCAGCTCCAGACTCCCAGCAGGATCCTCCACCGCTCAGACAGGCTCTGCTTCCCCCCAAATTCCTCACCGAGTCCACCAGGAGCCCGACCCCCTCCCCTTCCTCCTCCTCTTCCTCCTCGTCCTCATCCTCGTCCTCCGCTCCCATGGCCATCGCCAAACCGCCAAGGACCGTCTCCCTGCTAATCGAGGACCCGCCTCGACCCTCTTCCTCAGTAGACTCTGACCTGCCCCCCCCTGTCCCTCCCCACGCCAAGCAGCCTCCCGTCCCTCCGCCCAAACCCAGCAACCGCAACAGCAACCCCGCACTGCTCGGTGAGTCTGTCAGCGTCTGCTTCTGCACTTTTTTTTATTGCACACATAAAATTAGCCTCTCTCTATAAACAGCTGCTTTGGTCTTTGTGTGTCTGTCTTTGTGCTGTGAATCAAACAAGCTGTAGAATTTTAACAGGGACGGGGAAACTGGACTGAAGCTGTGAGAAACAATGGTCTCAAATTGCAAGTTAAACACTTGGCGAAAACAAATTCAGGACTAAAACAAAAATGCTGTTGTGTTTTTTCACAAGCTGTGAAATATATTGGATCTTCAGATTTATACACAGTTTTATGCAAGGCTGCTAGCTTTAAAGGGATAGTTCAACATTTTGGCAAATTTGCCTATTGCCATAATCCCTATAGTCCTAGAAGTAGGTGCATTACCTTTATAGTCAGTGCAAGTTGTTTTTAGATTGGCGGGGCAGAGACGCGAGCTGCTCAGCTAACGCAACAGAGGTGCATGGTACTTCTGCTCATCAAACTCATCATATACACAATCCAACACCTCCAAAAACGCTCTCATGAACAAGTTGTGACCTGCACATTCACCACGCTATGAGATAATAATGTAACATTGTGAAATGGAGTTCGAGGAATGCATAGCCGGAACCACATTTCAGACATGGCTGCTGGGCGGAGCGATTTTGAAATTTTGAAAAGTGAAATTTGTAATTCTGAGTATTTTCTTCATATATACGTTATTATTTCATAGTGTGGCGAATGTGCATGTCATAACTTCTTCACAAGCACATTTTGGCGTTGTTGGATTGTGCATTTGATGAGTTTTGAGGGAAAGGCGAAAGTACCGATCCGCGAGCAGCTCACGTCTCTGACCCGTCGATCTCAAAACAGCTTGCACTGACAATTAAAGGTAAATGAACCTACCCCTATAGGGATTATGGCAATAGGCAAATTTGCCAAAATGTTGAACTATCCCTTTAACTTTCAAACAGTGTATAGGTTCAGTGTTTCGTGACACAGAGGACACCGATGTGAATGCTCAGTATTTGCTGCACAGTTCTGATTATTTGCAGAGGGCAGAGTGTGATTTTTCTGCTGCGTTCAGTTAAGATGTTAAAATGGGAAAATCTGCCAGCACCTCTTGTTTGTAAGAGATCATTTTGAACACATGAACTGGTGTTTTGACTGAACGTAGCAGTGGATGATCACTCTGTTACTGTTTGAAAACAGTTTGTTAGCTGATTGTCCAGCTGAACTCAGTGGTTGATACTGTGTGAAACTAAAGATTTACAGCTCAACAAAGAGTGTTTACTTTGCCATTGGGAGTAACACATCAACAGACTTGGGTTGAGCTGGTGCATAACATTCGTTCCATTTAAGGTCTTATTTCTGATCATGGATTTTATTTTATTTTATCCAGCCTGGAATATTCTTTGTAGATCAAAGGCTCTTTTCATTCAAGCAAAACTACTGACGCGAGGCGTCGGTTCAGGTTGGGATTTACATGGTATGTTGGGTGTGCGACATCACACCTCTTCTTTTTTTTTTTTTTTTTTTTTTTAACAGACCTGTTGTGTGTGTCTGTGGATAAAAACGTGAGGAAGTGGAGCAGGATATTCTTTGAAAGTACTTCAATGTGCCAAAGCAGAGAAGTGTTACCCCATCTGTGTTTTGGTGAAAAAAAGACATTGATTTGTAGCTTTCATTCATGTTATTTGATGGTCACCCTCTCCCTGCAAAGATTTTCTTTCAGATGTTCCATTGCACTACTTTTTCACAGAGTAGGAGTTTAAAGACTGATCATGAAAAATGAAACATTCATATAAAAGTACTATCTGTAAATACGGTTCTGCTGGAGTTTATTTTCTAGTGGTCTAAAACTTGTCAGTGTGCTGTTGAAGTTATATTTGTATTTCGAATATTAAAAAAAATCACATCCACAGCACATTTTCAGGGCTATTAGGTGTTTACCTTGAGCTTTTTCCTCCCTAATCTAAGCGTGAGGTGAGTGAGTGGGTGAGTCTGCAGCTCGTTGCTGTGTAGGTGTTTTCCAACATGTTGCTGATCCGTACAGCCACCAGTCTCTGGGGGAGGGGGACGTGCACCAGCTTGTCTTAACAGCATTTATGCAATACCAGCACTTCTCTGGAGGGCGGATAGAAACCCAGTTGACTTTTAGTATTCCATATCCTTTGTCCCAGCACGCCACAGCTGCTCTTGTTTACAGCCCATCCCATTTCTGTCTGAGGCAGTGACACATTCCACTACCATTTGTTTGGTGAAGTTTCTACACACGTTTTCTTTTTCTTTCTTTTCTTTAGTATTTTTGGGGGGCTTTTTTGCCTTTTAATATATAGGAGAGTCGAGAGAGAGACAGGAAATGGGAGGCAGAGAGGAGGGGAATGACACGCAGGATAGGACCACTCGGTGCGGGATTCGAACCGGGGTCGTCTGCAGTGAGGACTATAGCCGCAACACATGGGGCGGCTGCTCTACCAACTGAGCTAAACAAAAAAAGATGAGAGTGAATGTAACTTGGTGAGGACTGATGGGAAGATTATGGGATACAACTAAAAGGGAAGAATCACATAAGTTCATCTTCAGAGGTATAACAGGGGCTTTCTCCTTAAACCTGAAAAACTAAGACTAAATTAAACTGTTTGTTGAGCTCACTGTATTTACTACCTGAGTTTATATCAACAATGTACTGTGTACTAAGTGGAGAGCGTGATACTTTTGACTACCGATGTTAGTCAGCTGAGGATATATTGACACAGTAATTGTTTATAAATTTGAATACAATCTCATTTGTGTGTACTTAAGCAGATGTCAGTCATTTGAATGTGTCAAAATGAACTTGTCAGTGCTCTCTGGTGGGGAAACTCTGTAAAAGTTTCCAGCATACAAGTTCCAGCCTTGCTGCAACAGGCTAATAGAATTCATCCAAATAGTTGAAGTGGTTTTGCTATGACACTTTTATCATCTTGAATGAGGAGTACTGTAAGAAAACCACTGTATCATACCACATTTGTAACTCTGTGTTATCAGAAGAATTCACTTTATTTTTCTTTTTTTTATTTTATCTTACGCTGAGTTATTTCTCAGTCATCCTCGGACTCAGCCAAGACAAATATTATCCACAACCTTTTTCTGTATTCACCCTCAGCTTGGAATGTAAACCCAGCCCCGTCCCTGACATCTCCACTCATTTTTGCCAGCTTCCTCGTTGAACAGGGGCTCTAAAGCCAGGCAGCCTTGTTACTGGAGCAGCTGGAGACGGCAGAGCGAGCTGGGCCTCTACCTCTCTCTGCCCGTGTACCTCCAGCACCGGGCTGGAGGGACCTACCCAGGTACCCACTGGGCCACTACATGTCAATCTATAAGAGCCTGCAGCCCGGTGGTTTATAGATCCACCAGCTTCAAAGCATCCGGATGAAAATCTCACCTTCATTTTTTAACACAAGTACTTCATCGCATGTGTATCACAGCCGTTGGAAATGTGTTTACCTCAACTAACTTGCTTTAAAAACTGCAAGGAACAGTGCATGGAGACTGGATATGTCTGCATTGAATGTGTTTGTTGATCCCAGTGGCTGTTCATTTCAGACTGTTGACATGTGTGTGTCGCCCCGTGCTGACTCAACTGTAACAAGACCATCCATTTCTCCTCCCAACTAAAACAGTTATTGTTTTTGTGCTTGTTTTTGTTAATGAAACTAACTCCACCCGTCCACAGAGGGAATGTACAGTAGGGCTGTCAATCTGATATGAATGTCTAATGCTTCTTATGTAAATAATCCAAATATATTCAAATTGTTGATGTTTTTTTGTTTGTTTTGTTTTAGCTCATTATATACACCTATACCAGCTTATTATTACATCCCACGTCCACTAAAGTAGTGGTTCTCTAACCTTTTTACATCAAGGACCCCAAGGACACAAATTAGACCACAGACCCCCCATTGGACAAAATTTTGGAAAAAAAAACAGAAATACGCAAATTTGTTCTGAGACTGAATGGCATTACTTCTTTTAGTCAATGTACGTTCAAATTACTGCCCGTGGCATGAATTTTTGGAAAGATTTCTGGAAAAAGAGAACCACTGCACTAAAGCGCATCCCATCCTTATCTGTTATGTAACATTTGCAACACACTTGAGTTTTACCAATTCAATATAAAACTTCAAGAAGGGAAATTTGCAACGATCAGTGCTGATCGCTCTCCATGGATCGGCATGCAAGTGGTCTGTGGATCGATCGATAAAAATTTAGAAACGAATGTGCGCGTAGTGTGGGAACACATAGGCCACCGCCCCAGCCGAATAAAGGGGCAATTAAAAGATTCCACTTGTAAATGTGAAGCTGCAGCTCTACGTCGCGCACAACAACAAAGTTCTTTGTTTTACTACCCCGAATGTCCCGATGCACAAATTGTCATTGCAGAAGGCACACGTTGGAACATCAGTGTTCGATGTTCTAATTTTTTAAATAATTAGAGTTCTGTTTGAATAGTGAAGTTGGTTCTGACAGCCCTACTGTACAGCTTCACCTTGTTACTGCAGGTTCTCTATGACCAAGTGTTGATTCTTGTTGTTGGCTGCTCTATGCACAGCGGAGCTTTCGCAGTCCGGCAGTGGTGTCATCGTGGTCCCGGCGCCGGCTAAGCGCTCTCCACCGACCCCACCGAAGAGGATGACCCCCGTCACCAAGCGCTTCTCTGTGGATCCCTCCCCTCCCACTCAGATCCCAGAGCCTGATCCCGCCGAGCCGGCCGCCGCTGCCGGTGACAGCAGCGAGGACAGAACCAACGCAGCGCCTCCTCAGACCTTCAGCGACCCTTTGCCTCCGCCGCCGTCCCACATACCTCCGTCCCCTCCCAGGGTTCATTCACTCCAGCCGCCCAGCAACGCCACCTCTGGTCCCGTGCCCGCCGCGCAGGCGGATCCCCCCAGCCCGACCACCGAGCCTCCCAGCCAGCCTCCGGCCATCCCCCTGCACATCCTCATCCAGAGAGCGCTGGCCAGCCCCGGTCCGGCTCAGCCCAACCCAGACGGCTCCCAGAGAGCCCACTCTCTGCTCTTCGAGTCTCCCCCAGATTTCCTGGTGGAGGCCGGGGGCAACTCACGCAATTCTCTCCCCATCCACATCGAACCTCTGAGGCTGTAAGTGTTCATACACTGTACATTATAGTTTAACTTTGTCTTTTATGGTCCAACTCTAGAGATTCTTATGTAATTTGGTTAACTCTCAGTAGTTATACGCGGTTTTTCATTTTTGGCAGACTCACAGGATATATACATAAAAATGCTAACTATAGTACTTTAATTTATGTAGCTCCTTTTTAAAAGACACACAAAGACATAAACTCATCAGGGCACAGTGTGGCCCCTAACAAAATAGAAAAAGAAAAAAAGAAAATGTACCGGTTGCACATGAATAAGTAGATGAAAAATGACTTGCACCATCTGAAATTTTAGGGGCAAAATGCCCCCATGTAGGAACAGTCTGGAGCCCTGCCCATAAAATCACAGGCAGCACAGGCCAATACAAAGAGCTGTTGACAGGACACACCCAGTTTTAGTAGACTGACACACATATAGGGTAAAGTTTCTGCAGGAAGTGAGATCGATCATAAATCTATAAAACTTCCTATCTAAATGATAATGAATGTCATTAGTTCTTTCTCAATCAAGGACTCACTGCTTCCATTCTCTCAGACTCACTGTCTGTGATGGTGAACTGAATATTAGGAAGTTTTGAGCTGTTTTTCTGAAAAAGGTTTACATGTTAATCAAGAGATTTAATTACAGATTCATCATTAACTCATTGAGTGCCGCGCTCCTTTCCAAAGTTTTAGTCAAGTGTACCGGCAAATTAGACCATATTTGACTTTTTATTTTAGAGCCATAGTGTATTCTATATTATTGCCACCAACACATACTGTAGCTCATTTGAAAGGTTTAACTTTATCCTTCAAATGGCCACAAACCGTTTGTTTCTACGTGCCTCCGTTCCTGAGAAAAGTCAAGCTAAACATGGCTGGGTTTCACCAAAATCCCTCCTTTTTTTCTAGAAAAGGAGATAGAGCGTCTTTTATGAAAGCTGCGCTGTTTGTGTCTGTCGCTCTTCAGACACTCGCATTTCTGGATCAAAGGGCTCGTATAAGATAAATATACACAACAATTGTTGTTCTATTCACAAAACCACCATCGGGGGCGGGGGGGGCGCCACTAAACAGCAATAACACAGACGCACCGTGCCGTGTCACAGCCTCTCGCCGCGGAACGTGAGGCTCTGCCGGCCACAGCGGCTCGCGAACACCGGTCCCGCCGGTGGTCGCGGTCCGTCTGTGGTACGGGTCGGTGGTGCCGGTCTGCTTTGACCCAGAGACCATCAGATTTTACCGCGGGAGGACTTTGGGGAGGACACGGTGTTGCTCCAGATGAAGACCGGGCGGGACAGTGGGCTGAGAGCTTCCTGGTTCAGCTCCCAGCTGCTGCAGCCTCGCGGGTGAGAGCGGAGCAGCAGCGGAGCAGCTGCTGCATCCACATGCAGAACTCCGTTTGCAGAAGCTGAGTTATGATAAAAACTTCCAGATCATGAGCTGTCATGTGACTTTGATCGTCATCTATTTCAGTTCTCCTCGTCGTAGAGTCCCCAAATTTACATATAATGTGTATTAAAGTGTCTATTTTCATAATTTAAAAAAAAAGCAAAAAACGAAAAATTTCGTTTTTGGCACTCAACGCATGGGAACGAAAAACGAGAAATTACGTGGTTGGCACTCAATGAGTTAATAAAAGTTTTCATAATAGAAACATCTTCCAAAGATGGAGCCCTTCACTTAAAAGTATTGATGCCGTGTTATTGTAGAAAAAACATGGTGTTCTTTCAGAAAACTGTAAGCACCTGAGGGTCAGGCCAGAGACACAAGTTTGTTTTCCCTCTCGGTGTACAGGCACACAGCGGTCCGTGTTGTGTAAAGCAGCAGTGGGATTGAAGCACAGAGGTGGAATGTGAATCCATAGTAAACAGAAGATCATTTTCTACTTAAGCTGCTGTGGTTTCAGCGGAGGGACTGTCCCTGACAGCAGATTGAAAAGGTTCAAAGGATTACTGTTCGATATGTGGGCTGAAAGCTGCTGAGATGCGGCTCCATGGGCGATAATTTATAAGAGACTGTGGATCAACATGTGATTTTCTTCAGTGAAGGTTTTCACCAGAGCAGCTTTAAAGCCAGAGGGGACGGGGACCAGTTGTACGCTCAGCTGATTCTGCAGAAGAGGCTTGAGACGAGCAACCGATCCTCTGTCTGATCTCATGGACTTTATAAGAGATGGAGTCTGTTGGAAGACTAATCAGAAAAGCAGAAGCTACATTAGTACATAAACCACAGTAGAACTATTCTCCCTCACCAGACCTCTCTCTGGCTGGGCACACTCTCATTCTGAGATTAGAGGAAAGAAACGCCACGGCTGTTTGGATTTCTTTCAACCAATCACAATCGTTGTGGGTGGCGCCACAGCAACGGTGCGCTCGCAAAATATTGCCAGGGGGAAACAGGTTTGGTGTAACACTTCCACCAAAAAATCGCCCAAAGGCAGAAAAATGGCTACATCACAGCAAAACATTGGTAAAGGAAGTTTGTTGAGTCTACAATACGACTTGTACAAACATGGGTTGGTTATTTTTTCAACTCGGAGATTGAAATATCCCCGGCAACAGGAAGGCGGGACTTCCATCGGGTGGCTGGGTCCAGCTCAGACTACACTATAACAGACTAGAATAGTCTGCACTCCAACTACTCTAACACATACAGTGCAGTGTGCTGGAAACATGAAATAGAACTGTGAGGTGTTTTACTTGAATCACAATACTAGATGGCTGGAGTACCAATGTGAAAAAACAAACAAAACCTCAGTGCTTTCAGCAGCAGAGCAGTCAGACTCAGACTCTGTGAAGAGATCACTAAGATAACAGTTCACAAACAATTCTGCTTTATTTCCCCAGAAGCAATAGGGCTCAAATGGCCAAATCCTTGGCTGTGTTCCAGGTTACAGGAGCAGGGAGTGGTTACAAGAAACAAATTAGTTTGTTCTTAACCCGCGATGCGACAGAAAGACAGAATCTGAGCTCACAGCCGCTGTGTTTTGTTTTCAGGCCGGAGGACGACGACTTTGACATGGAGGAGGAGATGAGGAAGCTGCAGCCTCTGAGGCCTTCCCGTCAGCCTCAGTTTGAGCCCCGCAGCAGGAGGGGGCTGGTGGAAGACCCCCGGGTCAGCGTCATCCCTGAGGCCGGGGGCCCCGGGGACAGCGAGGAGGAGTCTGACTCGGACGGCCCCATCCTGTACAGAGACGATGACGATGACGACGACGATGAGGAAGGCCCTCCGAGTAAGTTTTAGCTATAGCTGAGTTAAACTCTCATAAGAACAAGGTTTTTTTTAATACTTCATTGCAGGACTGCACAAATCATTGATTCACATTTCCATTACACATATTTCTTTTTAGAAATTCGAGCAATCCCACAAAATGTGTGTATTTTATAGTGAAATACAACAGAAAAAGAAAAAATGTTCATAATAACATAGGGGGAAAAAGATAAATAAATAGATAAAAACAGCAAAATAGAGAAATAAATGCAAAATAGACAGAAATATATTATACATATTAATATATAATTATTCTAACCGCTTCAAAAGTCTACAAAAAGAAAAAAACTCTTGAGAACTGCAGTCGTCAGTATTATTTAATTGTTCTCCAAATATATGGAGAATACCAGAATGTCTCAAAAGATGGAACAGGTGGATTGTATATTCAATCCACCTGTTCCATCTTTTGAGACATTCTGGTTCTTGATTTGTGATTCTGTATGTTGTTCTTTCCATTTCTAGAATATTATTTACAGTTAGTTTCCAGTTTCCAGTCCAAGAACAAGGTTCAAGAAAGTTGTAGTAAAAATGTGCATTCAGTCTGATTTCTCCTGCGTGGTCATGGTGGTTTCTGGTTTCCTTTTAAGCTTAACAAAAGTTTGAACTAGGGAGTTTCAGCTCTTTTGAAAACTGAATAAGTGAGTTAAAAATGCCAAACATGTCCCTGCCCCCAAAGAACCACTGCTGCTCTTTGTGGTCATGAAAGCCAGTGAAGTAAGTTTGGGTTTTGGGACTTTTGGGACTGAGGATTTGGGCTCTGGGAGTTTGTGATGGCCACATTTTGATGTATTTTCAGAGACAGATACTAAAAAGTTGCTTCCCTTCAGATAGTTCAGAGCTGCAGTTCTTAAAGAGCATCAAAAGGCCAAGATGAAAACGTTCAAACCCTCTACATCTGTAAGCATTTAAACTGACAACACAGACACACATGGTGATGTGATGTGATTAGAAAGCACCTCCTCCCCCCTCTGAGTATAGAACTGGTCAAGTTGCTCCAATTCTACTTTTCTCTTAAACACTGAAAACTTTAAATGACATTCTCTAATTGAAACATTCACATCCTTCATTTTAAATCAGATAAGACAATAAAACTAAACTAACACACTCAATTTAGTGATAAGTTGTGGTTAATGCCCCAGTCTAAATATGATTCTAAGTTGTTTTAGTGTTGTGGTTCCTAATGTTCCTGGTTCCATACTGTAATGTGGAGTTGTGAGTGGAGGACTCGTCCTTGAAAAGTAAATTACTTGTGTAAAAGTTATCCACAATGGACGACGGCTGTATTTGTGGAACCAGTCCTCTCATAATAAACTTAAAACCCAGCACTGACTGTTCCGAATGGTAACATCTGCTGGAGCAGCTGAATGGATAAAAGTTAACTTTTCAAAGTGTGGGCGGCCAGGTGGAGGCTGTACACTGCACATTAAGCTTTGTTTTCATAATGACTCCCAGTATAAAACACTGCTGTGTGGTGTTTACCACACTTCTTGATCTATGTGTGTTTAATATACAGCACAGCTTGCTGGTCATTACAGTAACTTCTTCAGCACCACGGACAGCTAAAGTTATCAGCTGCTGTGGGAAGAGACGCACTCGGAGGAAACTTGTGAGCCCTGATCATCTGCGGTCAGTATGCATAAACATATCTGCTCTGTGTGTGTGGAGCAGGTGGGCTGGCCAGCCGCGTGAAGCGCAAGGACACGTTGGCCCTGAAGCTGGAGAGACAGGAGAGGGAGGCTCAGGACAACCACGACAGCGTGAGCTGGCAAAACAGAGAGCAGTGGGAAGCACTGAGGAACAAGATCGGCACCACACTGACACGGTAACACACTCATCATATCCACAATCATGATCCATAGACCGACGTGGCCAGTTGCCGCTCAGTTTGACAGATCACGTCCGTTACTTAAGTTTAAATTGACAGAGTTTTGAGAGGCTCTCCCTCTTGCTGCTGCGATCTGTGATACTTAACGGCCGTTAAAATGGTTAATGAGCGCTGTGGTCCATCCCCAGGCGGCTGAGTCAGAGGCCGTCAGCAGAGGAGCTGGAGCAGAGGAACATTCTTCAAGGTGAGTGAGACTCTCCCTCCATCTCCCTCACTGCTGCTCTCAGGTGTTTATCTGACTCTGCATCCAATCCCTCAGCAGCAGAGCACAACATTTCATCTTTCTCATCCTTTAAGGAGTCTGCATCTGTGTGTGTGTGTGTGTGTTTCCCATCTTGCCTGAGGCAAACTGAACTAAACGGAAGCAGTTTGTATATTATAAGTGTTAGGGTGTAAGGGTTAGGTTATTTAGATATAGGGTCAGATTTGAAGAATGGTTATTTAAACTGTGTATGCACCAAACCCCCCTAGAAAGAAGTGGTACCTCTGCAGGCAGTACACTACCAGTGTTTCAGAATCAAACCCGCTAATTTTAAGAACACACCGGTAACAGCGCCCACTGATCTGTACTGAGACTGTTGTTATTCTTTCACGTGAGTTAAATGTCAGCTGTGTGGAAAACCACGCTGAAAAAAACCACGTTGAAAAAAGAGAGCAAGACGACGCGGCCGTAGCCGCCGTGATATGACGACCCCGCTGATGCTGGGGAGGAACTACGAAGGACTCGGTTGTGATGGAAAAGCACCTTAACTGAGTGCAGTAGAGTCAAGTCGAGCCGAGTGTAGTTGCAAAGTAATAGTATCTGGTATATTATTATTGTGCGTCTGCCCCAAACTGAAGCAGTGGCGGCAATAATTTAGCAGCAGAAACTCTGACTACTCATCACACCTGACATTCATACAGAGGAAGGTCATGTGGTATAATGGATGTAAAGTGTAAAGCAAGAGACTGAATCAAATATCCATCTGATATTTTCAGTCTACTGCCCTGACTGTTTAAATAACGGTCAAATACACATTGCAATCTCATTTTAATGACTCTAATGTGCCCAGATTTATTATTCTTTTTTATTTATTATGTATTTGATGTGTCTTCTTGTTGCATCACTTCCTTCAAGAGGCACAAGACGAAGAGAAAAGAAGCATTGTACCAGACTGAGCTGCAGCTTCTCTCCATCTGTGTCCAGTTGGACACAAACACTAGCGCTGCTACAGTAGATATCAGTGCTGACCCACACCGTCACTCCCTGACATTGGTGACACATACATTCACCAGTCACTGGCACAACGAGCGCTGTGTGTTAACAGACCAGTGCCAGGACGGCCGCATGCAACCATGCCACTAATGTCAGCCTGTGAACTTCAGCAAATCATTTGGTAACCATGGTAACAGTTAACAGCACACCACACGAGCGCCGCGTTTCTCTAATCAGCCAGAACTGCAGCGTGTTGTGTTTGTTCCATCACCACAGCTTAGCAGAGCAGTGCATAAATAACTGGATCAGACATTAATAATGGATAGAAATATGTTTACATCTGGTCTCATGTCTGGACAACACGCTGCTGCTGCTGCTGCTGCTGGAGCTGTGGGATGGTTGTGTCTGAACTGATGGTGGCCAGCTTCAGTCTGTCCCACACTCCACACCTGAATGTCAGGGTTGTGTAGCTCTGAGCCAACACAGTCATCCTTGCGGAAACGAAAAAAAAAACACGAAAAAAGGAGCCTGGAGCACACGAGTCACTGGTGATGCGAGTAGTTCACTTAGTGCAAAGCAACAAGACCAACGTTTCGACGTACAACGTCTTCATCAGGGTCAAATGGTTCTGGTGCGGTACACGAGGCATTTAAATATCCTCCCGACTGTGATTGGTTGAGGAGGGTGGGAGTGCCAGCACCTATCAAGTCATCCTTGCCTCACACTGTTGTTGTGATTAGTGCACACAAGCCCCAATCACAGATATCATCAGACTAACATGTTTACATGCACTTCAGTTGTCCAGTTATAGTTGGATTGAGGCCATAATTAGTTTTTTTTCAACTATTATTGTAACGTACTGACAGACTCATTTAAGATTCCTTGTTACGTTCCTGAGAACGGCTCCTCTAAACAATGTTACTGTCTGCACTGCACTTATCACACAAACAGGAATCGAACCCATCAAGTCTGAGCGCTTCTCGAGAAAATCAAGACAGATGTTTGTAGTTGTGAAAGTGAATTTGACCCTATTGTGACTAAAAGGCAACGGTATCCACACAACACATGAGCATCTGGAGCGTGCTCCCTGCAGACAGAGTGTAGTGGGTCCCAGGACCGGGTCTGAACATATAATAGCCCTCAGAATCTGTCAGCACGTTTTGATCCAGGATTCATTCCTCCACCCCGTGTCTGGCCTGTCCTCAAATGACCGGTCCCAGACGACGCTGTGCGCTCGCGCCACAACAATGCGCCGCCTTGTGCGCAGCGAGGCGGCGACTACAGATTCCCGTTACGGCGGCGTGCCGACAGCAGCTCCGATGAAACCCAAGTGACTGGCCTCAGTGTTTCCCTCTCGCTCATGGAATGTGTTTCCCTCCCGCAGCCAAGAACGAAGCGGACCGCCGATTAGAGCGATGCGAGATCAAACGGAGGCTCACCAGAAAGGTCAGGACGCAACACAGAAACCGTATCGTACATTTTATAAGTAATGTCTGGGTTGTCACAGTCGCTTTTATGAGCACCTGGCTTTAACCCCCCCCCCCCTTGTCCACTGTGTCTCCAGCTGTCCCAGAGACCCACGGTGGCCGAGCTCCAGGCCAGGAAGATCCTGCGCTTCCACGAATACGTGGAGTGTACGCACGCCCACGACTACGACCGCCGAGCAGATAAACCCTGGACCAAGCTCACTCCTGCTGACAAGGTGAGACTCCACACATCCTCACACACACACACACACACACACAGAGTCAACACCTCTCCTTATACTAACAGGGCTCCAGTAGCTCAGAGCTTCTTAGCGAGAGCCGACCTAAGCCCTGTGCGTTTTTTAAACAGCAGCGTCTTTCACCTGGTTCAACTCTGAGGATTTGCATTCCAAGCAGATTCAGTATCAAGGTAGAACCCAGGAATGTGAGAGGGAGGCTGCTCAACGGCTGGCTTGTTGTTTTACCACAAAGATTCAACCTGGTCCAGTGAAAATATGTCACAACAGAGATGATGGTTGTTCAACTTAAAGGTCCAGTGTGTAAAAATTGGTGAGGTTTATAGGCAAAATCTGAATATACTACCCATGAATATATTTGTATAAGATACAATTTTGTTGGTTTTCATAGCCTTATAATTATTATTCTTTTATATCTACATATAACAAGGGTCTTGCTTTAGAGAGTGTCGCCATCTTGCGCCGCCATGTTTGTACGGCAAGCCGAATGGAAAATCCAGCCAACCAGAGAGCATGTTTAGTGAGTTTCACGTTCATAAATAAACCAACGAAGAGCGCTGGATGTCACAGTTTTACCCCCATTTTACACACTGGACCTTTAAAAGTGACATGACAATCTGCTGTAAAAAAAAAACAAAAAAAAAACAGTCTCTGTGAGTTGGTCTGTTATACCACCAGGGAAAAATCATCTAAATATACACAGCTTTGATCACACACTTCCTTTGTGACTTGCTATAAACGGATAAAGCCCCCCCCCACCTCACTGAAGAGCTGTGTCTTTCATGTCTCCTCTCAGGCTGCCATCCGCAAGGAGCTCAATGAATTCAAGAGTTCGGAGATGGAGGTCCACGAGGAGAGCAGGATCTACACCCGGTCAGTCCTAAACAGCACCGCATCAATAATTCCCCCCAGCTGTTTTTCTAAGTGTAGTCAGCAGACTCGTCCATATCTCATCACTTGTGTTTTTCCCTTTTCAAGATTTTTGCTGTTATGTTTGTTGTCGTAATAGCAGCAGCAGCACTGAATAACCTCTCCTCCTCCTCCTCCTCCTTCTGTCCTCCAGGTTCCATCGGCCTTAGCTGGCTGCGCTGCACCGTGAAGCACTTAACATCAGGAGTATCCCCACTACAAACTGAACGCGTGGCCCACATGGTTATATACTGTATATTTTTTTCCCCCCTCCCCCTCTTACTGCCTGTTAACGTGCTTCAGCTGGAGACAGCCCTCCGTCGCTGAGAAACTGGAACCAAAGCCACAATCAGTGGAAGCACGGCTGGCTCTCAAAACACGCTCCACTTCTTAGACTGTGGAATTCAGGACGAGGGGGAGTTTTGTTTGGCACTGCCTGCCATCACTAAAGAGCGAGGAATCCCTCCTCCCTCCATCCCTCCCTCCCTCCTACTGCTGGAGACTCAGAATGAGTTTGATTGAACTCAAAGGGGTGACTGGGTGTCCCTCAGAGGAAACCGCTCCACTACGCCTTTACCTGCCTTCGCGCAGCTCCCGGCTTCCTGGCAGGAGCAGGAAGTCCCTGCACATTAAGAGATAATTGTAGCACTGATGTTGTTACCACTGAGCGAATCCGGAGTCTGTTTAAACACTGTTTATACTGTACGTGCATGCTTGGTACTTACACCCGTCTACCACCAGCCTTACTCCTCACTCGGTCGAACACTTTGTGATTTGAAAAGTAGGCAAAATGTGAAAGAGGTTGGCGCGGAAGCCAACGTGTATTTAAACCTCAGCCGAATCAACAGTGGAGCTCTGTGTGTAGACACTCAGAGCACTGATTCCAACCTAATATTCTAATACCTGTGCATTTTTACTGTATTTTTTTTTTTTTTTTTTTTTGATCTTTTGAAATGATTCTCATGGAGCACATATCACTAAATTATCTACTAATAAGGCACCTTATGTTCCTTAATCGGGTGTATAGAAAACTCAAAGGTTTTGAGCCTCAAATTCTTTGTTTATAAATGAATTATTGAGGCAGGAAAATGTACATATTTTTATTTTCCTGGCTATTTTATGGTACTTTATATATGCAGGTCAGTAGATGGCTGCAACTGTATAGATCATATGTAGATTTGATTAACTTTATATTGTATATCTACAGTAATGCTGACATGTTTTAATTGTAAAGTATTTCTCAGATAGTAATGGTACAAAATATCTTTTTTTTTTTTTGATACAGAGATCTTTTTGCAACCACACTGTATAAATGAACAATCCACTCAGAAATTACAATAATCTGTGATTTTCATTTCAACCTTGTGTGATTATTCCAGTGTCTGTCTCTTTAATTATCTTAACTCTTACATCTATAGGTTGACAGTGGTTATGGATGAGTGATACTACTATATGGACCCTGACAATGACCACATGAGGGCAGTGTAATATAGATTTCACAAAGCAGCCACCACCACCAGCAGCAGCAGCAGCAGCTTGGTGCTCAAAAGCCAGAAATGTGGTTTTAAAAAGTCCTGATTACAATCTGGTCCCTCCTCACACAGTCCTGGACCTGTGTGGTTTACTGTCCTTAATTGAAGAGTAATTTGCTTCAGATAAGTGCGACTGACATCTCTCTGAACAAACCCAGTGTCTGTCCCCTCAGCCTCCCCTGTGATGCTAATTAGCAACATATCGACACGGAGCCGTCCAATGGGGGACACAGCTGTCCTCCGCTTATCCTTCAGATGGCGACTGAATGTCAAATGATTATTAAAGCAGAGTGATGAGAGGGGGTTTTCATTAGGCATCATCTCATCCTGCTGGACAACACAGCAACTTCTCAGCTACAAGAATGATCAATTACTAGTGAATGGTGTGGTACACATGAGAGGAATATTAAAGCTGTAACACTAACACACCAACTCTGAGGACGGCACACAACAAGGATCCTCAGTGGCAGGAACATCAAGGAGTCCTGCAGCAGATGGTCTGGCACCCACCGGGTCCTGATGTCCACATCATGGAGTCAGACTGGGACCACATGAAGACACGGAGGACGCTGAGACGCACCGCATGCTGACTTGTTTTCTCTTCTTTTGTTTTACTTGGTATTAACAGAAGAATACAGTCATGTAGATGGATTTATTAGTGGCTTATCCGGCTGTCAGGCTCATGCTGTTTCTAAAATATCTTCCATTTTGCACGTACTGTTCCAGTGACATGAGAAACTGACATCAAACATCTTCATCCTTTTGTCTGTCTATCTCTTTGTTAACTCAACACATCAGTGACAAAAAGTGAATCACACACAGGCAAAAACATCACTTGAGATAAGGCTGAGACAGAGAAGTTGATATCTCACCAATGATCTTGAGCTTTTAGTAGAGAGCTGTCTGTTTTTGTTAGGATCTCACCGCAGATGAACATGGGATTTAAAGTTTCTGTCAACACTCCCTCTTTGTAGTTTCAACAAAAGGAATGATAAACTACAGAGACTAGTTTTGGAAGAACAGCCTTGGTTTGACACTTAGTTGTAACTTGAGATAAAGGAATGAAGGTCTGCGAATTGTGTGTGTTTTAAAGCCCCCCTCCGATGAAGATCATGTGTTTCATGTTGTTCACATGTTCCTGTGGGATCTTTCTGATGTTAGAGGACATACTGTATGAGCAGAAAGGTAAGTGTGAAATTGCATTTCTGCCTTCAAACTTACACTACTCACAAAAAGTTAGGGATGTTTAGCTTTTGGATTAAATTCCAGAATGCACCTAAAATGCACTATAACCTTTACAGGTGAACTTAATTTAACCTTCTCTAAACTTTTGAATGCACATGTCCAATTGTTCAATGTTTCACTCCTTATTGAATAACATGCTGTTCTCTAACAAGGTGATTAACCACAAACATCATAAGCACAGTCTGATTTATTGAGACATTGAGATGTTTGTTGTGCTGTAGCCACCACTGTTGTTTGAGATAAAGAAATGACCATTGCATCCTTCTACTTACAGTAAAAGGCTTTCATGATAGAACATCACTGTAGCATGAACTTTTTATAGGGATAGTCTTGTCAAATATCCCTAACTTTTTGTGAGTAGTGTATTTGAACCAACGGCAGACGCTAACTGGCAGTTTCAGGCAGACTTGGGTTGACGCGTCACAACCCAGCGCTCTGCACCTGGATCAAAACTAAAAGGCTGGATAGCTCGGTGTATGGCCCGCCACATGCTTCTTTTATTTTTTAACAGTCTAGCGGCCCACCACAGTCTCATTTGGTTCCGCTTCACTGACAGACAAAATCAGAGCAGCTTTGTCTCTGCCCACCACTCAGAGTCGCATTTCTGATGAGCTGGAGCTGGTAATGGTGCTGTGCAGACTGTAGCCTCGTAAACCAGCCTCTCGCGGAAATGCATTTCATTTCATTCCGAGGGAGAGTCTGGCCTCATCCCCATTCTAAGCGTTTGGACTGAAACCCTCAGAAGGCCGAGCCAATCAGCGTCGCCCGCTGTGATTGACACAACACGTTGGCCAATCAGGGACCGACTGGTGCAAAGCCCCGTCACTACACCAACTTGCTGATTGGCTGAATGGGGTTGTCTGTCAACGCTACTACCAAAGATATTAAACCGTCTTTACTACTCCCGCCCAGCTCCCGCCCACCCCAAACGCTTAGAGGGGGGATAAGGCCAGACTCTCCCTCGGAATGAAATGAAATGCACTTCCGCGAGAGGCTGGTTTACGAGGCTAGTGCAGAAGGAGAGTCCTGGGAAATGGCACAGGTTTTGTGATTTTGGATAAAAACTTCATAATCACAATTTAAAGACCACAGAGAATGTTTTAAAATAACAAAAAAGAATGGTTGGAGGGGGACTTTAAAATGTGTCACAAGCTGTCCCCATGTGCTACAGGTCAACCTGCAGATGTCAGAGGGGGGTTGGTGGCTCTTCATCGGCTGCTTTAATAACATTAACTGTGGACATGTGGGTCCTCATCAACGGATTGTCAGAAGACTTCTCATCTCTAAATTGGTTAGCTAGTTATCACACTGTCAAGCTGTTTCTGCAGCGGAACATGTGTGGAACTAATTGGAGCTGCTGACGGCCTGGCCTGTCGCCCAAAAGTAGCCGGGGGTGGGGTGGGGGTATGGTAACGGTTATTGTATATTATCCATGCTAGCAACGTCATGAATTGTCAACAGAGGAACCAAGGACTTCAATAAACTTATTTTACCTCAAGCCTTTCATTGTTCTTTGTACCAAATGTTCTATGCTGCTGTTCACATTATCTTTTAGGTCAGTATCAGAGTCAAGTGTGAAATGGTCATGGCCCTTATGTTACCGGCACGTGCAGAATAATAACACGATGTCACACACAGCATTCTGTGTATGGAGGTAAACTAAGGAGATGTTGGGAATAACAAATGTGCAGCTACAGATGTTATTCAGTTGGATTTTGGAATCACTGTGTGGTGGAAACAGGTGAATGTGTATGGAGGTTATTTTCTATCATAAATCAAGAGCATATTATGTTGATTTGAGAGCATTACTTTTTGATTTGACGTTCAGAAAACTCTGCTCTCATATTCAAATTTACTCTGCTCGCGCTCAAACTATGTGCTCGATGTTTAAACCTGTGCTCTCGGATTCAAAGTTGCCCTGCTCGTGCTCAAACTTTGCTTTCGCATTCAAGTTTGCCCTGCTCGTGCTCAAACTGTGTGCTCGCACTTGGTCACAGCTGCCTGCGCAGAGTGTTTCCTCTTGCGCGGAGGAAAGTCCTGCTCTCGGATCTCTGCTCTGCTCACGGAGTTTCTGTCAACTGTCAACCAATAGAAGACCGGCTACTGTTGACCAATCAGATCATCCCTACTTCTATGCTTCTTTGTGGGTGCGTTCACTGTAATTCAAGGAGCGTCACATACGGGCGGGCACTCTTTCTACCGGGTTTATCTATTTCCGCCCCACAGGCTGTTAAATGTGGCGGCTCCCTTTATGTTTTGACAACTTTTGGAATAAAATATCAGTTAATTAATACACAAGCGCCCGTGCTTTTCATTACAATAGGTAGCTATATAAACATAAACTAGCAGTAGTAGCGGATGGGTGCCTTATGTATGTTTTTTTTTTTTATCCACGTTCATCGGTATATATGTTTTATAGTCTAAATGCCAAGAGTCACTTGTAAGTGCTGTGATGGAACAGTGGTTAAGGCAGATGACAGTAGCTCTTTTTGTTGATCATGGGACCGCTGGTTCGAATCCCAGCCCTGCCGGCACCCTCATGTTATGCTATTTGATTTTTATGATTTTTTTTTTTTCATTGAAACGCTTAACAAGAGATGGTGGGTTACCATGCGTGATTAAAAACATGATGAAATGAAAATTAAAAAAATATGCCATGATGATAATGATTTTGGTGCGTGACACCCGGGGGTCAAAGCCAGGGGGCGCACTACTTTGGATCAGTGCAACGCAAGTGTGTGTTTTGAAAGCGAGGCTGATTTATGCATGGCCACATTAGGCTTAGCATTAGCTTCCCTGACACTACAAATTGTAGCCTATATTGAAACGATATGGAAGCATAGACTGTAAAAAGATGAAAGAGGTACAATATAGTAGGTATCTGGCAACATGAAACAATAAACTTACTTGAGTACTTCGGTCGGCCATGGTGACTGTCTCCCCGCTCACTCAGTCTCTTTCTTCTTGGGAAAGCACTGATTATTACTATTATCATCATGGCATATTTGGCATACCCACCATCTCTTGTTAAGCGTTTCAATGAAAAAAAAAAATCATAAAAATCAAATAGCATAACATGAGGGTGCCGGCAGGGCCGGGATTCGAACCAGCGGTCCCATGATCAACAAAAAGAGCTACTGTCATCTGCCTTAACCACTGTTCCATCACAGCACTTACAAGTGACTCTTGGCATTTAGACTATAAAACATATATACCGATGAACGTGGATAAAAAAAAAAAAACATACATAAGGCACCCATCCGCTACTACTGCTAGTTTATGTTTATATAGCTACCTATTGTAATGAAAAGCACGGGCGCTTGTGTATTAATTAACTGATATTTTATTCCAAAAGTTGTCAAAACATAAAGGGAGCCGCCACATTTAACAGCCTGTGGGGCGGAAATAGATAAACCCGGTAGAAAGAGTGCCCGCCCGTATGTGACGCTCCTTGAATTACAGTGAACGCACCCACAAAGAAGCATAGAAGTAGGGATGATCTGATTGGTCAACAGTAGCCGGTCTTCTATTGGTTGACAGTTGACAGAAACTCCGTGAGCAGAGCAGAGATCCGAGAGCAGGACTTTCCTCCGCGCAAGAGGAAACACTCTGCGCAGGCAGCTGTGACCAAGTGCGAGCACACAGTTTGAGCACGAGCAGGGCAAACTTGAATGCGAAAGCAAAGTTTGAGCACGAGCAGGGCAACTTTGAATCCGAGAGCACAGGTTTAAACATCGAGCACATAGTTTGAGCGCGAGCAGAGTAAATTTGAATATGAGAGCAGAGTTTTCTGAACGTCAAATCAAAAAGTAATGCTCTCAAATCAACATAATATGCTCTTGATTTATGATAGAAAATAACCTCCATAAATGTGGAAGCAGACGAGTAGGAGAGGAATGAAAACAGGGACTTTCAGTAATTATGGCTTGTGAAGCTGCTGCTGCTTCTTCAGTACAGAGGTGTGTGTGTGTGTGTGTGTGTGTGTGTGTGTGTGTGTGTGGATGCTGAGTCAGCAGGATTGTTAAGTTTGTTTTGGACTCCCACCTGCACACTGTTGTGATGAATAACAATAATATAAAAAGAGACTGCATTTCAAAACATCAGATCTGTTTTTGATTTGGAACCACAAATGATAGTGACTCAAATCTGATTTGAGAGGATCAGATTCCACATCATTTAGTGATGTCCATGTTAAAGGGATAGTTCACCCAAAATTCAAATTTGACTTATTATCTACTCACCCTCATGTTGACTAAGGGCTGGGAGAATTTTCAGAGTCCTCCGTGCCTTCTCTGAGTTACGGGGGGGTCCGCGCAGCAGTATTTGTCCATATAATGGTTGTGAATGGTGCTCAGTTTTCTTCATCCAAAAAGACACATACATCCAAGTACCATAGTGCTCGTCTGTAATGTCCCTCTTGTATTGAAGCCTCGACATGAGAAATTGTTCCGCCAGTCAGGAAGAGCAGTGAACTGAGACACTGGGAGCTTCCACTACAAACAAGCTTAAAATATAGACTTGTTTAATTTTTTGAACAATTTCTCATGTCGGGGCTTCAATACAAGAGGGACATTACAGAGGAGCACTATGGAGGTATTTGGATGTTTTTTGGTGTGTCTTTTTGGACGAAGAAAAGTGAGCACCATTCACAACCATTATATGGACAAATACTGCTGCGCGAACCCCCCCCGTAACTCTGAGAAGGCACGGAGGACTCTGAAAATTCTCCCAGCTCTTAGTCGACATGAGGATGAGTAGAAAATGAGTCAAATTTGAATTTTGGGTGAACTATCCCTTTAAATTATCAAATCTGAGTCACAGAAGGAAAACATCAGATTCAGGATTCCAAGCTAACAGGTATTGTGAGCTGACTTTTTAACATTAGCATGAAGCTTTGACCTCTAATGGAGCATGATTTCCTATTAGCAGTGGCAGTGCTGGTTGGTCAGTAAGTGTGGAAAACTCATCCTGGTCAGTAGGCCTGCGCTGCTGGTCAGTTGTCTGATCCTTGTAGCCAGACAGCAGATAGAATCAGTCCAGATGTGGTCCAGAAGTAGCATCTGGAATTTAATTTGAACATTGACTTTGTATTTGGCACCATCAGTAGATATTAATAAGTAGCCTAAAACATGAGCATGCTAACACACACAACAAAGAAAGTCTCATCTAGATCCGTTGTTGGTGCCAACAGAGCCGTAAAAGTCAACCAACCTAGGCCTACTTAAAAATCCACAAAAATTACAAGTGTGATCACTGAGTAGTTAATGTTGCTCTTGACAGGAATATTGACTTTCATTCCTACATCATTTTACATCAGGAGAATAATTTAACCATCTCAATCTCAATCACTTCTCATATCCAGTGGGGCAATTGGCTGAGCAGCAATGGGGAGCTATAAAAGAACATAGTACAGACGTAGCCTAGAACAACACAGCACAAAAACCCAATAGCCTACTACGCAACAGCCAATAGCATATAAGTACACAATTTATGAAGGGATTGAAGGGTTGAACCTTAGAATGAGGGTCATTCTTTCCACAAAATATCTCAATAATGTGCCACAGAATTAAATCAGAATTTACATTTACATCTGTCTGCACCAGTAAAACGGGGAAATTACACAACAAGAAAAACAAAAATCAGCTTATTCTGTTCCCGAAACCAAACTGCACTGCATGAATGTAAGATTAGCAATAAATCCTGAACGTAGAAAATGACTGTTTACTTGTGCAACGTTATGTTCTTGAAGGAAAAAGAGGAAGAAAAAGAAATGAGCTGAACACGACTTCATCTTGGATATGAGCATTTAATATTTATGACTGCGCTCGAGCAATGAAAATTTTATGTCCAATTTGTCTTCCTTGAGACTAATCAATGCATTGAGTTTTTGTGGCAGGCAGCCAGAATTAGATAACAAACCTCTATTAGGGACAATTCATAACCTAATAACACTTCACTATCATCTTGTCATGATTACATTGCTATGTAAGATTTGGGATTTCGATCGCAGGACAAGTAGCTTGGATGTGATATCAGCGTCCCAGTAGAAGGATGACAATAATAATCAAATCCCAGGTTATTGCGGCAAAACAGAAGGCCCCACCCTGACCACCTCCCCCTGCTGATGAAGCACAAATGAAGACTTTGCTGTAAAGACAGTAGCCTAGAGGGAAGCTGTATTTGAAGCAGCGTGAGATGGATTGTGAGAGAAGGGAGGGAGGGAGGTAGGGGGGGATTGGAGTTGGAGGTGGAGGTGGAGGGGGTGGGGGCATCACTGAATCATTAGAGAACCCCGGGGTCGTTGATGCGAGACTGTAATTACATTTCGTGAATATAACAAAGCTCGGTGCCGCTGCGGCGGGACGTGGGATGTGGGCTGCTGCGAGGCCTTGGATCAGGAGAATGTGTTCTGCCAGATGATGAGGCGCTTTGAGGTGGAGGCAGAAGGAGAATGGGGCGAACTTCAAACATCAATTTAAAACACGTCCTCTCCAGCACGGGTTTTCCAGGTATACAGTATAGTAGGCTGTGTGTCCTGCCTGGAATGTAATCTGCAGGAAGCACCGTGGGTGGATGAGAGAACTTCACTGAATCCTTCATGGCGCCATCACGACTTCCTCTCTGATCTAACTACACTCATTTTGCTTCAATTATTAAGTTTTCAAAGCCCAAATCACCCATGCTGTGATGTGTGGAGCCTGACAGGTGCTGGTCCAGTCTTCAGTTTAATTCAGACTGGTTTTTTTCAGTCTTTTTTAATTTTTTACAAATTGTATTATAATAATGGACTGTGACCACATTGAGTACTGTTTTTTTTGTGACAAATTGTATTATAATTGTGGACCGTGATCATATTGTTGAATACAACAATTTGTCCTTCCTATAGTTCCTATAGTCATAGCAGTAGGTTTGTTACCTTTACTAATTGTTGGTGCAAGCTGTTTTTCGATTGGCGGGGCAGAGATACAAGCTGCTCAGCTATTGCTACGGAGGCATATGGAAGCACACAATTATACGTTTATATCTCATAGCGTTGTGACTGTGCAGGTCACAACTTGTCGACGAGAGCGTTTTGGAGTTGTTGGATTGTGTATTTGATGAGTTTAGGAAACCAAGAACATTATGGTATGCCTCCGTAGCAATAGCTGAGCAGCTCGTATCTCTGCCCCGCCAATCGAAAAACAGCTTGCAACGACAATTAAAGGTAGCGAACCCACTGCTATGACTAATAGGGATTATGGCAGAGGGCGAATTTGCCAAAATGTTGAAATATCCCTTTAATTTACAGAATTCATTGCACCACAACAGCCAAGAACTAAACTTCTTTGTGCCCTGATGAACCCAGGCGTCTCTGTGGAGTCTGACTGTTTGTTGTGTCTGTGGGACCAGGCCCCCGGATGTCTTGTCTTACCAATAACACTGAACTCAATTAGGTTCTGAGATCTCTGCCTTTAAAAGCGACCAGGAGACGAGAGGGTCGGCTGCGGCGAAAACTGATGTTATTGTTATCTGTTTTTCAAAAGGTCAAATGAATTAATTACCCAGAAATCAGGAAACACAATATCAGTAAAGTGCACGCTGCTCAGACTTAATTGCCCTCCTCAGAGTGATGTGTGGGGGTGGTGTAAAGATAATGTGCAGCCATTGAGTCTCTGGACTTAATGTATAGATAGAGAACATCCTGACCTGTCTCTGGTGTGTACATGATCATTGTCCCACACAGCTCCCACTCGCCACAGCTACTGGTGTGAAGAGCTAATATTAAGCTTTAAAAGCCCATTATACAAGACTCACTCCTACGGTGTGCTAAGGACGCCTCTGAGTGGGAGCTATACTATACATACTGTACCACACAGGTGCTGTGAGGAAACATAGATTTTTCTAAATGCTCCGTTCAGTGCTGTAGCTTACATAATAAATGTGTGTATAGCATACACTTGTATTTCTTTATATTGTCTGAATGGTAATTTACACTCATTTTAATATACTGCAGCGCCCCCTGTTGGAGTTGCAGCAACACTCCAAAATATATTTAGGAAAAAATAAATAGATAAAGTAACATTGTTAGCAGGAAACACTAAGTAGTAGTGTAATTTTTGCCTATAGTGGTGTCAGGGAGGGCTATGGACATAAATCCTGCTCATCAGCATCAGTTCAGCTCAACTGCAGGGTTTATTCTGCCATAACAAATAACAGACAATTAAATGTGACTCTCAGAGGTTAGAAACAAATGCACATTATAGCTCCAGCATTTACAATATCAGGTGAATCAGATATCTCACCATCTTGCACAGCATACGTATGAGATGCTCTTAAAAACTGAGGCGCCATGAAATAAACATCATTTCTTACCAATGGAACAACAACTCTGAAATTAGCATTTGAATCACTCTTTTAGACACGATAAAAATATTTTTTATTGTGTTTCTTTGTGTGTGTTTAATAATCTGTAATATTGTCCCAATGTCAGCAAAATTCCTGGATATTTTACTCTCTATAATATTATGTCTTTTTAAACATCTTTCTAACCTGTACCGGTAAGAAAAAGTTTTAGTTTGTTAGTTTGTTTCCAATTCAGTGCGAGCTACTGCAACAAATGGAGATGGCTGCATTATACAGTTGAGGATGGTGAGTGCACGGTCAGACTGTGTTGCACAGCAACCTGCCAACACTCATCATTCCTGGGTGTGAAATCTTGCTGCAAAGTGTAACTGCAGCTTTACGCTAGCAGAGTGCAAAGTAAATTGTTATAAGTGTAAGATAAGAACCTAGTATAGCAATTTATACTGTTCACAACTAGTGCCTATACTGTATGTACATGCTGTACTTAGTTTGAGCTAAATGCTAAAGTCAGTCATATGCCACTGGCCACAGACACAAGTGTTGAAATGTTTGTCATGTTCTTAAACTGTCATCAGGATCCTGGGGGGAATTCCACAAAGGCCTCATCCAGTCAGTGCAGTGTATCTGATATGAGTGTGTGTGACTATGTGAAGCCAGGTGTGAGTGACCTGACCACTTCCTTCAACAGGTCAGGAGGTCAATCGCTGATTTGCTGATGCAGAAATAGTGAAGATGAACGCTGCATGCTTTTTCACCCAATCACAAACAGCCAAAACACGGTGCTCGTACAATAACTGCTCTGAACCAGAATAATTATACAGTTCAAGAGGATCATTCTAATTTTGGAAGTTATCTTGCTCCTATTGCTAACATAAACTCACACACTGAGGAAATTAGAGCTACAGTACAAAATGTTCAATGCTTGACTGTTACACGATGTATCAGTCTTTGCTTGTCTTTCTTTTCCAGGCGGGTGAGTGAGTAATGAGGTCAAAACACTGACATACTCTCCCTGTTGTTTCATGAATGTTCTGTACCATATAATTATTGTTCCAGTGAGCCGCGACTCTGAAATAATGAAACCTACAGTATAATGACATATCGAACCAATGCCGAATGAAATAACGATCCACTCAGAATGACACACCGTATCGGTAAAGAACAGGCTACATCAGGACAACTGAAGTAATAAGTCCAGGTTAAAGTTAATTTTAAAACCTTTTTAAGACTTTTTCAAGACCTTCTCAATATTTTTCAGTACCTCACCGCCACTTCAAGCTGTAACCATTTACATCAGTGACACTTTTATCTTAACAGTTTTAATTTGTGATAAAGACTATAGACCACTATGATACAACAGAATTCAAAATAGGCTAGGATAATACATCGAAGACAAAGTTTATCAAAAAAACAAAAACAAAACATTGCTCCATTCTCAAAAAACAAAAACAGCAATCTTCTTTTCTTTTTTATGCACCGGTTCATCTTTGTTTTTTAATAAAATGAATAAGTTCACACACTTTTACAATGTATTTTAAGCTAATTCAGAAAAAATACCTTCAAAATTTTAGACTTTAAGTCGTGAAAAGACTTTTTAATACTTTTTAAGGGTCTTAATTTCCTCAAAATTGATTTATCACCTTTTAGTACTTTTCAAGGCCCCGCGGATACCCTGAAGTCATGTAAGATAATGGACAGCACATTGGTCTGATGCCTACTCTCCCTGAGACAGGTGGTGAAGACACTGGGAATGGGATTTGAGAAATCTGAAAGCTACTCTATTTAGGCTCTTGTTCTTTCATGAGCAAGATTGTTTGTGTGCCGTGCTGCTGTCTGCAGGTCTGTGCAAACAACACCCCAACCCAGTCTCCAAGCAACACGCCTCACAATTCACCCAAGGACACCAGGATGGAGTCAAACCTTTGACATGATAATGATCTCAAATGAAATTAGCATGGCCTGATCATTAATGCACAGAATTTGTGAGTGCATGAAAACTGTGACACTGCAATCTGTGACAAAGCAGCAGAGTTTTCTGTGACCATGGAGGGTAATGAAGATGTTGGAGTGCATTCTCAAACCTGTATAATACAGAGCAGTGAACAGCATCTCCTCCTGCATATTACAACAGATTTATCACAAACCGTGATAGCCTAATAATAATAATGATAATCATCATTATCATTTTGTAATTATTCAGATTTTTGTTGTTGGTCTTCTTTTTCTTTTATTATCATCATCATTATTGTTGTTATTATTATGTTACAAAGCGCTTGACAAAGCAGCAAATGAAAATAGATGTGACGTTATGATGGGCTGTAGAGAGAAGAAAAGCAGATGCACACTGTGAAACCAATATTGTGGAATAAACCAGTATTTTTTTAAGAGAAACAAAAACACTTAAAGGGAAATTAAATCAAAAAAATATCAACTCTGTGATAGAGCTCAAAACAATACATCCATTGTACTATTCCAAAAACAGATTACACAGGATTTTCCCCGAGGTGTCCGCCCTTTGTAGCAGGTGTAAAGAGACAGAGGGGTCGCTGACACACTCTCGTTGGACATGTCTGAAATTGTTTACCTTTTGGGAAAATATATTCTATTGTTTCTCTAAAGCCTTTAATAAAAACTGGGAACCAAACCCAGTAGTTGCTGTTTTACGGCGCCATGAGTAGGTTACCTTTGATAAATAAATTAAAGTCAGGCTATTGGTAGGTTGTAGCGAGAAAACGTATTCTACTTATGTGTAAGTAAGATAACGTGCCCCAGTTATGTGGAAAAGAGAGCTGATTCATGTGTTGCACTTAGAAAGGAAATTTGAAATAAATGTTAATATAATATCAGAGTTAAGATTTATCTCTGTGTGTAGTCGGTGCATTGACTTCTACTGCTCCTTCACTGTCGTCTCTAACTCATGTTCACCTCTTGTCCCATCTCCATCCAGCTGTTCTATTGTAACTGCCGGTGGAGTCACTGACTGAACAGATAAGGATTAATCGAGCCTGGCTGTTTGTCTGTCTGTAAATCTCCATGGCAACATATTGTATCTACCAACTTTTTCATGAAACCAACTCTTGGCCAAATTCTGCCAGGAGAGCTGGAACATCGTGACTTCATTCAGTATCTATAGAAAAAAAGAAACAGAACATTTTAGAAAAGAACAGTGTCCCTTTTTCGGCAGATTTTTGTGCTATTGCAGATAATTTTGTCAACTTGTAATACACACATTTTTTGAGTATATTAAAATGTGCTTTCTCAACTTCTAAAATTTGGATTTGAGGGGGCAAGACATTTATTTGAGGGGGTGCTGCCCCCTCTTGCCCCTGCGTAGAGCCGGCCCTGGTGTAACCTATGACAGGAGGGCGACGCCCACACGATGAAAGCTGACGGACAGAAGTCAGAGCTCAGGTGTATCATGTCTCCATTGTGATGTGACGTGTAGATCTGTCACATAAATGCTTCTACACCCTCCACACACACTTGCTGTATGCCCATGCTCGTGTGTGTGTGATGTTTGTTTCTTGAAACTCACATTCGGTCGTCGAGGCTCAGTGAAATCCATATGAGCTGACTGACTTGATACAGGATGTAATTGTCATTGGTGCTGCATGTTGATGCCAGTTGTTGTGGTTACAACACTATTGTTGTTGTTATTATGGGGAAATGACACGTGCTCTTGTGTCTGTGAGAGTGGACTAGGACTAAGCCTCTGCTCTCTGAAACACACACATACACACACACTAAACCAGCCAGGCCTGTGAAACAAAACACTGTCTCTCTCATTGTTTGTCACGTTTTGTATTTGAGTCCTCGCAGGATATTGTTGTGTGTATTTCAGCGTAATTAAACCTCCAGTCAAACCTCTTTTCTGCATTGATACAGCGTGTGGTTTATATTTCATATAATATTTCAACCTCCAAACTAAGTGTAACTAACTGTAGAGCACAGGTGGTGTGTCTGTAGTGTGGTCAGTCTGTGCACTCACACATTTTGATCTGCATGCGCACATTCACTCAGGTGTTCATATGGAGTCTCGCAGACTAAGGCCATGCACACATATTTATAAAAACTAATATTTCCCCCCCTCCATTTTCAATAATAACATTGCACACACCAGATAGTTTTCATTAAGATCTGTATCTACATCAATGCATTCTCTGTCACAGAGTGAAGTCTGGGATCCTGTACACTCTGTTTCCCCCTGTAGACATGAAAGCATTTTCCAAAATCTCCACTCAGAATAGTTTTTTCGTTCTTTTTTTTTTCAATTTTATTTTCCATTTTACAACAACAACAAGACAGTCGATATGAGATATCAAAATACAGATGTTCGTGTGCTGTTCATATTCATACCCCTAACCCTAACAGTAACCCTGCCAAAATGTTGACCAATGTATCCCAATATGCACTGCACACTCTTAATTAAGATACTGTAGCAGCAAAAAAGACTGACAGAAAGCCAGGGAATGACACAAAAGTATGGAGGCTCATCTCAACAGCTAATAATGGACCTTAATGCGAGACAGCAATCCCAAAAATGCCATTTTCCTTTTTTTTGGGTTGATTTTGTGATATTTAGCTTCCTAAACATTTCTTCTTTCAAACTAGTGGCAATAAAACATCAATAATAACACACAATTAGTTGTTTATTTCACTTCATTTTGCCTGTTTGCGTCCATAAATTCGCCAGTTAGTAGTTTATGCACAGCTGTACTACACTGTATGTGTGTCGTTCTGTTCATTTCATATGAATAACTCCATGCTGTGTTGTTCAGTTATCAGTCATGTGTTTAGGATGTCTATTATTAATGCTTTGATTAGGTGTTATGTTTGTAAATAATAGTTTCAAATAAAAATGCATGGTATTTTTCTTTTTTTTTAATACAGAACTTTCAGGCTGTTTTCTCAAAAATGAGGTTTTCTTACACACCAAGATATGAAATTTCCCTAGAACCTACACTCACCAAACTTTCCACATGTCTTCCTATCCTGCTGCTTCTTACAGAAGGGTTCGTTGATATACTGTATCATTCTTAGCCGGGACATTTTATACCATTTTTTTATGACTGTAGACTATATTTCCTGATGTATGGGCTGATAAGAGGACATAGCCACAATCCCTTCTGTAAAACGTTTCTTGTGGAATGTATCAACAAAATGAAACCAAGCTTTTGAATCTGGCATCATCTAATGTATACTGTTATGCAAATTAGTGTATGTTTAATGACATATAGCCTCATTGTATAAACATAAAATTTAAAAGAAAACTTGCAATACATTTTTTCTTAGTTTTTATGTACATAACAAACTGGGAAAGTTTCATAGTGATATTAATTTTTTTTTTTTTTTTTTTTTGCCTAGTCACCTGGCTGTCTCGCCTTGAAGGTCTTGAAGGTCCCACTTGATATCTTCTCCAGATTTCACATCCATACGAAGGTATTTGTAGTGGTTTTTAACTCCAGTTCTCACCAGTTCTTTCTGGCAGGAAGGTTTAAGATAAATATCACCTGCCTCTCAGGGAGCGCATGGACCAAAATGATAAAATTTCAAATCCAAAAGGTCAAAAGGTCACCTTCACTTTCACATGTTTTGCAAAAGCACTTTTCAGAAGCAGCCGTAGAAAGTGGGACCATATTTGCGATCACTCCAATAGATGACAGAGTCAAACAACGGAGAGGCAGTAATTCCTGGCTGTGCACTCAGTCTGACACCACACCTTCTATCAGCCATTGTGGAGCTTCCATCAGCCTCAGCTTTCATCAGGCTGCGGGAAACTTCCTGCATCAGGTTGAATCAGATCCGTCTGCACTGAGAGCCCTTGTGAAAAATGACTGTTTCACTGAAAAGAAATGGAAGCCGCACGGTGAAAGGAAAAGCAATGGGGGTCAGAGGGAGGGGATCCAGTGTGGAGTATAGTGAAATGTGGGCTGAAGCAGTAAAAGCTTATGTGTTTACATACACTGTAGACTCCCTCTTCATTAGGACTGCGCTACATCCAAACAAAATGGATCTCTGGTGACAACTGGAGTTTGGCACCGAGCACTTTGTTGCCTTGCAGGGTAAACTGAACACATTTAACACAAGTGCAAAGAGGGATACATTTCATCTGCTTCTTTCCGCTCCTCACAATGCACCTCCAATTCTATGTTCATCTTTTTCTTTTTCTTTTTTGATTACCTTTCTTCTTCAAAGATCTTTACCCATGAACCCCCTGTACCACCTACAGCTGAGTAGACGACCCTCGCTTTAAAATACCCAGGGGCTGATGTAAGTATCTGAGCTCTGCTCCAGCAGGCATGATGGTAACTGTAGTATAATTAGAAGAATGACACCGCATGCCTCGCAATCTAGACTAATTAGCAAAGCTTTGCTGCATCCATGAGAGTCCCACATGAAACAAACAAACAAAAAAAAAGTTAATCTCACTTAGGGGCAAACAGATGTGTAAATATTGTTGATTCACTCCCTGTCTTGTGACAGATTTGAGGTTTCCTCTGGAGAGCTGTGGGCTGAAATAACTCAGCTCTGTGCACCAGAGGAGATGTTCAGCTTAGTGTCTGCAGATACATGCTGCAGCATTATGTCCCATAACTCAACATGAGCACTCACAGTAATACATCATGGAAGATATAATGAAGCGAAGTGACAGATCCCCATCAGTTAGAACCGAGGCAATGTTTTTATGTCTGTATTCTATTTTCTATAATAATATTAACAATTAACAACAAAGTAAAATATAATAACTAACTGTTAATGTGAAACATCACTAAGTTTGTATAGCCCAGTCTGTGTATACAGTATGTAAATGTAACCATGTGATGTGACTTTTCAATAATGTCTGCAAACAACTAGACCTATAAATATACTGTAGTATGTGACATTAATAATGTTTCCATCAATCCTCAAACCAGTGGAATCTGTGATTTTAATCATGGTAGGCTACAGTAGAGACACATGTCATTAATCACCTGTGCATGTGTCAGCTGCCGGCCACAAGTTCAGATTTAACTTTTTAGACTGTTTGAAGTCACATTTTTGAGATCCACATCTTCAATCACTTATTTGAAACAGATGAAAGGTTGTTGTCACTGGACATCTGGATGAAAGCTTGGTGTTCAAGAACCCAGCTGCTGCAGTAGACGTCCTCTGTTTGTTGTCTTTTAATGTGATACTGATTTATTCTGTGTTTTTACTGGTTTTAATCCCCTGGTCTGGGTCTGTTGGTTAGAGAGAGGAAGACACATCTGTGGATAATTCATCCGTCAAAAAACTCCTCCTTAATGTCTGGATCAGTTAGTTAATAGAAAAGTTATTAAAACATGATCCATACAAACATTAGCAGCAAACACAGTTCCAAACTCTTCTCTTACATCCTGTGTCCTCTTACGAACACCTTAGATACACTGACTTTACTGTGACACTCCTGTTATAGAGAGGAGGCCTCTGTGCATCATTCAGCTCCAATAGAAACCTGCCAAGCCTTGTAATTTGGCACTCTCTGTGTGTGTTTTCCACAGATTTCTCCAGAGCTCCATCCATCTGCACCAGCCGCCACCTGCATCACTTCATTTTGCTCTGAAGTCACAGTTGTGAAACATTTGAAGCTCCATATAAGTGGATTTAACATTTAAAAGCCAAGTTTGACTATCCGGAATTAACATTGTAGATATCAACAACATCTTTCTGACTAGTCATGATTACATTTTGAATAGATGGATTTTTCATTCAAGATATCTGTAATTCAGTTTTGTCCAGTCAAAAAGAACATTTCAGATAACTAGCAGATAACTACAATCTTCCTATCCACATTGTCATTTCACATATCCACAACTACATTCTTCCTAGGACAAATTACGTCGCTTTTACCATTCATGTGTGTGGGGTTTGTCATTACAGATATCTTAAATTAAGACAAAATGATGTTGTAGATATCTCAAACTGGAATTAGGAATAGTCATCATAATTCAGTTACAGATATCCGTAATTCACATATCTGCAACTGAATTGTAGATATCTGTTATGACAAACCCCTACACATGAATGGCAAAAGTGATGTCATTTGTCCTATAGGAAGAATGTAGTTGCGCATATCTGAAATGTTTTTTTGTTTTTTTTGACGAGGCAAAACTGAGTTACAGATATCTGCAACACATATCCAGTCTGGCTTTTAAATGTTAAAATGGCTTGCCATAGAATTTCTGCATTGTGTGCCCGTGTCTCAGCTACACTGAGAAGCAAACTCCTACCGTGCTTCATGATGAGTTTGATTTGCTATAGGCCGTTCCTCACATATGTTAACAAACAGAGGAAGTAAGCATAGTAGGCTGTCAACAACCTCATTGTAACACATCCAATTTGTAACATATTGACATCTTCTAATCTACTACATTATCGGCACCAGTTATTACATTTTTAAAGGGGTTTGTAATACTTGGCAAATAATGCAATAACCAGCCAATGATGTGGTTATTTAAAAAGTGATTACGTTTTTGGATAAGACATTTTATTACATTACTGGCAAGTTATTACATTGTTGGATTTATTTCATTTAAAATGGCCAAAGGTATTACATCATTGGCTGTTATTACGTTTTGGCTTCAATGCTACAAGTGTTTTCTTGGGAGTTTTTCCTCAGTGGATGTGAGGGTCTAAGGGCAGAGGATGTTGTTATGATGTTGTGTAAAGTCCTTTGAGACAAACTGTTTTTAAAAATGGGCTCTACAAATAACCTTGCCTTGCCTTGAACCACTGACACTGAAGAAATCCAAACAGAAGAAGCTGGTGGTAATACTGGAGACTGAGAAGCCCCATGTGACGGTGCATTTAGGCCTCCTGGGTTTGGCGGATTTTCCTGGTAAATGAACTTGGTGTATGAATTAAAACGATAGCTACAGCTATTAATTACCATTTGATATTTGACAGGGCTAAACTGAACTAAACCCTGCTGCGAGTCTGATCCCCCGGTGATCAGAGCTCACTCTGCTGTAATCACAGATCTGCTGCAGCGTATCTGAGCTACACAGTCTGTCTGCTTTCTACAAGTTTCCCAACTGTGATATTGCAAGAAAGTAGTGGGTTGATATAAACAATGATAAAAAAAAAGCACGACAAGGTGGTGTCATCGTATATTTTTGAAGATGACAACGGGACAATTTCCTGTGGCAAGAGGATGTCAGCTCCGCTATCTCACACACTGATGTATGGCCGGTTTAGAACAAGGCGCTGTTTTTGCTCCCACATCTTGATCCCTGACGGTCACGCTCTGATGGTGTGTATTATGACTCCTACACTCCATGACCACGTCCTCTGGAGGATTTGTGACTCTTTGAGCAGATTTTTGGAGCAGCCAAAAATAAAACTGCATTGTCATTTTAAGGACTGTGGCATATTTCACATATTGCAGAGACACACAACGCCCTTATCAGTAAGTAATAAAGTAACTCATGTGTCTTTTCATAGAAAAAAGAAGACACATACGTTGATGTTGCATGAAAACACTGCCTCTGTCTGTTGGATGGGATGTTCAAACAGCTGGTCTGAAATACAACTGGCTGCACTGAAATTTAGATATTCAGGGTATCCAGAGCATAAATCCCAGTGATGTTAGTACTATGCTCCCTTTTACCTTAATTTAATAGTTTTGGAGTAATTGTGATGGTTTAATAAATGGCTTAACTTGTTAGGAGGCTCTCTGCCTTCCACCTATAGCGTCTCTTGGCTGAAAACCAACTTTGCAAGATCAGGGCCGCCACCCCGGTGTCCCAGCTCTCGTCTCTATGGCACCATGACACAAACGCGCCCTTTAATCCACAATCTCTTGTTTACAGATTAAACTACACAAATATATACGTCCTAATATAACGTTATCGACTACTCTATTGATTGATTTCTTGCCGGCTTTGTTGTAACAAATGCATATGGCCCAGAGGAGGGTTAGCAAAACAGTGGAAAAGCGACCGGACTGACATAGTTCCTCTCTCTCTCTCTCTCTCTCCTCTGGGCCATGTGCATTTGTTACAACGAAGCCGGCGAGAAATCAATATACCGTATATATAAGACAGACAAAAAACCGCTGATGAGAGCAGAGGATGCTACTGTAGGAGCAGGCTTACTGCAGCACACCAGCTGAGGGGGAGGGACTCTGATGTTACACAACACACTCCGTCCAAACCACACATTTCAATGTGCTGTAACAAAGTAACAAATCTTTGAAGAGGTACAACCGCTGGGGGGAACCAGCCACCATTCGCCCCACAGCCCCTGGCCTCAGTGAGGGGGTAAGAACCGCAACTCCATCTCTAAACTGAGACACCTGCCTGTCATGAACTGAGAAGCATTGTCATATAGACAGACACTGTGGACACACAAACCAGTCCAGACAGTGTTTCCAGAAGCAGAGAGGAGGTAGCACACATCAGAGCAGAGGACACTTGCCTGGACACTGTGCCCAGTTGTTAGGACAATGATGGATCACTGAACTCAGCCCAGTGATGAATTAGTGGGCCAGAGGAAAATAAAGGAAGGATGCGTAATCTGCCAGTGCCACAAACAGCATTCTGTCTTTAGCATTTAGCTTAAAGCTTTTAGTTACAATCACAGTCTGAACCTTGTTTCCTTGTCATTCTAAAACCAATAAATGAATTCTGCTTCACAACTTTCTGTCAGGCCTGGCTGTTGTCCACTGAACTCAAAGAGCAGACAGAATTAAAGCCTCTAGTTTTTAGTTTATAAGTTTATTTGAAAACAGGGACAGTGCACATTAATAACATCACTGTAAATGCGCCAGAATTAGCCAAGAGGCTATTTTTCATCTGTAGTCCCCAGACGGATGTTAAAAAGTCACCCTAAAAACAGAATATCTGTGAATATGTCCATGAAACTTTTAGCCGGTTACCTCCTGCTGCAGTCCAGTCTATGCAGATAAAATGCCTGGAGCACAACCTTCCCCTCATATCCCATCTCATATCTCATTTTAGACTGTTTCATTTAAAACAGCATACCAAATTATGGGTGAAGTGATCTTCAAAGTGCATGTTAACTTCCAGTAGCCTCTCAGACTTCACCTGGAGTCTTTAAAGTCTGAGAGCGTACAGTATGTGAAACTTACTGATTAACCCAGGGTAAAGTGGGAATGGATTTTAACTGGATGCTAACACTGTTTATAAGTGAGAGAAGTGATGGAGAAATGCATCTTAGAAGCATTTTTTTCTTCGTTACCCAATTTCACCCTGCATTTCATGGTCAACCGGTAACTGCAGAAATACGTGATTGCACCATTCTACAAATGAAATGAGAAATAAATAATACATTTAACATCATTTTCTACTGAAGGAGGTTTGTATATTTGGATATGAAAAAAATCATTTATTCAATGTTTTAAGTTTAACTTTATCTCAAAATTTAACTCATTATGTCATAGTAGCATGACTTCTTTCCTAGGAAAATGCCATAATAATCTACTGTGTTTTGCATATTGTGTCATATTCATTCTCACTTTCATTTGTACTGTTGTAAATCATAAGACTGTCTTGTTAACACTAGATGCAGCAATCTGTTTATCATTGAGAGTGGTCTTCTAACTATTGACATTGATGCGCTGTGATTGACAGTTTATACGTCATAATCCCATTGAGTATTTTATAACATTGATTTAGTATCTCACATCTCATATGTGCTTCAACAGTTTATCCTTAATTTACTTTGATAATTATTTTTGTACTGTATGAGTACTACCCTATTAAAATGAATACCTAATGATGTGTAATGTAATTTAGGGGGATCCTTTAGTAACCAAGGTAAAACAGAAGTTCTGCCACTGACAGCTCCAAATGCATACAATCTCACTTCAGCAGAATGTATAATATAATGAACTGGAGTCTGCTGAAAAGAATATACAGAAAAATTCAACTCAATCATACAATCAAAACAGGTCTAATGTGACTTTGTCTGGATTTCAGTGAGATCGAACTGTGATGAGTCTGAGCTGTGCACCGTCTGTCCTCTCCATTAGTTCTTAGCTGAATGTGAGTGAAAATGAGTGTTTTATGTAAAACAGTAGGAAGTTATGGGGAAAGGAGAAATCACTAAGGCATTAAGAGAAAGAGGCTTGTAGATTTACCAATTACCTTTTTGAAAAGCTCCCTAGAAAAATGCCCAGGCTTGCTATTCACTGATTAATGTGTTTTACTCAGCTCCCTAAATATGAAAGCCCTCACAGTGCTGCATTCAGGGTCTGTTTTATAACTCTGCAGAGAGGCATAGAAGCTGCTGCTTTAATGCTTTTGCTTCCAGTCTAGGTTCTTTCATTTTAGTCAGTGGTGAATTAGATAAACTCACAGTTGGAGTCTTTGCATACTCAAATATGTGAAGATGGTTTACAGTAGTGGTGTTTTACGTAAAGGGTTGGGTCTCTCTTATGTACAGTTAACTGGACTTCAAATTAAGTTTAAATTGAACAAACAGTAAATCTTAAAATACACAAAATATGCTCAAATGAAGTGGTGAATGGGTTTTTACATTAAAGCATTCAATAATTTGCCAGTTTCGATTTTTAAAAGTGACAACTCTGCGGTCAAAACTATGTGAATCTACTGTTGGTCTGTGCCTGTTTGTGTTGGTTGATTTGTTCTGCAGTATGATGATTCCCCATAAACAAAAACAGTTTTCCTATTTGGTGTGGAAGAACTTGGCCGACCTTAAAGCTTCAGTTGGTAACAATCATATTTGCTGGAACTGTCACTATATTCTGATGGTCAGACATTAAATTAGTAATTTAGGACAAAATCCAACTCCTCTGGCTCCACCTACAGCCTGTAATCGTATTTGCCAAAATCCACCGCGACCGACGATTCTCCACCAGTCAGGTAGAGGGAGCAGGAGGAGCAGCCAATCGCCGCTCCTACAATCGCCGCTCCTGCTATGGATACGGTACATCTTCTGTGGGTGCGTTTATGGCTACTTTGTGTGTGTCTGTGTGTGTGTGGGGCGCTTGGCAGAGGCAAAGACGGTTTATAAACTCTTTGGCAGAGGTTCATAAAGGGACCTGACGGAGTATTGTCTTGAAATTTCCGACCAAGTCGCGGAGTTTACTTTCACTTTCGCCAACTTACCAACTGGAGCTTTAACAGAGGACTGGCCTCAACATGGTAAACTCCATTAGGCTGGGATGAAATGAACCACTGACTGGGAGCCAGGTCTTATCAGCTGGTGTCAGTGTTTGACCTCACTGTCCTTGATGACAGACAATAACACAAAGGCAAGGCAAGTTTATTTGTATAGCCCATTTTTACAAACAGTTTGTCTCAAAGGGCTTTACATGGCATCATGACAACATCCTCTACCCTTACAGCTGTAAGACCTCAAACTCATCAAACTCATCAAATACACAATCCAACAACTCCAAAACGCTCTGGTGGACAAGTTGTGACCTAAGCCAGCGTTTTGATGAGGGAAACCAAGAAATCCCATTAGCCTACGTAGCGTAGCTCTGAGCAGCTCACGGCTCTGCCCCGCCGTTCTAAAAATAGCTTGCACCGACAATTAAAGGTAACAAACCTACTCCTAAGGGAATATGGCAATGGGACAATTTGCCAAAATGTTGAACTATCCCTTTAAGTCTGTTTCCTGTGTCTTGTGTTCCCAGTATTTGGATTTTCTGTTTTTTGCGTGTGTTTATGCTCCTGTTTATGTTTCTTAGCCTTTCAGTTTGAATTTTTGGATTCTGATTTTCTGTTTTGTTATTAAAAGAGCGTTTTCCCCACCAAACCATTTTGTGTCATTTGCACTTTGGTTAAATTTTTCCCATAAAACTTGACAGAGCATGCAATCACATCAGATCCAGTCTCAGAGGAATGTTGTTTATAACTTGCAAATCGTTCTTGAGGGCAGTATGATAAACAGGATCGTATATCAACATAATGAGGGAACTGCCACTTCACTGGGAATGATCTAATTAGTTTTCCTAAAATATTTGCTTCTGCAGCACAATATCTGAGAGTAGTGACTACAGCATCTAGAACATTTTTATGACCAGAGGTGCTCACAGAATGAAGGCAAAGTCTGGGGGAAGACGGAGGTGATTAAATATTGAACTAGAATAACCACTTTGTCGTTGCCTGCCTCCGCCACTCAAACTAGTCCTAAGTTTCATCCATTTTACCTAGAGTCTTATTAAATATGAACCAGTTGTGGGAAATTTTGTCTTATTTCCTGAGCAGGGGTGGACTGGGACAAAAATTTGGCCCTGGACTTTTTGGTCCAGACCGGCCCACTATCTGCACGCGGATATTTTGCCAACTAGCACTGTTGATGTACATACAAACACACAAGCTCTTAATAACACCACTACTAAACGATATACAATATACAACAAAGTAGAGGAATAGTGTGGAATAAGTTAAGTTTGGACAAAATTACATGCACATAATGAGTCTGCATGCAATCAGAACTTTGGCTAGTTGGCTAAAGTATGGAAAACAATAGTACAATGATCTGAAAAATGGACAAACACTAATTTTATCTTAGAAAGACAGTACAGCTCAACATAATGTATAGACAATGAAGCATGACAAGAAATACTTGTAATTTGTGTACTGCATCATGAGTAATATGTATGCAGAATGATGTTTTACTGTAACAGTAGTTAATAAGTGTTTTATTAATTTTAACTGTATAATGTTAAACTGTTGAAAGGACAATAAACCATAAACACTGACTGAAAAAAATATGGAAAGCATACATATTTGTTAAGTTGTTAGCTCAATGTCCTTCATGACCAAATTTGAGTGAGGGCACTTTAATAAAAGCAACTAATCAATTAATGAGGATAGTATATGAATATAGTTATTGTTTTCCAATACTTTAGATAACTAGATTTAGCTGTAACACACCACACCATCAGAGTTATTAGCTGTAGCTATTTATTATGTCAAGTAACGTTCATAGCAACCGTTCTGGACCATTTACAGTATTTTAATGAATGTTTATCCACACCATTCTGGAAAGCACATACCTGCTTAACACGGTATCACTACCTCCTTCACATGGTGGAGAGTCTTCCTCAACACTTATTTTTTCAGCCTCCTCCTGCACCATAAGGGCACTGGTAATGGGAGCCTCACTCTCTTCAGACTCACGTGAAGGACCTGCTGCTGAAGCTGCAGCATCGGTGCTTCTAGCCCTGGCCAGGCCAGGCGGCCCCTGCAGCAAACATCTGTGTAATTGTTGTACTTTTAGCTGTCTGTGCTGCTAGAGCTTTTCTTTTTCTGTTACTTTCCTCCATCTTTCCGCGCTGCCTTTGCGTTTTTTTTTACTTTTCTTTTCCGTTTTCGTGCGCTGGTGTTTTTTTTCTCTCTCTCTCTCTCGCTCTCTCTCTCTCATCATGACTCCTCATCATTAAAAGTGATTGGACGAGGGGGGGTCTAGAACATGCGTGGGTGGGACTCCTGGGCCTCTGTAGCCTCTCATAGGGCCATTGGGCCAGGTAGACAAGCCACTGGGCCAATCGTCACCTCTCTGCTGTGTCTGCAGCTGAGCACTGTGGGCCGAGCCATGCGTGTCTCTCTCCCTGGGCCGGGAGAGTTACAATAGGCAAGGCGAGGCATGGCGGAAAAAAGTTAAATAAATAAATAAATAAAAAACGGCCGCCTATCGGCCCATTAGTGACCGGCCCACCGGGAAAACTCCCGGTACTCCCTATGGCCAATCCACCCCTGTTCCTGAGTGATGCCTTGATTAACAAGTTTTAGGTCACCTCGACCTCTTGACCTCAAATCTAATCTGGTTATCCTTGAGTCTCTGTAAATGAATGTTCATGAAATCAAATTAGAGGACTTTCTGTCAAGACATTGGAGATGTCGTGTCCATGAGAATGGAGTGGACGGACGTATGTTGGACAGCATGGTGGCATGAAAAGGCAAAAGTGGCCTGAAGCATGAAGCAGGATGTTACTTTATTGATTCTTTCTCTCTAACCTAAGCAGGGGGAGGGGGGAGGGTCTCATGCTATTCACCCATCTGACAAACACCAGACACTTTACACACTCACACCTCCATTGACACTTGCACAGGCGGTTTAGAGCTGACTTGTGTGTGGATGGACTGTGTGAGGAGACAGCAGCAGACATGAGGACAGGAGGACTCAGTCTCAGAGAGGTCAGCTTGCAGCTGCTGCAGCTACAACTGATGGAGCAGCTGCTCTTCTTACTGCTCATCTCCACACAGCAGAGTGCCGTAATGTTTGATGATCAATCAGCTGTCAGACTCTCAGTCTTCTTATATCTGCTCGCATAATGTTTTCATCAACCCAACAGAATTAGATTTGTTACTCCTCTTTTCTTCCCCATCAGTCATCTAATGGCTCCCAAATGGGACCTGACCACCGGTTTAGAAACCACCTACACTAACTGTGTATGAAGCTCTTAAAACTAACCCATTCTTGTCAGGGTTTGCTATTTTTTTTCTGTATATGTTGTTGATATGTAGCTACCTAAACATAAATAATCCTATATTATCCTATTTATCCATATCAAGAATGATATTGCCTTGTGTCACACATAGGGATGTGTTATGATTATTACTATTGTGTCCTATAGATTCGTGAATATTTAAGTTTTAAGCATTTAAAAGCAACATTTGTGTGCTAAATATGAGAGTATGAAGTAACTTGTGTACATAAGTTTATTAAAACATGCTAATGAAAACCATTTAAAATCATACAGATTTCTACAATATAATCATAAATACATCAATATGCGTTTGTGTATTGGCTAGACACATTGTCTCAATTCATAAAACTTTCCCAGTTTTCAAAAGGTCCTATATAATTATTACCCATGGGTCTTCATTTAACTCTATAATTCATGTACTGTATGCTATTGAAATTCAACATGTGTACACTGACTGATGAGTAGGTGAGACTCACAGTTCACAGTGGTGTTTTGTAACATTTACTGTAAGTAATACAGTTTTTCCACCACTGACAGGAAGTATAAGGTTGCCAAGGAGTCCATAATTAGCCGACTCCATGGCAACCTGCAGGAGGACAAATTAAATTTTTCTAAAATGTCCTTGACCAGCTTGCTATAGTTCAAAACCGAGTTGTGAGTTTTACACTAGTGGTCATGTTTCAATCAGAGCAGACTAATTGGAAACAGGAGGGAGAGTTATGGATATAATGTATGTGACATATAGGCTGTATAATATCAGGAAAGCTGAACAGAAGAAGAGAACCTACAGTGATTAGACCTCATCATGAAACAGTCATTTTTGATGAGAGGAGTCATGCAATCAGCTGCATAGAAAATCTGAGGATCACGATGATGCTAAAGATCTGTATTGATGTGAACTAGACTCCTGATTGGACAAAGAGAGAAAGTCCCAGACCTTTGGAGAGCCTGAACGCCCCACACTCATCTGGTCAATGGGGATAATGAGTCTGTCTGTGTGTCTATCCCCACAATATCTCTGTGCAGTACAAGTCTCCAACTTTGGCACATACAGTATATTGATCTGGACTGACAGATGCAGTGATGATGGAGGTGTATACCGCCTCTGGTGGGTCTGTATGTGTGAATGTAAAGTCTGTGTACTGTGTGATTGAGCCCATGTATGAATGGAGCAGGTAATTGTCTGGAGAACTGAAGTGAATGAATGTTAATGACTCTGCTTAAACCAGAATGGGTGAACTTGCTCTCCTGAGTTTCCTGTTGTGTGCAGCGTGTGTGAAAGGCCGACTCAGGACATTGTCATGTGTGAAATTAAGTTCACTCAAATTGCCACAAACTCATTTGACACAGGGCGTAGTGTGTCTCAGTGTAGGAGAAGGAGTTGAGATGTGGAGCTCCAGGCACAATGCTGTATAATGAAGCTGCCATGTGCAGTCTGCTGCTCACTGTACATTATCGCCGTCGGAAAGTGAAGGCGTGTCTGTGTGTGGAACTAATTTTTCTCCTGGTGCTGGACTCAGAAGTTGATTAGCTCACAGACTGGGAGCAGAGGGAAACTGTTTGCCTGACTCTGTCCAGAGTCTAAAATAAAGTCTGTCTTATTTGTTTGCAGAGGAGCTGCTTGTCAAAGAAACAGAGCACAGCTCCGACACGTGTGCATGTGCACAGTTGTGGTTCATTTCGAAGGTTGTGCAGCTGCAGTTCAATCAACTATAACTGAACATGAAATCAAATGTAACACTGACTTTGTGTAGGCCTATATGACGCAGCTCTTCAACCAGTCCTCCATCCTATAGGTAGCTGGTTACCGCGATAAACACATGACTGTAGTGATGTACCAATTGTCACCATGGTTACTACACTGAAAAAAGTGACTTTTTGGTGTAGTAAACTCTATTAGAGTAACTGTCATAATTTCTACCTTGTATTTTTAAGATTCAGTGAGAACTAGAGTTTTTTAAGTAAATTTAAACATTTCATTAACGTAAAACATGAATTATGGGGGAAGAGTAAGTTTTACTTTTGTTTTCCTTATACTATTTAAATGTTTAATAGTTGTATGACATAAACCTAAAAATATTACATAAACTTTACTCTGAAAGTCCAGTGTTTTGAAACGGATGCACGACGCATGCGCACAGTAACACAACAGGACTGGCTCTGCTCGGACGTTACAGGATCACAGAGCAAGGTGCAGCACGCACGACAGTCATTTCGCAGGTAAGTTATACCGTTCTGTTATAAATTTGTGATAATAGGTCTGCATGTATTTTGATAGTTTGACGCAAGATATGTTACTGTTCATAATCATAAGTTAATTTAAAGTTAGCATAACGCTACATTGGTCCATGCTGGCCTGTAAGTGGTAGGGCTGCAGTTTTTCCCCGATAAAAATACCTAACTAAAGTTAGGATATTAAAAAAGCACTAACATAACGGTAGGACATTTATCAACTGACGTCAACATAGGACATTCTTTTCTTTTCTTTTTTTGACAATAAGCTAGTTAGCACAGCTAGTAGCATGGCTGTGCCATGCGTGTGAAGCCCACAGCAACTTCGTGATGTGCGGACCGATCTGTTGACTGTTAGGCTACATGTACTATAACAGCAAAGCAGATAATAGTAATAATTAAAATATGTTATCTCCCAATATATGAGTGGAATGTACTGTTCTTGCAACAGTATTTACAGAACAGAATTTATAATCTTTTTTTATAACTGCCATGTGATCTGCTGTCAACTGTACCTTTTTATAAAGGTTCAATCACATGCACACAGCACAGCTTACTGCAGGGATACTGTGTGTGTGTGTGTGTGTGTGTGTGTGTGTGTGTGTGTGTGGGGGGGGGTTATTATTTACATTTATATAAAAAATATTGATGTACTTGTGAATCTTTTGTCCATTCAGATCAAGGAGGAGTTCAGGAGAATACCATTCCCCTGGAGCAAACCTTCATGCACAAACTTGACGAAAATTAGGTGTCGTGGTGTCGTGGGGATCAAGATGAGGCCGCTCCTGGACAGACTGAGTCAGGTGTGCTTGTTTTGCTTGTTCATATGTTTTACAGGGTGATGGGCCTACTTTTTTTTTTCTCACACACACATATACACATACAGCACAAGCCTCACACTTGGTACTGTAGATTCCATGCCCTTGCACGCTCTGGGTCCATGCACTTAAAACACAAAAGCAAACATATGCACTTGTGTTTTCACTTGACAGTTCATTGTGTATGTACTAATGGTTTTGTTCATGTTCTTAATCTGTTCACAGAAACCGACCATTGAGATGAGACGTGAAACCGTTATCCGCAGCCTTATACTGTACCTTGGCGAGAAGGAAGAGGAACTTTTTGAAGACTGCTTGGTATAGCATGATTTTTATCATTTAAAAATAATGTTTAATGACACGGGTTAATTTAATGTTTAAGTTAAAAACAGACAAAGGAAAAAAAAATATTCTTGTGTTCATTCTTCCCTGATAATGAAGTCACTTTGAATGATTCATGCAATTCTATTATTTGTTTCTCAATAAGATTCTTCTTTTTTGTTGTACACTGTATGCAGGAGGACAGCTGGAGTGATGTCAGTAACCACATCGTCAAAATACTCGTCGTCCGTGGTGCTGATGAGGATCCAGCCGATACCAGGGTGCAACAGTACTGCGAAAGCTTGCTCACTGCTCATGGGACTAATTTATGCCCTGAACTTGGTATACCCTCCCACTTTGCGCTACACTTTTGAAGTCTTCCAAAAACTCTTGCTGGAGCTGGATGGATTTAAACTGTCCCCAAAAGTAAACACCTTGAAGTTGAAGTTGCTTTCCTAAAATGCATGTCATGACTTTGTCATCCTAGAGGAGGAAAATGCGGCATCATACATGGACCCTTGTAAAGAAATGCCAAGAACTAGCACCGAGTTCCAGTTCATCCTGGTTTACTAGTGAGAAGTTGCCTGTCATAAATGTTTTTCATTTTTTGTCAAATAAGGCTGTTGATTTTATTTCATTAATGTTTTAATTGCATTCTTAAAAGTGCACTAGTCTAGAGTTAAATGTATGGCTGCCCCATAAAAGATTGGGCAATTCAGTCCACAGTAGTAGTGGATTTACTTTGACGGTACTTTGTTGTTTGTTGAACTGTTTAAAATGAAAATAAACAGTTTAATTGCATTGTAATTTAGTTGTGTGATATGTGATGAATATTAGAGTGTTGGTTAAATTCAAGCACAAGAAAATAATTAAAATTTACTAAATGACTTCATAACAGCAAATACTACAGATATATAAAATTTACTTGAAATTTTGAGTAAAATGATGTTCCTACCTATGAAAAACAAGTACACTTTACTTAATTTGTTTAAATAAATATAACTTAAAACTTGGATGTAATTAAGTAAATGTTACTTAATATCTTCACAACTGTTATGTTTTATGGTAAGTAGAATTTACTTGATACTGGCAAGTGAATGTTACTTGATATTGCAGCATTAAATTTTACTTAAATCATTTGCGTGCAAATACTTACAATAATTTTTTTAAGTAAATCTTATGAGTTATTTTTTTCAGTGTATGTCAGTCATGGTTTGGCTATGTTAAAATAAACCGCTGGTTCAACCTGGGATTTAAACACTGTTCTCACGTGTCATATCCACCACAACCTCCTCCTGACATGGATGTTGTCTCTCTTCATACTACATCATATTGATATTGAATATTGAACAACATGTATAGCATAACGGTAACACTTTACAATAAGGGTCCCTCAATTAATGTTAGTTAGTACATTATTAAGCATTAATATATAAACAAAGTGTTAATTAATGCTGAGTAATGCATACATAATGATAACTAATTACATTATTCAACTTTTAATAATTTATTAACTAACTTTGAGAAGTAAACATTAATTAACTGCTTACTAATAGGCTACATTAATTAATGTGTTTCCTAATCCTAAGTAATTCATAATAATGATTGTTAATATATCTGTAAACAATTAATGGTTAATAACTCACGTTAATTAGGGGACCCTTATTGTAAAGTGTTACCCATATAACATATAGCATAAAACAGTTTCAATGTGTTTCAGTTTTCACATTATATCACCTTGCTCATGGAATATATGTAAATGTACATATATAAATTAATTTGACATTTGAACGTCGATCAATATTCAATATCCAATCAATATCCAAACCACTAAATGCCACCTCTATTGTCAACCAAGACATCTAGGTCATAATAAACTGCTGCACACACGACCTGTGGGCTCGTTTTTCACAGGACACTCTGGACAAACATCTGTATTATTATATAACAAGCTGAGGTGAAGGAACATGTGTTTCACTGACTTCATGTGAGGAACGGTTGCCGCGCTGCCAGAGGTCAGGCTCATCTAACAGGCTCCACTATCAGAACGTAGGAAACGTTATTTCCCTACAGGCTTTGTGGTGGCAGAATGTGTAAGAAGTTTAATAGTCTGACTTTGTAACGTCTCTGACTTTTTGCAAGTGCATCGATTTGTTTTGTTTTGTAGAGAAGCTGCAGGAGTATCAGTGTTTTTCTGTATTTATTGTGATAACACAAATCGATCTCATCTGACTATAGCTGCAAGAAAGCAAATAAACATTCCCCCAGAATACCAGGTTTCTTTTTTTTTCACCTTTATTGTGAGAAACACAGAGTAATCAGTGAGATCTGTCTGATGAATCTCTGTTTTTTGTTGTTGTCATTGACTGATTTTACTGGTACATAAGGAGAGTTAATTTTTTTTCCTGATGCACATAATAAATAAATAAATAAATAAAAGCTTATATTTTGCTGTGCAGCTGCTCTGTCAGCTTTGTGTTTCCTCCGTGAGCCCACATAAAGCTATAGGAGTGAAATCAACTTCATGTTAAATATAGAGCTGCTGATTGCTGAGGGAACAAAAACAGTAGACAAAATAACAACAAGAAAACAACAAACCTTTTTGCTAAATTAACACGATGCAAATTGTACCCCGCATTTTAATTAAGCATGGCCTTTAGCATGATTTGCTTTGAAGGGATCCATTAAGTTGTCTTTTTTTGGGGAGCAATGGCTGAGGCTGAATGGACGTGGGAGCTTTCAGGAGGAGGGCTTTGAAGTAAAGGAGCATCTATTAAGTCTTTGGTGTCCTCCGCGTATTATATCATGTGTTAATTGAATGTAAACAAGCAGGAGCCCGACAGAGAGACAAGAGTCACTGGACTGATTTTTCTGTGATCATCATCTTCACATATGCGCCGGGTTTGTGTCTCCTCGTCGGTGCTTCATTAAAAAGATGTTGCCGCTCAATACACAGCAGCTCACTTCACTCTTAAATGAACTGTATAATGATGTTGTCCCGTCTGCTCGTTGCAGCCGACAGTAAAGTGTCCACATTCATGGAGGATCACGGTGTTCCAGCATCTTTGGCTCAACAAAACAGGCTCTTTAACCTTTGACATATAAAATCTGTAATTTTTTCATCTTTTCTTTAATAATAGGGATTTTGTGTTATTTTCCATTTTATCTGGTTCACTCTTTGTTGCTAAGAGCTAATTGCTGTGACGGCCTCTTTTTGACAGAGGTAAACAAAGTGAAGGAGTCGGTGCGGAGGTGTATTAAAGTCGCTTTCAGTGGTCAGAGGAGTTCAGATCCTCCACCACATGAAATGTAGACTCCATTACAACATCAGCACAGTCTGCCTTCAATGTCATGCAGCTTTTAATGCAAAAAAATAAATAAATACAATGACAGGAGTGAACTTCATTGTCTCATTTTTACATCATCTGTCATCCTCCCTGCTCCTCTCATCATGACCTTAAAATAGCACTCTTGGTTATTCAGTTGTTAATTAAAAAACATTGGATATCACACAACTCAGTTCCATGTTCAATTATATCCTGAAGCAAATCAAAAGCCTCAGTAAATGAACTGTGTTATCTGACCACACACATCAGCATGTCTTGGCCCACTTCTAACATGATAACAAAAAAAAAGACTATACTTGTACTCACAAATGGCCGTACATGGTCACACGTGATCATTTATATATTTGATAGGACCTGTAATCTGTCTTCTTGTGATTTTTCACATGTGAAAAATTTTGCACATGTGAAAAATTTTGCACATGTGAATTATGTTATCTGCACATGGGAAACATGTGGTTTTGGCCCAATTTTATGTGAATCACATGTGAATTCACATGTGAACCCATTTTCCACATGTGTAATATGTTTTACACATGTGCTCTACATGAGGAAAATTGGTTTCCACACGTGTTTCTCTCCTCTCAGGCGACTCAGAGGAATCTGCTGTCAGCTGTCATTTCAGAGTGTTTTCCTCTTTTACTTCCCTCGTGTTTCTGTTTGTCCTGTTTGTCGTTGCTGTGGGTTGGTCTGAGGTCTCTTAAGCTCCTGTTCCCTCCACCTTCTCCACCACACCTGGGGCCTCATTTATCATTGTGGATACACGCTTTTTTACACGCTCTTTCCCCCATTTTGTGCGTACGCACTTTTCTCCGCCTAATTTGGGATCTATCAAACCAAAACTTGTCGGGAGTAAGAGCAAAAATTTACGACCAGTCCGACCATGGCGTACCGGCATTTACACGCTTTTTGAAGAACAAGAGGAATTGGCGACGCCGCTGCAGAGTCAGAGAACTGCAGTATGCGAGGGAGAGAGGAGCGCGGACACTGTTTGAAGTAGTGGTGGTGATGATGACCCCCCCCCCCACCACCACCACCGCACACGTGTTGACGTCGGCACTTTACATGAAAAGCACAGCGACTCAGATTTTTCCCCTGTGCATTTACACTAGTTTGCTCCTAAATACTGGCTTTATAAAACGAATTTCGTTTTCTTTTGATATCATATTGATATTTTTCCCTTGCATGTAGGCTACACCTCTTCCACAACCCGTCTGTCCAGTCTGGAAAATAATTTCTGCGACGTGCGTGTGTTACGTAGCCAGACTGGACACACACAAGCAAGCAGCAAGCACAATAATGTCGGCGCAAATCAAAGCAAATGAGAAAACATGATCGATATTTTTTGTGTGAATAATATTTATTGTATTTAACAAAAATGGGTGCTGCCCAACATCATTTTAGGAAAAGTCACAGACTGGTGGACTTCAATGTTTTTTTTTTGTTTTTTTTTAATATATAGCTATGCACAAATGAAAGTCAAAGTCTTCCAGTGAACGGAAGTTGGGGGTTAGTGGAAAGGGGTGCAAAGTAACTGGCAGTGGAAACCCTGCTTTAAATTATTATGACATAATCTAAAATAAGGGGCAGAATAAATATGATTCTTCTTTCTGTTCTGTTTCATTTAGATTTGGGAGTTTTTTTTGTTTTTATTGTAGCCTTTCAATGCAAGATGATGTTTCTGACTGATATTTCCGTGTTACCGTGTATCTCGCTTTCAGAGAAATTCCGCTTCATTCTCAGTGGAAGACGGTGAAGACAACAGACGGACGGTCTGTTGTCTTCACCGTCTTCCACTGACGTCATTCCACACGTTTCCAGAGTGCACATGGCTACTTAATATGCACGTAACTGATTTGCATTGACCACATATGGTTGTGTGGGGCTGTTTAGGGGGCTGGGTATGAGGCGTGTTCACATCCACGCTTTTCTCAGGTCCGGTGTGATCTATCAAGGGAAATACCGCGCAGCCGTGTGTACGCGGAGTTTGATAGATCTGAAAAGAGTGTATATTTTTTGGTCGTACGCACATTTTGCCTTTCCGTCGTACTGAAAATTTAAGAGGACTTTTACACGCTCTTTGATAAATGAGGCCCCAGATCTCTGCCCAGTCCTCAGCTCCACCACCTGCTGCACTGCAGTGTGGTTCAGTCTCTCATTGTGCTTTCACACTTCAGCCAAGCACTATTTGTGACCCGATCCATCAAAATGAGTCACAGTGACCCAAATTTCAAAGTTGAGATTTTGGTATCAATGGAAAGATTAGAAAATAAGCTTTAAAATGATACCCTAGTCAGAGTCATACATTTGATGGTTTTCGAGATGTGGCCATTTGAATTACGATCTCCTACTCTCTTATTCCGTTCTAAAACCTGAGAAAATAGCAGTTAAAGTTTTTGCCAGTGATGCTGGCATCTGTTCCTGTACCACGTGATTACAGGCAACCTATACGGTCCCTTGTTGTCATAGATGCAGCATTCAATGACCCTCGGAAAGCAGGGAATCTCACAATTCAGATGCTTTTTACAGCTCGTTTCTATCATAAACGGTTCAGAAGTTGTCATGTTTTGTTGACATTTTGTAAAACATGTGCAAGCGTGTACGTTCGGGTTAGCATCGATGCTACGTTCGGTTTAGCATCGATGCTACGCTCTGTTAGCGTCAATGCTACGCTCTGTTAGCGTCGATGCTACTCGGTTTAGCATCTGTTTCTGTACCCGTCCCTGCTCGCCATAGAGGCGACATTCAATGACCGTCGGAAAGCGGAGAATCCCGCGATTCAGAAGCAGTTTACAGCTCGTCTCTATCATGAACGGTTCAGAAGATATTTCATGTTTTGCACCGAAGCAACACTCATTTTCAGAGGGTTTAAGTTGCAAGTCAACTTTAATCATCATTTACGTGCCTTTTCTCAATGATCTGGACTGTGAAAGTTTGGGAGATTGTTTTTGAATGTCATTGCTTTGAAATTAGGGTAAAAACATTTTTTTGATTTTCTATGGGTTTTCCATGTTATCAGCTGATTATCTAAAAATAGAACGTTGCGACTTCCGACTCATTTTGATGGAACGGGTCACATTTGTTTGAGCTTGCTCTATTTTTTTTTTGGGACATTTTAGCCATGGGCTTCCTCCACGTTCTTCAGGTTTTTGCCTTGTCATCCTCCGTCTGTTGCTCTGCCAGCTCATCTCATGTCTGATCAGTCGACTCGCCACCTGAAGCCACACCAGTCTCCCTCTGAGGATCTCCACCTGTCTGCTCTGCTCCGCCGGATGCTCCATTCCCCTCATCTCCACCTGTCTGCTACCTTGTTCCCCCACCTTCACCAGTAATCAAACGGCCCCAGGTCTTTTCCCTCCTGCTCTAAACCCTCCGTCTGCCTCACAAGCCAAATCCTCCCCTCAGTATACAAAATTTGCAAATAAGAACAGAACTTAAAGGGGCGGAGTTTAGCTCAGTTGGTAGAGCACCCGCCCCATGTGTTGAGGCTATAGTCCTCGCTGCAGGCGGCCCCGGTTCGAGTCCCGCGTCGGACGGCCCTATCCTGCATGTCATTCCCCCCATCTCTGCCTCCCATTTCCTGTCACACTCTCAACTGTCCTATCAAATAAAGGCATGAAAAGCCAAAAAATATACTTAAAAAAAAAAAAAAAAAAAAGAACAGAACTTAAAGTCCTAATGTGGATCTTTTTTCTTTTTTTTTTTGTGGGTCCTCCGACATTTGTGTTGGGGTAACGCCAACATGATTTTAACCCTTCTCTTGTGTGGGTCACCACTGACCTGTTTTTAGGTTTTTAATGCATAATGGTACCACATAAATTTATTTTTCTAAAATTTCTAAAATGCTCCGGTTAAAATTATGGCATTAGTGATCTGAGTCGATTTTGACCCGGGTATAACGATAAGAACAATAATGAGAGTTCAAACTGAAATCATAAGTGCTAAACCAACCTTTTCATGGATGAGGAAGCCTAACAACGTAACCAAGAGATGGGAAACAAATGGGATGATAAATAGTTGTTTTTAATGTGTTTTACAGCTGATTTAAGACTCGGGTCAAAACTGACCCTAACACCATGGTAGCAGAAAGCTGACAAGAGGAAGGTTACATTGAAGTCAAGGGGTAAACTGACCAAGGGGCCGATACCAAAAAATATTAAGGAAGCCTAACAATGTAACCAAAAGAAGAAAAATAAATTGGATCAAAATTTTTTTAGTGTATTTTACAGCTGATTAAAAACATGTGAGATGGCAGCAGAAAGCTAAAACAAGACAAAGGTTAAAAACTATCCTTTTATAGTAAAACATTTACATAGTGGAACTTGATCAGAGAATCATCATAGTACACTGGAGAATTCTCCTCTTCCCTTCACCAGTAGGGTCTAGACCCTGAGGGATTTCCACACAAACACACAAAGCATCTTCCCTCTTTGTGGTGTAATCCTCAAAGACCCTCAGATCTTTCACTTGTCCTCTTTCTGCACATGGTATTCAAAGTTTACTGACATGGAAGTCTCTAGTGGCTGAGCTGCACTTACTGTAGCTGTGATGATGGCCAGTTGCTCTTCCAACTTCAAATTAGCAATGTTTTCTCACAATGTTATTGTGTTGTGCAGTCAAGCTTGACCGAGCTCCAAAATGTTTCTAATCTTTTACGGTTAATGATCAAAGGGTGGTAATGCACTAGCTTTTTTTATTTATTTATTTATTTTTTACCTTAGATTATGTGCTTGTGTTATTTTCAAGTCAACAAACTGAATCAAGTTGAATTAAAGGAGAAGTGCTGTTTTTTTACAACCTGGACCTTAAAATACAGTCATTTACTTACCCCGATTACTTTGGTGTCATTAGGAGTCCTTTGATATTTAGGTCCATTCGAGAGCCGTGTATATCCATAGCTATATGGGAGTAATCGGGGCACAGAAATGCAGCCTAACGCATTATCCATTATATATTTGTATATTTATATATTTTGTTATGATGTACTAGTACTGTTCCCCTTTGCGTCCGCAGTTGCCTGTTATCGTCATCCGGGGTCTGTAGACTGACCTACTAACCTCTCAGCTGGATGATGTCATCTCTAAGTGCTGTGTGCAGCTGCAGCACGGCTCACTCACTCATTCTTTTAACTTTAATACCCCTGGCTAAACAGAAGTGCTCTGTAAAAATGACGTTTTTTTTCCAACAGTTGACTTGTTTATGCTGCTAGGTATATTCAACATGGTTGAATATTAGTCAGATTATGAGGTTGTGGACAACAACTTTGAATATGATGGGCGTCCTTACAGTTTTGAGTATACGGATGATGAGCTCTTTGAAAGGAGGATGAGAGATGAACAGCTGGCCAGATAAACAACAACACGCTGCACCTCCGTGACTAGATGGTAACTAGTGTTGTTGTTGTGGAATAACACTAGTGAATCATAACAAAATATTGGTGAAATGAACGAGTTTTGCGGCGGATAACGTGCTATTTAGAAGCAGTGCCCTGATCACTCCCATGCAGCTCTCCAATGGATCTAAATATCGTCAGAAAGACTCCTAATGACACCAAAGTTATATGGGAGAGTAATGACCGTATTTTATGCCAGAAATAAGGTCCAGGTTGTAAAAAACTGCCTTTCCTTTTTAAAGTTTTTGCTGAAATCTTCTTATTCCACCATACACAACATCTTTCCCATGATGCTTCAGGCTGTCTTGACAGATGAACTTGAGTCAAAGGATGGATATGTGTGAAGATGATGAATCCTGTCACCTCGGCAGGCAGGCATGCATCGATATGTTGAGCACCGGTATACAGTGTATATAGGACAGAGTGTAGGCGGATACATCCATACATAATGATTGATGTGTCTGCTGCTGGTCACATTAGCATCTCCAACGAGACCCCCTGTCATTCCTGTAGGGTTCATGGTAAATCCATGAATATTACACACAAGGCCTCACTACTCACCCCCGCTTTCCATAAATTACAGGTCTTTGCTAATGTGACATCCATCTGCATCTGTTGCTAATGGCTACACACCTTTTCATTAGGCTGGTTGCTATAATCAAGGCTCCTGTCACGTATTGCCCTAATGATGTCATTAGACCTTGCTCTGATTTTGTGAACTGTTTCTTAGTTGTGTTATTTTATTCATAAAATAAATTAATTTGTGAGTGTTCCTTAATTGTGAAATGATTCAGATGAGGAAGAAATTACATCATTAAGAATGAAAGTTAAAGGACCCATATTTCATTTCTTTCAGAAGAAGATGTAGCTAATAAGATCAAAACTTTGTCTCCTTTCTCATGCTTCTCTTTATAAGAACAGGTCAGAGAGCCAATCAGAAGACAGAAAGGATCTGAACCTCATTCTGATTGGCTTGCCATTTTCTGAGTAATTAAACAACTTTGAATTTCTGTAAAAATCACTTCTTCCAAACTTATATTCACACAGGTATTGTTTACAAAACCTAGGCTAACAGTGGTGGCTTGCAATTTTATACTTTCAAAATAACACTCAACTCTAAATAATAGTTAGATGATGTGTGTGTGCAGCACATTATGTAGAAAATGTATTTAAGGCTTGAATAATGCTCTTGAGTTAGTAAGTTTGTGAGGCATCATCATGCAAAAAGGTTCAACACATTTCCCTTCCAAATGTATCCAGATGGTAGAGTACAGCTTGTTACACACACTTAGTGTATGAGGTTTTTTTTTTGTTATATGTGTATGCTGCTCAGACAGAGCTGTGAACTCCCTCAGAGGAACAGAACAGCATCCAGCCACTGGTTCAGATGTGTGAACGACTCATGGGTCTAATTTAAGATCCATGAAGTTCAAGTTTGTTCAAGAACACATCGAATCAGTGGACAGAAAGATTACGTTCACTCCAGAGGATGTTAGGAACAACTGCTTGCCTTCCATGGACTGTGGTGTACACACTGAAGAAGACAGGGGCTACTGCATTGGGTAGGAAACCCACACAGACAAACAAATACTCTACTCTCCTGTTCACACTATCAATCTAAGAGTGATCACAACCCTGCAACACTGAGCTGATAAGTTACCAAGTGCCCAAGTCAAGAAAAAAGAGCACCAGCACTTGACTAACTAGACCTTTGTGGAAAAGGCTGGAAGATCAAGAAAGAACACAAACACCAGAGTATCTGCAAAGCTTGGAGGATTTTAAACAAAGATTTAATCCCTGTGTTTTTCAAACCCAGCAATAGACAGACAAAAAACTGATACACCCCTAAGACTGCACTCCTCACACATAAAAGCATGGTTCAAAACAGGAGAGTCAGCTCATCAGGACTAGACCAAAGGAGACTATTTCAGTGACAATGATGTTTGCATTTTGGATGAGGAAGACAGGTGTATTAAAAGAACGAAGGAAGCTCATTGTGCTGAAGTTGAGAGGCCATCCTTGAACAGAGGAGGAGCTACCTACTTTAACCAACCAGAAACAACCATCCACACTAAGCCTCATTGTTGACCTCAAATGACCTTAAAGGGGAACTATGCAAGTCCACTCGCTTTCCCACTGTTTTGGTTACGCTGAAAAATCAATAAATGGAGCGGTGGAAAACGTTACATAACATATACGATGTTACGGTGCGCCTGTCTGTGTAGTCTTAAAGGACAATTCCAGGCGAATTCAACTCGGGGGTGTATTTTCCTATCATTTTAGGTCTAAAAGAAGGAATCTGAAGATTTTCAGTTTAATCGCTCCTGTTTTGCGGTAGTTGCGTCTGTCCCCGCAACACCACGGCAGCAATGAATGGGAGTGGATGTAAGTTCCACTGTTTAGGCTGTTTACAGCCCTCAAAACCGCAATTTTTTTCCACAGACAGCAGAGAAGAGAGCTGGGACACCGGGGCGGCGGCCAGGTACTACACTGATGTTGCATGGTTGGTTTTCAGCCGTGAGACGCCAGGTGAAGACAGAGAGCCTCCGTTGTCACTCGTAACAAGTTACAAGTCATGTAGTTAACCATCACAATTACTCCAGAGCTTTTTAATGAAGATAAAAATGTAGCCACGGGAGAAATCCTGCTTAGTTCCTCTTTAACAGGTTCAATGACACTATAGCGCAACCAGGAGCGCTGACCAACCATGTGCTATCAATGACCCCACCAAGGTTAAACACCAGTCAGAAGTGAAGAGGCCTCTTGGATGAGAGGTGAAACATCTTCAAGAATCTACAACCAAGTTCAGTTGACCTACACTCAACCTTCTCAGATTGTGTTTAATTTACACAATCCTTCTCACAAACGCACAAACAAACCGACAGATAGCTGAGTGATACGACACCTTCAGGTAAAAAAAAAGTAAACTTTCAGTGGACTCAGGCTCCTTGAGTGTTTGGATGAACATGGCACTTTATTCTGGCTGCATAAAAAAATCCCCTCTAAAAGATAAACCCTGATGTAGCCGATGCACTCAGTCCATCATACTCTATATTTTCTTTACAAACCAGAAGGGCACTAAGTGTAGAGTACAGACTTCCTCCAAGGTGAATGTCAAACAACACACACCAGACCTCACAGAAAAAAAAAAAAAAAATTCATAGTAAATGATCTGGATCTGGCCCCCAATGTAATGGGTATCTGTCCTGCCAGTGTGTGTGTGTGTGTGTGTGTGCTGGCTTTCTGTTTACAAACCCAGATTAATTGACTTATGAATCCAAGTTTGTTCCAGCATTTTATGCACCACACAGAATTCCACTGAGACCACTAGCTTTTAAAACACAAGTCACACTGTGGTTCTTGGTTTCATCATGAACACCCACTTGTTTGACTCTCATATACAGTATTATCCCCCCAAAATATAACTGCTGAAAGAGAAAAGAGAAAAAAGAAAAATGAAGATTAAAAAATAAAGTCAAAGTAAATATTTGTGACCTACTTTAAAACATTTGTGCCTTTAGCAGCAATCAGTGGACTTTGAGCCTGAAAGTTTGGAGTTGTTGGTGGAAAGTAAGTTTTGATCTTTTCGCTATTGTAAACTTTGAAATACTTACAATAACCTCAGGCTCATCTGTAAAACAGGGCTTCAAGATCCGATGATTTAAAACAATAAACATCTACTTCATTACATCAGAGCGTTTGCACATCACATCCTTTAGGGAGCACAACAGTTCAGTGGTTAGGCCGGAAGTATGCCTCCTAAATGGCACCATTTTGGCCGCTGATGGCCAAAATTTCAAACTGGTTTATAAATACCTGGGAGCACCTGTCCATTCTGCTGTCAGAAGTGAAAGCCAGACTCAGGTTCCCATATTGAAACCGCTCCTTCTTCATCATTTCTACCAGGCGTACCCTGAGTTTCCGAGTTATCAAAACTCTTTAGGAGTTCCAGGGAGGGTGGAAACGGATTTTCATATAATGGCGGTAGATAGAGCTCACTTTAGAATCGTCCAAAACACACACTATGAAACATCCAAATACCTCCATACTGCTTGTCTGTACTGACCCAAGTGTCCTGAAACAGCAACATGAAAAAGTTGTTTGGAAAAAATTAAGGTGATCTCTGTTTTTATCCTTGTTGTAGCAGTAGCTCCCAGTGGCTCTGTTGATGGTTGTGCGCATGCACCAGATTTGCTGCGAGATGTTCGTTCGTCGTTGTAAACCATTGGACGTATGATGTAAACACGGAATTTGTTGCCAGCTGAACCCCCCCTGGAACTCCAAAAGCGTTTTGAAGTTCCCTTGCATGACGGAGTAGAAAATTGGTGAATTATTGATTTTGGGTGAAGTATCCCTTTAAATATGTCACATTCACTCTCCTCCTTAGTTGAACTGTTCTACTGTTGCCTGGTTAAATAAAGGTTGTTAATGATTGTGATGATGATGATGATGATGATGACGATGATGATGATGATGAGAGATGTGACCACATGTTCTGCTGCTGCTAGGCTAACTGTAGCATCATTAGCTTCCATACAGTAGGCTACAAATTCTCATTAGATTCCACAATGCTGCTGCTTGTTTGTGCAACTCACTCTGTCTGTGGAAGATTTGTGTGTGAATTATTTGACCCACAGTTCATTTTCAAACAGTGAAATCACCATTATTGTGTGGTCTTTTTCTTAGTTGAACATAATCACATATCAAATATTAATTTTCACAACTTTTGTTTGTTTGTTTTAAATGAGTTAAATTAGTTTTGTTCAATTAAACTTTCCTGCCAGCTCTTATCATGCCAGTTGATAATATGATTTAGTGTGTATTCCCATGTTCGTAAACAAAGCTACAATTAATTAAACTACCATGAACAAACTCCCACACTGGGAAACTCTGGTTACACAGCTTTGGAGATGACAAATAAAAAAAAGGTTGATGACTCATGAGTGCATGGAATCTCAATTAGCCATTCAACACACAGTAAACTATTGAGTGGCAATTACGCAGATAGTCGGGGGTGAGTCACTGAGTGAGTGGTGCCACTGGACTCTCACAGATTCCTGAAGAGACAAACAAGACGATGACAGATGCTTTGAGTCTCGACCGAACACGTATCACATCCCAGCTGCAGCTGAACATGGTCATCTGCTCCAGTATACCAGGCAGTGCTAGAGAGTTTAATCAGATGTGAGATGTCATCATGGTATGGCAACCTCTCCACAAAACAAAGACTAAGCTTGTCCGTCTAGTACACATGGCTAAAATGTGTACCATCAACAAAGGTCATTGGGAAAGCAACAACCAGACCCGGCAGTCCATCTGCCAGCAAACTGTTTTTAGGCAAGCTCAGAGGAAATGACCCCTCTCACATCCTTTACTCTTTACGTTTGACCTCCTACAGACGATACAGAGTCCCTTGCTGTAAACTCAACCGTTTTAAGAGTTATTTTATCCCAACTTACATCAAATTTCTTAAAGAGATACGCCAACTTTTTTTTTCGTGTCTTGCCTCACTCCTAAATTAAGCAGATAGACACCATCCTTTCAACTGTGTGTGCAGTAACAATGGAGATACAGGCAGAGCTGGCGCACCGCTAATTGGCTTAGCTCAAACGCTTGAAATGCATAGGTAGTGTTAGCCTGCCTCCACCTAAAGTCATCAGAGAAACTCTTCAGCAACTCTAAATGGAAACTGACGGGCCGATCTTCGTCTCAGAGCTGACAAAACTCTTCGGTAAGGCATCTTGAGCGGTCAAATGCCGGTAACGGGACAAGATCGGTCAAAACGGAGGGTTCAAGCAAAGACGCTTTATTTTGGTTGAAGCTAGCTACATCGAGGGTTACCTTCCTATTTCAAAGTAAAAGCACGAATTCTATCGTCATGGTTTTCTGTATGTAAAGGGCAACGGGTGTTTTATTTTGTGAAAGCAACCAGAAGTGCGTCGCCAAATTTGTCCGAACAAAATTGTAAACAGCTGGTATTTAGACAAATTAACGACACACTGCTGATCTAAATGGCTACTTTCTCGCCTAAACATGTTTGAAATGTCGATAAAGTGATATTCAGTATTTACAGAGTTTAGAGCTAAAATGAAATCAGCTTCTGACTGCTGATTTCGGCTCGGGTAGGAGACAGGCTAACAACAATGCTTGTCATGGACTCGGGAGTGAGGCGAGACACGAAAAAAATGTTGGCGTATCCCTTTAACAACACTGCTTGAGTTGATACAATAATTCTCATAGCTCTCTTACTATGGTGAATTTATGAGGTGTATGTGTGTGCTATGTTGTGGGATTTGTGCAATATGTGGAACCTTTTTTTTGTCATGTGGCCATCAAGGCATTTATGGCGCAGCTACAGAGTCCAAGACAAATTTCCCTGAACGCGACAATACAGTTTATCATATCATAAGTATCACAAAATAAATGTCAAACAAATAATTCAATGTACATGGATTTTTATGACAGGCTATGTTATCTTTTTGTATTTCCTGACCTCATACATTTACCACTGTAGCTCTACTAACAGGGACATTCAGTACACCGATCAGCCGTAACATCATGACCACCTGTCTAATAGTGTTGGTCCCTATACTGTGCTGCACTGTGTGTTCTGACAGCTTTCTATCAGCAGTCTGTTGGATGGGAGCACACAGGCCAGCCTTCTCTCTCCACATGTATCAATGAGCCTGTGGCCGCTTCACCACTGTTCCTTCCTTGGACCAACTGTTGATAGATCCTGACCACTGCAGACCTGGAACAAGAGAGAGACCCAGTCGTCCTTGTTAGACTGGATCAGATCTTTACGCTGAACATTGTTCCTGTTTCTAACTTTGAGGACAACATGTTCACCTGCTGCCTAATATATCCACCCACTAACAGGACCAATGATGAAGTATTCACTTCACCTGTCAGTGGTCACAATGTTAGGCCTGATCAGTGTGTATACAAAACATTTTCTATACAGATTGTGATTAAAAGGCTAAAACCACTGTGATATCACACAATAAGATTGTTGAAGATAATTTCTTTTTCATAATTAGAATTATTCATGTGTTTCTTGATTTCCAGTTCCAATTTTCTCAAGGTTTTTCCCTGCAGCTTTCCCTTCTCACACTGAATCTTTGCATCTGCCAGCGCTGCCTGCTTCTTCAGATGCAGGCCATACAGATGTCTGACAGTTTGTAAAACACATATAATTAGCAGAATTGTGGACACGGTGGATAATCTTCAGGCAATACTCATTATTTTTGCGGGCAGGCTGTCAGGGTGTTCAGCATGATATTTTTTATGACCACCACTACTACATCACTGGCTTCCCATTAAAAGCAATGGAGCAAAAAGAGTAATAGATTTATTTTTATTTTTATAAAATATGTGACATATATACTGTAGCCCTAAATATTGGTTAAAGTAAGAAAATAAGAATGAAAATAAATGTGTGAGCAGGCATCTTCCAAATAATTTATATGCCTCATTTGAACATTGTTCTAAACAATTTATTGAAGCACCAGATTGCATAATGTTTTATCATTTGTGCTGTATGAACTTTACTTTAGATTATAAGAAATTTGTGCCATGAATCAACTTCCACTGCTCACCATTAAGGCAAAGTGCACAGCTATTAATTTGTGAAAGGAACTGGAGTTTTGATTATACACAGTTTTGGATTACTTTCACATTCAATGGGAGTCCGGGTCCACAACAGTCTGTCCATTCTGTGGTCGAAAGTGAAAGCCAGACTCAGCTTCCTATGTATATCAAAACCGCTCCTCCTACCTTCACTTCTTCTGCGAGGATTGGACTGTGCTACCACCACTATTCGACTACAGGGATATCATTCAGCCATTCGTTTTGCCTCCAGTGCCCCTATAGGCCCACCACAGTGACCTTGTATACCCCTACCCCCACCAAAAAAAAGAAGAAAAAAAAAAAAGGTACACCACACCTGTCCTCGCATCGGTGAATCTGTGATCAATCACTGTGGTCTATTAGGCTGCGTTCAGACTGCAGGTGAACCGGATTCAAATCAAATTCCTTCTCAAATCAGATCTTTAGGGCTGAATTCTTTTAGTGTCCAAATCAGATTTGGCTCTGTTCAGACTGGGCCACATTATTGATCGATCTCAGATCAATACACGTGTCATCCAGCGCATGTAACCCTAACCCTAACAATAACGGCGCCATCCATGAGCCGTCTCCCCACAGATTAATGAGGCATTTTGTTTCGTTCTCTGTCCAAGGATGGATGTTCTTAACGTCTTTCATTGACTGCTCCATTCCGCTGATATCGCTCCACAACTCGAAATAGGCGGGCGCTGGGCGGACAGAGGGCAGTCAGAGGGCGGTCTGGCGCGGCGTAGAGTGACGTCACGGACAGTCAAAACCGATCTGAGTGTTTGGAACTGTTCAGACTGCGTTGCATCTGTCCAAATGTGATTTGCAACTACCTCCTGAAGGTGGTTTCGATCCGTTTTGTGACTGTTCAGGCTTCCGGTTCCAATCTGGATGGGCTAAAAATCAGATTTTGGCTGGCAGTCTGAAGCAGCCTTAAAGTAAGCTGTGGCCGCACACTTACTTGAATTAGTTACCTGGCTTGACAAAGTAGCCCCTCCTCAGCCTGTTTTGGCATTTAAACAACAAATTAAACCCTATATCCTGGATTTCTTTTTTCTACTTTGGAACAACAGGCCCCTGCTCTTGTTGAATCCTAGAATAAAAACATAGCACATACATCTCTTTAAAAACGAAGCTCATGGGCACTGATGATGTGAATGTGCACTGCCTCTGCTTTATTCTTTTTAATTCACTACTCCCAATTAAGACCACTCCATTCTGCTTTCTACTGAATGAAGTGTTCTTAATAGATGTTCCCCTCATTTAAAAAAAGAAAAAAAGAAAAGCTTATTAACATCTTAGTGTGAGACCACCTGTATTTTCTGTCCTTCCTTTAATGCTGCATGAATAAATATGAGATGAACAGATGTCAGGCTTCAGAGGAGCTTTTCAAAGTGTAAGTATCAAAGTAAAGTATCAAAATTAATTCTGAACGTTGGTAGATAGAGTAAAGAATAGTTTAGTTTGTTCCGTAAGTCCCTCACCGCGGTGCTCTGAACAAGAATGAGAGGATTTGAGTTCTCGTATTCTGAGTAAGATCATTAAAATGAACGGATGACCTCATGCAGAGCCACAGAGGATAGAAAAAAAAACGGTGAGTATATTATAAAGATTGGATCAGCTAATTACAATTAATCATTCATTAATGCTTCACTGATAAGAAGTCAGCAGTGTCAGTCATCTGGGAAAATTGCCGTATCCCCTCTGTTTATTTTATGATGTCACAGTGAAGTCGACCTTTGATCATTTAGATACGAGATGTCGTCATAGATCCTGTTAAACAATTGTGTTGACGCGTGTCATGCATTCTTGAGTTACAGCCAAATATATTTTGTGACACATAGATGACATTGACCTCTGACTTTTGACCAACAGAAATAATCAATTTGTCCTTGAGTCCAAGATTTAAAGAATTTCCCCTGAGGGATTAAATCCAATTCCTGAGATACTGCATCCACAAGACTGGGGCGAATGGATACACTGTAGATGCTCCAGCAGCTGTATCACCACCTGCTTCCCCCACATGATGCTTGTCTCCTTTTAAACACCAAGCTGAGGAGATCAACAACTTTTATGCTATGATTGTTAAATAAAAAATAAAAAAAGATTGTTAAGCTTCCAAGGTAACAATAAGCCAGTCTCAGGATCCAATGAGTTTGGAAGGGATTTTACATTCTCAACCCAAATCCTTTGGAAAGGCAGAAATGTTTGATCCAATTCAAATCATTCTGCCAAATCCTCATTCTGCAATTTTGGTCACACCATTTATACCAATTTCATCAATTAAATGTTAACTTGGTTTTAAAAAATTGCAGAATAAAGACAGAATAAACTTTTCATACAAAGGGATTCTAGAGTAATGTAAAGACAGCATAAGTCCAACCTCTCTAACCGGAAATTAGTTTCACCTTAATAAGATCACTGAACTTTAATTTCATTTAAGCTGTGATATTACAGTCCGTGTTGCCTACACCTCTGCACCCAGGGTTTCACTCAAACTTCCTCTCTGTTATGGGTGATGTGAACTGTCCAAGCTGCAGGTTGGTGCCTATAGGTACGTGAGACAGCTGATGATTTACTGGATCTTCTAATCTACAGAGTTCCAGTCGCCCTCCTGGCCGTGACTGACTCCACCAAACTTCTAGCTAATCCAAAAATGGGCAAACAGGTGCAGTTTCTACCTTTTTTGTCATTATCATACTCTTGTACTGTGCTGTAGCTATAAAAGAGAACAGATAAAATGAAGTCAGACTAACACATCAAAATTCAAACTGTGTAAACCTGTTTAGAGTGTGGGAGATTTAAAATACAGAAAAAAAAACATTTGATGAGCACAAGGGAGTGCTGAGCACTGTACACAGAGAAGACCCCAGATTCAGATTCAGCTCTGATGAGGAGGTGATACTGAGCCAACATCTTCTAATGATCTTTCATTATCACAGCAATTCCAATGTGACTTTATAGTAATTGAGGATCTAAAGTTTTAGGTTAGAGCACTTTATAGTTATTAAAGTACAGGGAGTGAGACATTTAGAGACATTAGATGAATGAGAGCATCTAAAGCATCACTTTACTATCACTGTGTTTTAGAAATGATGGGAAAATAAAGTTTTATATGCCAGGGTTTTAAAATTAAAAAAGTTAAACAGTTCCATTATCCCTGATGGATCCTGGGCGGGTGGGTACAGAAGATGGAGTCTGATGCTCTTCGACACGGTGAGGCTCGGGCATGAAGTGGGAGCAGGATTAAAAAGGACCAAAGCCAAAAGCCCTCTTGTAGAGAAATGCGAAATGGAAAAACGCAGTCTTCCAGAGCTCCAGCACACGTAATTGGCAGCTGCATGAGCGATACCACATGTCGTATTCAGCGGCCTGTAATGATCACTAATAGAGATGCAGCAACAAGGTCTAGGGCGGACTCTGAATGCAGGGTTTTTTTCTTTACCCGGTTAGGAAATTAATGATCTACCCAGCAACTCTGCTAATAACAGCACATGATGTGAAGGTGCACTGTGAGGAATATGCTGCATATGGAATTCTATAAATCTGTATAAAGCTGAATATTTGTGTGTGTGTGTGTGTGTGTGTGTGTGTGTGTGTGTGTGTGTGTGTGTGTGTGTGTGTGTGTGTTTCATCGCCCTGGAGCTTTCACCTTCAGTTATTGGAAGTGCAGGGGATGTCTTTCATTGTGTCAGCAGAGTGTATATGTGTTTGTCAGAAAAATGCTGTCATTGCCAGGTGAAATACTGCTGACATGTAGCAGTTAGTGCTGCAAATGCATTCACGGTTCTTATGTATGTGAGAAAGAGACAGAGAGACAGTTTTACTGACCGACTGCATTATACATTTATTTTGATCTGACACTTCAAGCTGTAAAGCGCTGATAACTGATGGGATTTTGAATGAAAGCAGTATGTTAATGAATGGATGACACATACAGCAACTCCAGTCCTAACAGTGTAGTGAACTGGGACCAGTGGTTATGTGATGGTGGATTGGCTTCTTACCAAACATATTGCCTTTACACACCTGAGATGTATTTTTTTGTGCAGGTAATTCACACAAACTCTGGTTTTCATCAGGATTCCTTTGACACAGACTGTGAATGTTACACAGTGAAAATGTGAAATTATGTTTTTTTGGGAGTGAGGTTGATTTTTCTGAGCTTTCGCCCGGTGACTAAATGCATCAACCAATCATGTTGCGTGGAAAGGAGGTGCGTCACAAACCTACATGGCAACAATGTCAACAATCTGTGTCCGTCACCACCCTGCCTTCTTTGACACGGGACACAAACATTACAAAGACAACGAAATGAAGGACAATGTGTGGTGAAGAAACAGGACAGTGATCAAACAAACAGTGTTGAATACGTCAACAAGAAGGCAAGGCAATTTTATTTGTATAGCCAGTAGTCGAGTTGTAAAAAAAATTCAGGGGGGATGGTCAATTTTTTTCACCTTAAAAAAAAGGGGGGGGGGGGTAGTGTAATTAATGTAAATTATATTTAAGCAATATATCACGACAGGCCGTGGTATATGCTCATTATACCACGGCTAAGGGGCGTTGTTCGGCCCGACGCGAAGCGGAGGGACATTATTTCAGGGGGGTGCCACCCCCCCCCATTCCCCCTCAACTCGACTACTGTGTATAGCCCATTTTTACAAACAGTTTGTCTCAAAGGGCTTTACATGGCATCATAACAATATCCTCTGTCCTTAGACCCTCACATCGACTGAGGAAAAACTCTATAGAAAACCTTTTTTAACAGTTTAACCCTTTAAAAGTTACTACCAAGAGGAAGTAGATATAAAATGAATAATATTGGGCCAAGTACTGATCCTTGTGGAACACCATAACTCACATTGGTATAGAAAGAAGATTTGTTGTTAACATGTACAAACTGAGTTCTGTTAGATAGGTAAGATCTAAACCCACTCAGTGCAGTTCATTTAATACCAGTTTGTGTTTCTATTCTGTCTATTAGGATCTGATGATCAACGGTATCAAAAACCGCACTAAGGGCCAGATCTACAAAAGGTTTACGTGTATCAAAATGTGTGCAAACGTGATTGCACTGCTTTGGCCTGCTGGTACCTGTCTGCTGCTTTATGACACCTTGGGAAGTCAGCCAGTGGTTAAAGCCCTCTTCAGCTTCATGGCTTCATGGCTTCTCTCACCAGTGGCTCACAAGTGGCTTCTTGGAGTGCTGCCACTGCTGGCAGCTGCATCCACTGCTGCACAGAGCCACTGCTGCACGTGGAAGTGAAGCCGACTATACCCAGCTCCCACACTAACTCTGGCTCCTCCCACAACAGAGAGTTCACACTCCATGTATTTGAATCAGACCTTCAACCCTATGTCTATCCCTGCAGTTGGTGGGCCCACAGGAAGATGGCTCCATGTCATTTCTCAGCCGTTTACCCGAGGGGACATTCAGTCCCTTAGCTCCGGGAGGGTGCTCTGGTTTCCCAGACTCAGTCTCGAAGATGGAAGGTCACCAGGTACTGTCTGAACGTCTCTTACTTTGGGTTCCCCCCCTCTGCCTTGGGGAGACCCTACCAGCGGCTAATGCCCCTGGCTTCCTGGATCAGAGACACATAAACCCTGTTAAGGTAGCGATTCATGGATGGGATAATGAGGGTAACCTCAGTCATTAAAACATGGTAACCTTGAAGTCATTAAAAAGGGGGTAACCTCAAGAGTCATTAAAGAGTCATTAAAAAGCTCAAAGTCATTAAAAACTTGCTGGACAAGACACAGAGGAAGAATGTGTGCAACAAAGGATATTTACACCTGCAGCTTTCTATTCAGTACATGTATATAGCTGTTGTTAGCAGCTGCATTTTATTACCCACACAACAAAGCACCATGACTTGATGAAAGGGGGAATTAATGGAGGCTTCTGTTAATGGACCGGTGATAAGAATACAGATCTAAATGTCACTGACGCAGACTCAATTTGCTCCTTTTTAGTCTCTTCTTTAACCTCCTTTTGATGCTTTTTCTTCCCTTTGTGTTGAACAATTCTACATGTGGCATGAATGTTGAGTTTCCAGACTCATTAGCAGTGTCCTGATCATTAGGGTGAATCTTTGAACTGCGAGATGAAGCGAGTCAGGGCCCATGATGGCTCTCTGATGGAAGCTGCAGACAAGCTAAATGGATTTCTCTCTGAACCATTCTTTAGCTGATCCTTGTCAGTTACAAATGTATGAATAAGAGCCTGTAGTTTGGCGCTATATTCACTGTGGATGGCTGCCCAGAGATTACAGGCATGTGGGGTTGTAGAACATATACAGTTGAGTGTGCATTTTATCTTATCTATCAGGGACAAGAAGTGCTGTATTTTTTTCCCCCCATTTTCTCCACATGACAACACCAGACTGGAATAATCCTGTGAATCATATGAGCACTTATCATGTTTCCTCTTGTATTTCATTTTGGTTTTCCATTATCATATAAACAGATACAGACGAGGAGACCTTTGCTATGGTTCAATGCTCTGCTGTGCGTTCAGACATATCTCCTACAATACAACCATGTTGAAACAAACATGTTTTTATTGAAAAATAAAGATGCCTTGCCAACTACTGTATATTTACTTGCATGTTGTGGAAATTGTATATATGTGTTTGTGATGCTGTATGTGTGTGCATGATTTGTGAACTTTAGAGCAAAAACCGTGGCAAATCTCTTCCTCGCACTGCCGAGTCTCAGCACATAATTAGACCACCTCAGGTGTGGAAGAGAAGAAGGCGGCGGCGAACATCCGGCGCTGCAATTAAAACTCTTGTGGCTTTGCATGACGGCTAACTGGCAGACAAGCCAGTAGCGAGCTTTTCCCTTTTGTCTCAGCACCCATAGGGCAACTCCTGTGGTCCATCAAAGCCGCCTCTATCAGCGCCAACAGCCACACACAGGCCGGGGTAAAACCCTGTACAAGTCTGATAAGGTGGGCAGCTAAATGTAAGCCGCGGGGTAAGCCCCCGTCATTATGCCCACATGCAGTCTACTGTAAACGATGAGGCCTATCTGCCTTTTGATTTCCATCCCCTCACAGAGGTTAGCTCCGTGGATTAAAGCAATCTTCAGTCCAGCAGTCACGTTCTGCTGGCAGAAGCCCGCGCTAGCAGAGCTATCTGTAGTCATGACAACTTCAGTGTGCCCATGACAAGGCTGAAATATGTATAATGATGTGAAGCAATTTTAAAGTTCAGATACAGTCAGTGAAAGCCCTTGACCATATACTGCATACTCCTTAAGCACCTGGACTTTCTCTGGATATGATTCCAGGAGATGTACAGTAAAGATTTAAAGGAAGCTTTGTGTTGAAATCCCATTTAAATTCAATTGTATGTCTTTTTTTCCATTTGCAGCAAACAGATCTTTGCTAATAGCATTGCCTTTACTCTCATGTCAGAAAACAATCTGCACATTCCCCTCTCTGTGTCGACATGGGAATCATACCCAGAATCTAATATTTGCATATTACTATTTGTTATTAAAGAACCAATTGCAACCAAAACGTATTTCAAAACCCTGTTGACATTTGTAGCTGGGTAATAAATGCAGCTTTGGAGGCCTTCTCAACAGTAGGTCCTGAGCTTGTCTTCTTATGTTAAAGATTAGGACGGTAGACAGTAAGTCTTTTTCTTTTTTAACAAGCACTATTTCCCATCAGTCCTACAGTAGGAGTTCACAGGCTAAATGTCACAGATTGACAAAGGAGGTGAGTGCACAAACAAGTGGAAGGACTGCAATTATCTCAGATACGTCCATAATAGCTGCAGGATGGAGTCAGCTGAACCCTGTGAAAGTTTCTTGACAGAGAAACACAGAAGAACGACTTTGTAGATGTTGGAGAACTTCATGGATAACGGCAAAACTAAAAACTGTGTGAATGCCAGACAGCTTTCTTTGTGCTCACACAATGAGGAAGGCTCAATCTCTAAGTGTCAGGGATGCTTGTTGTGTTTGAAACTGCTTTATTTTTTCATGAAGACTGATGAAAGGAATCCTGTGTGAGATATTGCATTATAAAGAAAACAGTGCAGACCTGCTCCATGCCCTGAAATAACTGTTCTGTTGTGTTTTGGCATTAAATAAAACTGACTTGATTTGACTTGACTAGTGGAACATCGGCTTGTCTGGAGGCCTGGGCTTGACGTCATGACCTTGGCTTTCCATACCGCTAATACAACACTGTTGTGAGCTACAGTTAGCAGCTACCTCGACATCTGTGCTGCCAATCAAATACATACATAAAAGGAGCATTTCTGATGCATTTCTGTGGACGCTCTGTTTTAACATGTGATAATCCCATATGCACATAATAGTTCAAATTAATGTGTATGAATTATTTAACTTATAGAAAATTGGAGGAATTTCATTTGTTGACATAACTAGTCTAAATATATATAGATGCTGATGCTATGAATAATATACTGTCCAAAAGACTGAGACCACAGTCTTAGGAAGGACATTAATTAACAGTCAAAAGTAATTAACAAAATGAATAAAACATGTTTGTTTTTTTTATCTGTTTGAATAATGTGTACAAAATGTATATAGTAATAATATACCTGACTGCAACATGTTATGCCATAAAAAAATAAACCATATAAACCATGGTTTGATAGATAAATATTTACACGTTACTATGTGTTTTTCATTTATGTTATATATCTCCATTCCATATCCAATGTAGATGTAGGCCTATGTATGTGATGATGTGATGTGAGGTATAATGGAAAGAAGATATTCTATATTAACTTAAGGGGAACACAAAAGAACACACAGGCAGGAACACAAAGGCAACACTAAGCACAAATGCAGACTAACTAACAAAAGGCAGTGGGGGAAAAAACTGAGGTAAAATACACAGGGAGAAACACGCCACAGGTGGGGCAATCACACACAGGTGAGACATGGGGTAATCACAGGAGGGAGAGCACAGGAAGACAGGAAATAAAAGAGGAAACAAGAGATTACCCTTGACAATCCCTCTGTAACTTGCTGGTTGTTTCTCCTTTCCACCTCTTCCTTTGTAAGTGAGTCAGCGGCAATAACAGAAATCAATAAAGTTAATGGTTTCTCCTTACTGTACACAGGAGTAAGTAACCGTCATATTCAAAGTAAGCTTATAATCAAAGCACATTATGGGGAAGAATAGATGAATAGAGCATGCACCCAGTGCTTTTCCCTAGTATTCTTCTTCTTCTTCTTTCTAGGAAATCCTAATTAACACTAGAACCGCCGTGAGGTCATTTTGACCTCTCTTGCTTCTTAAAATGCACGTAACTCTGTTTGCGTAAAAACCCTATGTCTCCCAGTCGGTGACTTTTCCTAAAAGTGTGTTCTACATCATCTTATGCGTTTTCATGATTCTAGTATAAAAGATAACGAAAAAAAGAGTGATTTTACCTAGAACCGCCAAGAGGTCATTTTGACCTCCATTCATTCTAATGCAAAAATGGTAAATGGACTGCATTTATATAGCCATATATATTATATAGCCAGCCAGACAGTTCAAAACACTTTATAGTAATGCTTCACATTCATGTACACACACATACTTTACAAAAAATAACAATAGTCATTGCTAGGCAACCAATATAGACGACTCATTAATTTTCTATTTTTCGAACAGTGTGTGTATATAAAAATTGTCAAAATTGTTACAAATTTCTTAATTCATGTCCACTTCTCATGAGAGCAAAGAACTGTCACTGTTATGTTCAATGTTTATGAGTAATGTTCATTTGTTATCTGTTTGACACCTGTTTTAACTGTTTGACAACTTTCTAATATCTGAACTCGTGTTGTTTTGTGGGATGAGGTCAAAATGACTAACTAACTAAATAACTAACTGTCTAACTAACTAACTGACAAACTGAGTGGCTATATAATATATATGGCTATATAAATGCAGTCCATTTACCATTTTTGCATTAGAATGAATGGAGGTCAAAATGACCTCTTGGCGGTTCTAGGTAAAATCACAATTTTTTTTCGCTTTCTTTTATACTAGTATCATGAAAACGCATAAGATGATGTAGAACACATTTTTAGGAAAAGTCATCGACTGGGAGACATAGGGTTTTTACGCAAACAGAGTTACATGCATTTTAAGAAGCGAGAGAGGTCAAAATGACCTCAGTCACTCAGTGCAAATTATGAAGTCCATCACCCCCCCCCAAAAAAAAAAAAAAACACTTATCGTTAAAAACAAATCACCAACATTTCTGTGGTGTCAAGATACAATTTATGTATTATCAGATTTTCGTCTTGATAACATAATTTTTGGATATTTTGACATTTTTTTTAAATGTGCCTTGACAACTGCTGCCTGGCTGGTGACTCCCTTAGTCCATTTATGAAGCCACACACCAATATTCATTTCCAGCCAATTAGCTCAATCAGTAGGGTGGTTCTTGGTGTCAGAGGGTTGTGAGTTCAAACCTCAGCTGACTCTTGTTGCTCAGATTTGCCTAAATTTGTCCAAAATTGTCTGGCCCCGACCACTGCTGCGAAGTAGCGTTAATTAAACCTTCATTCCTCTCCCTCTCACAGAAATATGGCCTCATTGAGGTGAACTCAGTCAAATTCTTGGCTCCAGTGATTAACCAAAACCGAAGAAGTGCACAATAAATGTTCTGAGTTGAATGCCTATTGATAACAAGTGCTATAATTGTGTGTTAGTGTAGCTGACAAGTGTGCAGTCTGGACTGAGAGACGCAGGCTTAGCGGAATAAAATTCTGAGGTAAAAGCCGAGGTCTATGTATTATGAAGTGAGACCAAATCCCTTACCTCGGGATTTAGCAAATCCAATCGTCGGGTCGGCTCGTTCTGATGCAGGAGGCGTTGTAATGAAAATATGTGAACCCAGTCGGTAACCTTGGGAGCGAGCTGGAGATTAATGGCCATGTCAATTGTTGTGATAAACTGTATGATGAGGATAAAAATAAATACTGTAGTTACCACCAACCTTCACCACCCTTGGTACTTGTCCACCAACTCCAGCAACTTCCTGCTCTTTAGTCTCAGGGCATTTCCAGTTTCATCTTCATTATCCGCTGCCATGGTGCTGCTGCACCCTCAGTGTAATTTCTACGTCCAGTTACATCATATCTATGCAGAAGAGTTAAAGCACACTGGCAAAAAAGATGAGAAGACTGCCACAAACACTGCTTAAATCCTTAAACATGTGCTACACTGTATTTTTTTATTCTCCACACATACATTGGACATGCATTATTCATGACTTCTTGCCCTCTCTAATCCTCTAACACTGCTCTTTTTTGCTAATACTGCAATCTTTCTTCTCTCCACAGCCATTCTTTATTATCTCGACAGAGTGAGAAAGCACACCGCGTGTTATTGATCACTTTCACAAGTTCTGAAATTCAGTATTCTCGCTGGAGATTACAGGCACATACCTGTAGCTAATGAATGTTTCAGAAAGCCTTTCAGACTCAAGGACCCCTCTCTTCATCCATTTCCATTAGTCTTCACATTTTTTGAACAGAATAGCTTTTCAAACACCTGTGTCTATATCTCATTTTTCTTTGACTCACCTCGAGCTACTTCATGAGCGAAAAAGCACTCGATACGCAATTTGCAAGTGGGAATTGGTATCTCAACTCAACCAAGAGAGAGATAGGTGTCGTATGTGTCTAAGTGGAGTCTACCTGCAGAGCTGTGAAGTTAACCTAGCCCTGGTAGAAAGATCAGATATTGTAACAAAGCTTATCTCCCATGAAAATTACACATACTACTTGTAGTTAAATATGTTTTTAGATATAGATTAGAATAGATTGTATTGCGTGGTGTGTGGAGGGATTGTGGGACAAAAGTATCACATGGTTGAGATTATACTGTATATCGAGATTCCAGTTAGGGGAGACTGGGGACAGTTGCAACACTTTTTACATTTTTCTCAGTTACTCAGAGACTATTTGGACTAGGCTCACCAAACTTTTATAGATTAAACATACATTTGTCAGCTAATTAGTCATACCATTTAAAGATGGTTACATATGACACATCAATCACAATATTCATTTGAATGGAAGAATCCAGATGTTGCAACTGACCCCAAACGTGGGGACGGTTGCAACACGGATCAGGGACAGTTGCAACATATTAAACATACATTAAATTTCACTAATTAACTTTTGATTTTTGTCTCAATAAGCAAAGTATTCCTAAAATATGCATTGTCTTACAATAATACTATAGTATTATTTAGTTATTTAGTCATATTTATCAGAGAACAGTTGGAGTTTTGTTTTGCGTAGAACATAGGCCTTGAGTCAATGTGCAGAGGTTAACAGTGGTAATAAAACTCAATAGCTCAGTGTGAGACAAGAAGAATGGAACTATTTGCAATACAAGAAACTTTTATAAACATATACTCTACTTTTGTATGATTTATTCACTGTATGACATCAAATAAATTTACTTTTCTCTAATTTTCAAAGGAAAATATATGTGGCTACGTCTGTCCCATAGAATAAGATACAACTACAAATTGCATATTTCATTATAGGAAGTTATCTGGAGAATTATTTTGAAATCTTAGTCTCTCGTGGTTTAATATAATTGGCTGTTCTGTTCATCATGAGGAAAAAAATAGATATGTTGTGCCTATTTTAAGCTAAAAATGTTTCATTTTATAAATTTGCATTTGCATAGTGCTTCCATATTCAAATGGCAGTTGTTGCAACCGTCCCCACCCTGTCAGTCATGACAAAACATCATGTACTTGCTAGACACAATGACACTGACGCATGCTAACCATGTAATTTGATAGTCAACAAAACTGTGATTCAAACTAGGTAGGTTTGGATTAATTCATACAAAAGGTCAGGACAGTATGACAAAAATACAGCTCATGAAAAAAGCTACTTTCATACCCTTAAAACAACTTTGTCTAAGCAGGAGCAGATGCTGAATATGTCTTTTCTATTAGTGGTGGGTAGAGGGTCTAAGAGTGAATGTGCAGTGTGAGTGTCATCACTCTAGCATGTTTCTGATTGGAGAAATAAGGCTTGTTGCAACCGTCCCTTGTTGCAACTGTCCCCAGTCTCCCCTACACATTAATGACGTCCTGCTCTGTTGTACTTCAAGTCACTTTTTAATTCATTAGCCTCATTAGCGCCTCCGCTACAGGAAAGGGAAATCAAATAATTTTGTTTCAGAGTAAATCGTTTCAACATCTAGAGAATAATGATTGCAGATGACCTCTAATGACAGAGTTTTCATTAAATGTCTACATGTAGGCTACTGGATGGACCAGCCCAAAATCCTGTACACACATGAACAGTCCCTACACAATGGATCCACCTGACCATGGAAATCCTCTGACTTTCCCTCCAGCACCACACCGGAGTTGACATTTGTGAATACCTCAACATGAGATGGATTGCCCATGAATCAGACTTCCTTTCCATCCACCTCCATTATGCCCTGGTTACAACACATGATTTGTTTTGTCGTTCACAATAGTCATAGCCTATGTCAGATTAGACAATCATACCGCCGTGAATTCTTGCTATATCTTGGTCGGGAGAGTGACCGCACTACAGTAGAAGTTTCACCTTGACTATCATTGTGTTTTGTCATCGGGGAGGTGGAACAAGTGGTTCAGCGTCAGGAACACATCGTAGGATACGTCACGCTGGGTGAAAAATGTAGAGAATTCTGACATGACAGACTCTCCCAGACGCCAGATCACTGCTGTCACTCTACACAAAATAAAGGCGCACGGCCGTTGGTCCCGACCTTCAACAACAGTGAACGTTTGTCTGCAATGTGTCCATTTAAAAATGTCCATTTAGCATTCAGACCTGGGTCAAATGACTTTAAAACAGACACTGGTAATTATCAGCTCCAGCTCTGATTTGGCCTCGATGTAAAAACAACACCCACAGGTCAACGCATTAATTTCCCACCCTTCCTGCCGTGACACCTCTCAGAGCACAAACACTGTGGACAGGCCTGTCAGCTGCCTGGTGGTGCACTGAGCCCAGACATGAAGGAGTGAGCTACAACACTACTGTACATTTACTTCTATAAAAACACACAAGCGCTGATCCAATGCCTCACACGGAGACTCAGATACTGACAGGAGCACCAACCCAGACCTCACTCCTCCTCCTCATCTGCTCTGTGGCTGTGTGTGTGATGATATTGTGCCCACTAGCTGTGTGTGTTATCAGTCCAAACAGGAAGGAAAACTCATCGGGCTCATGTGTTGAAAGGGTCAGGTGACTTTTTTTTTACATGTTCACTTGTCCACCCATATCTAAATAACCGGATCATATCTGCTTATGTTGTATGATCTTCACTATGTTTCTGACATGCTCATACACCAGACAGATATATCAGATCTTCACTTTTTAATTCATTAGCCTCATTAGTGCCTCCGCTACAGGAACGGGAAATCAAATCATTTTGTTTCAGAGTGAATCGTTTCAACATCTAGAGAATGATGATCGCAGATGAGCTCTAATGACAGAGTTTTTTTTCACTAAATGTCTACGTGTACTGGATGGACCAGCCCAAAATCCTGTACACACATGAACAGTCCCTACACAATGGATCCACCTGACCATGGAAATCCTCTGACTTTCCCTCCAGCACCACACCGGAGATGACATTTGTGAATACCTCAACATGAGATGGATTGCCCATGAATCCGGTGCATATGTTTCTGTCAGACTTCTTTTCCATCCACCTCCATTATGCCCTGGTTACAACACATGATTTGTTTTGTCGTTCACATAGTCATAGCCTATGTCAGATTAGACGATCATAGTGCTGTGAATTCTTGCTGTATCTTGGTCGGGAGAGTGACCACACTAGAAGTTTCACCCTGACCATCATTGGGTGTTGTCGTCATGGAGGTGGAACAAGTGGTTCAGCGTCAGGAACACATCGCAGGATACGTCACACTGGGTGAAAAATGTAGATAATTCTGACATGACAGACTCTCCCAGTCGCCAGATCGCTGATGTTTGATTATGTTACTCTTCATTCACAGCCCCATGCACACATTCAAAATCAGCCCATGGTGCTTTTAGTTATTATTAGTCCAACACTGTGGAACTCTTTACCCATTGAACTCATGCTCACGCTCATCTCCAACAATATCTTCTTTTAAGTGTAATCTTAAAACATATCTGTTCTCACAAGCTTTTAATTAGTTTTTTGTTTGTTTGTCTCAATATGTTGGCTTTTGTTTTAATATGCACTAGCTTTTGTTTTAATATGTACTCACATGTATTGCCATCTTGCTTTTATCTTGAAGCACATTGAGTTTATGCTCGCCATATAAAATGTTCTACGTATATAAATACAATTGACATTGACATAATGAACAAAGACAAAGATTATTTAGTCATCTTTATCTTAAAGTGTCAAAACACATGTGACACAGAACCATTAAAGGAGACATATTATGTCCCCTTTCCACAAATTCAAATAATTCCCAGGTGTCTTAAAGACATGTCTGTGACATGCTTTGGTCAAAATCCCCCAAGGATCAAACATCACAGCTCTTTTCATCCTCTCTAAACAGCCCTGTTTAGAATGGCTGCTTTCAGTGCCTGTCCCTTTAAATGCAAATGAACCACTGTTTGCCCTGCCACACCCCTTCTACTAGTACCAGGCAGGGGCATTATGCAAATTTGGAACCTAGTTACATCACTAGAAGACAACTGAGGGAACAGCTCATAAAACTACGTGTATTTCAACCTAGGGGGCTGGAAGGCAAGAAACAAGCACCCAAATATATGTTAAAGAGCCTTCAAAAAGCGATATTTCAATAATATGTCCCCTTTAAATACCATGAATCACACTTCAGCTGCCGGTTGAATATTTTCCGTCTGTGTCTTGGCATAAGAACATTTACATTTCCTTCAAGTCAATTAAAAACACTATAATTCAGGCAGCTTCACTTTTCTCTCGATACTGCACATTTACAAGGAGACAATGTTTTTCACTAAGACCTTGAGAGTTACAATTCAGCAGCAGCAGCAGCAGCAGCACTGTTCCCCACAGATTAGAATATATATTGAACTACTGCTGAATATCACATCAGGGAGATGAGCCCTCCTCCTCGCTTGTTAAGAGTGGCCAGCCCTCTGCGGGAAAGGCGTCTGTTGCTGTTGCGGATAGAGCAATCAGGATAATTGATAAGTGGCTGCTAGTGAAGGAAACCTCCATAATTAAATCGAAACTCTTCAGCGTGTGGTGCTGCCAGTCTCCATGGCGACCGCGAGATGCTGGTCTGAGTTTGCCGGAGATGCAGGATCGGATGTTTAATTTTTTTGACAGCGGTGGATAGCGCACCCTGGGACTCAGAGCAGCCTCGGGCCATCTCTTGTGTGTTTATCCCAGCACCAGTGGAAATGCACTTTGCAATCTGATGTCATGGTGGACTATTCTGGAGCACTCTTCACTTTTAAATTGAATCACGGTCATACAAGATGGATTATTCTGTTATGAGCCCCATCATTTTCAAGAAAATACCACGCTATCCCATTTCCCCGTGTTTCCAGGGAACCAAAATAGAGGCTTTACAGAACAAGAGTGTTTTGCTGTTTTCTGTCGGGCTTTGTTTTATTTTATTTATTTTTGCCAACAATCTGACATAGGCTCAAAACATTAGAAATGTCCTCTACAACAGATGCACAAGAAGAAGCTAAGAAGTAATTGGTTAACACTGCAAAGGAACTAGTATAGTGTCAAGTATTAGCACAATCGCCTCACACACTGTACTGAAGTCAGTGGTTATACAACAAATTAGCATTTTACAATAAAATGTACAGTCATGTATATTCACACAGGCTTTTTCAGTATTCAGTTTACAGTGCCAAGCAGTTGTATATCAAATAGAAAAAAAAAACAAAGGACAAACTAGTTAATGTCAGTAGTAATGTGAAGTAAATTACAAAGATAGAAAAAAAGAATCAGAGTGAGAGTGGAACAAAGGAGACAGATTAAAGGAGCAATCAGGAACGTGAATTCCTCTGATTGTAATCAGCAGGAACTCAGCTCCTCCTTCACATTTCCGAGCTTGGCAGTCTCAACTCGCTTTACCATCCTCTCCTCCCCGTCTCTGCCTCACACCTACTGAACTGCTTCACACAGTGTCATTTAGCTGCAGTTAATTAATGGAACATGACAAACAAGGATTTAATGACTAACTTCCATAAAATGGTTCTGGTGCTGCCAAGCGTCACACTGATGTCGGTTTCTCAGCTTCACATCTCAGCACAGGAGCCCATGGAATTACATCCATGTTATTACCAGAGCTGAATGCCAATGCAGGAAGTAGCAACTTTGCTAATTAAGTAATTACTGTTTGCCTTTTAATTAATTGGCACACACATTTTTCCATAAGGCGAGACAGGTGAAGAGGGTAAAAATCTAAACCAACAGATAGCACCATAAAAGTTCCCAAGTTTGTTACATACATCAAGACAATAATTTTTTGTATCACAGGTTTTGTCAAATTTTATGTTTAAATATGCAAATGAGGCATTATTAATTAAACATGTGCCAATTTGCATACTTTACCGGAACAGAAATCTGAACAGTGGATGAAGCCAATTCTTGTTTTATTTTGTTGATAGTCAGAGTTTCTCCATTAATGAGAAAATACTGTCCCCAGAGGCCTAAAAAAACAAAACAATTTTTGCCATGTTTAGGAATAAAATGTTCTATAAATCAGGCTGTGGATGATATATCAACAAAGTGGAAGGTTTGGAGTAGAAGTTTGAAGTGCTGCTAAAGTGAAGAAGACATAAGAAAAAAAACTTGTTTGGAGAAAATGGCCATTAAAGATTCCTATTGTTCAACTCCATAAATTGTTATTGTTAATCGTTCTTTTACAATTTGTTGCTGATACAAAGGAAATGACTATCTGGAGCCAATGACATTTATTGTTAATCGTTCTTTTACAATTTGTTGCTGATACAAAGGAAATGACTATCTGGAGCCAATGACATTGTTCAGGACTAACTTTTGGTGAATTCAGGAGAAATGTACAGATGAAAGAAGACAACGTCAAGTCAAATAAACACCTTCATATGTATTTTCTACTTAGTCTGACAGAAGACATGTTACCGAAGCAACAAAAACAATGTTTTTGCCTGCAGTGTCTCTCCATACGTTCACGTTTGCCATTTGCCATAAGAGTTAATTTCCTGGGTTCATCCACACTACATCCACTAACACACAGATGAGAATTTGAAAGACATCAGCACTGAAAATAATAATAATAAAAACGTTTCTCTTCGAACACAATCAAGGCTTTTTTCAAGATCAGACGTAAGATTTGTTTTTCCTTTTAAATGCCCTAGCCAGTTAAATGAGATTTAAAAACCAACCTGTCAACACAAAAAGTTTCTGATGATGGAGTGGCACCTGCTCCAGAGTGTGATTTATTCAGTTTTGTTCCAATGTGTGAAGCTTTGGTGAAGAGCTGCCAGGAAAAAAAACAACACAAAAAAACATGGCGGTGGATAATAGTGGGAAACTTTTACACATACAGCTTTTTTGGTTGTTGTTTGCTCTTGAGGGCATTGGCATGTTGCAGGAGGAATTTGAACATTGAACACTGATCAGTTCCAGCATTGCTCACTTTAATTCCTGTGCTACATTGCTACGGTCGCTTTGTTACTGCTACTTTGTGCAACAAGGTGGTGAAATATCACTGATTGTTCCCTTTTAAACTTGAAGAAAAACATTTAAACCAGTTAAAACTATTAATAACAAGGCTATGTATACAAATTAAACGGCAAAGTATCATCACTGAGGCTAATTCCGCTTTTAAAGACACATAGAATCATTTTTAATAACTCACTCCCATGTGATAGAAAAAAGCAGTCCATGCACGCACGCTCACAAGCTTCGCCTTTGATCCTTGATCCAGCTACAGCACTGTATGTTAATCCATTAGTTAATTGGATTTAATTAGCTTTTAATGAGCTCCCTAAATATAATGATTCCATACATTCTGCCTTTTATATAACTTGAATATTCAAAAAATAATGAGACAGAGTCAGCACTTGGTCGAAGCTAAGCAGAGAGCAGGTATATACACTACATTACACCTCAGATCACCACTGTCATTGTAAGGAAATATTCAGGAATGTATTACACTACAAAAATGTCAATCTTCCACTGCTCACAATAAAGTCAATATGTATTGTCTCTATCTAGTCTCTGTGAGTAACTCCTCAGTCAGCCCCGTAGGAAAATTGCTGAATCTGTTAACAGAGCATAAATCCATCTCAGGCCTCAGACTGTCGTCTTTTCTTCCCTTATTCCTTTGCTTTTTCATGTGAGCCAACAATCAATGTGGTGGAATACTTGAATGTAGCCTATATAAAGCATACATAATCACGGGTACATCTAACAGTCATTTTAACTGTGGCTGAAGCCAAATTTGTTAAAAATGCAAAAGCTTTATTATCTACAAATTCACATTGATCTACTTTTCCCATTTCATTACCCCCTTCATTTGCCATTGATTTATATTATTCAGTTTGATGTTCTGTTCTGTTCATATTCAATCTGCTCTGTGTTCCTAAGAATGCCAGTGTTGCACTCCAACATTAATCACAACTGTGATAAATTACGACATGTTTGCATGTCAACAGCTTATTTAGCCCTCTAAACAGTTCCCCATGAGAGCGACTGATCAAGTCCTGCATGATTACTGCAGACATACCTCATCTGGTATGCAAAACTGAGATGGGGAACGTCTTGGCATCTATTGATTGATGCCTTCAATTTTATTGGTGTCAAAATCTGTTGGGACTAAATAGATTACCCAGCGTTTACCAGAATGATGTAGTGCGCTCTGCCTAATGTCATTCAGTCAGTGCGTCTTCAATGTGCTACAGATATCTAATGCAACAGATTGCATGATTTTTTTTGTTTGTTGCTCATTTCAAATACAGATCGATGATCTCTTTGAAGCAGTTTATTTGCTGACACGGAAGGGGCGTCTTTATCTACACTGTGATGGAGCAGCTCTCAGTCCAAGTTGAAGCATGTTCTTTGACTTTACATCTGTTTTAAACAATAAACCGAGGAGGAGAGTGAAGTGTGGTGGCGGCTGCCTGCGGGGGTTCTTCAGCGGCAGGTTTATCATTCTGCAGTGACCTTACTCAGAGAATCTCTGTGGGTTTAACAACCATTTATGAAAGTCAAGTAGCTGAAGAAAAGTCCATAGAAATCCGAGCATCAGTGGTTCAACGCTACTGTGAATTTCTTCATGTGAGCAGAATTATGATTCCATGTCTTTTGTGACAGACTTTTTTTTTAATTGGTGGAACATTGAGCCCCCAGTTTCTCTTTTCATCTGTATATCAGTCCAAAGACAGAATAAAAAGGACAGAAAAGAGAAGTGTCAAGTGTTTTTGCTGTAGAAATAAATAAATATGTAGATAAGGAAGTGAATAAATGCAAAAGGTTGGCTGAGTCACACAGAATACCGAACAAGAGCTCCCTACTTCTCTGTGTAGAGAGTGGACGACTCTGTTGTGCTGTAATCCATCATCCAGCTGTCGGTGTGTACGTGTGCGGTTCTGCTCTGTAAGGCTTGCTTCTTTTATACGGGCTTAAAAGACACAGATGAAAAAGTTTTCTTTCCTTTCACCAACACCAAAAAAATGTCATTTGACTCTCTGAATGGATTGCAAGTCTGGGAAAGCAGTAATGAAGTTGGACTTGAAAAGGCCGTCCTTTCATACCTCTGTTGTACATTATTCACCCTGACAGAAACTGTCTGTTCCATCACAATGGGTCGTGCCCGAGCGAGGCGTTGTTTGCTTGACAAGACAGAAACCTGCGGGTGTTTTTTTTGTTTTTTTTCTATTTTCTTTTTTGCATTATCAAAACGTCCTGTACTCTGGTACCCTTGTCCTTTAGGCAAATTGTGAGCTGGGGATTTTCTGTTTTGTAATCTTGTTTTGTTAAACTCACTTTCCTTCCTTCCTGCGCCTATTGTCGCTGCCTTTGTGAGCCACTAGTGAAGCTCATTCTCCATCATGAGTAGCTCTTCCTTTACATTTCCACATTTCCAGTATTTCAGGCAAAACTGGAGAGAAAAAAACTGGTACGACCTTATTTTGGGATGTGCTTGTGAGGGTTTTGTTAAAATTCTGTTGTGGATATCTGAGTGACCTCTGACTGCAGATCTTGTTGGATCCTCCTGGAGCGAGAGCTGTGGGGGACCCAGTCCATGCCTAGTCATGCCGGCTTCTTCCCCCCCTCCGTGGGAGCGCAGATGGAGACAGGCTCCCTGGTGGTGTTGCGGCCCCTGGTCAGACTGTTCTGCTCCACGCGGGTCCGGCAGGGGAGGCAGAAATCTCTGAAGCAGCGTTTGAAATTCTCATCCAAAAAGGCATAGAGCACGGGGTTGAGGCTGCTGTTGGTGTAGCCCAAGGCGATGCACAGGTGCCAGCTGGCTATCACCAGAGGGTTCCTGGTGTCGATCTCCACCATGGTCTTCACGATGATGAAGATGTGGATGGGGGTCCAGCAGATGATGAAGGCGGCCACCACCACCAGCACCATGCGGGTGATGCGGCGCATGTTGCGGTCTTTCTCCTTGGAGCCCGACAGCAGGCGGACGCTCCTCAGGCGCAGGATCATGAGGCCGTAGCATATGGTGATGACCAAGACAGGAACCACGAAGGCAAAGATGAAGACACAGATCTTGGTCACGGTGTCCCAGTACCAGTCAGGGTCAGGGAACTTCAGCATGCACATGGTTTTACCTGAAATGAGGACAGGTAGTGTTAGAGAGAGTTACGAAACCAAGCAGGTCTAGACAGGTTTAAATAATACATTCTATGCGAGTAGTTTTTTCTAAATATCTTATCAGGAAAAAATAAGATTCAATTACTATCGAGGCATTTTACTACTTTGTGCATCCATGGTATGATAGACTCTTTGCGTCTATCTGTGGCTAATGGATGGTAAGGGCTGGGTAATACTAAGAAAGAACTACCTTGTGTCATCAGACCACGATGGAAGGCAAAGTATCTATGGTTGTTCTGAACAGGCACATTCAAAGGGCAGGTAAAAAGCTGGCCGTCAGAGCCAAGGGGGAAGAGATAATGTGAATATAATGGCACATTTCAGTCCCCGGGAGGCGATTCATAGAGTGGCACTAGAGTAGTTGTGTAAAGAGAGAAAAGACAGGTCTTATGGGGGATGTTCAAATGGCGCAAATGTTCCCACTTCTGCCTGCCCGGTCACTAAACCGGGCAGGTAATTGTCAGTTCTGGAAGTGGTGAAGGAGGGGCTCCTCTCAGCCGTCTGACCATCGAGTTAGAACTTTGGTTGTTAAAGGGATACTTCACCCAAAACCGTTATTACCGTTATGCCAAGGGAGGGTTTGGAGAACTTTTTGAGTTAATGGCGGTGGCTGGAGCTCACTTTTGAATCGTCCAAAACACACACTATGAAACATCCAGATACCTCCCAAGTGTCCTGAAGCCACGACATGAAAAAGTTGATCTCTGTTTTTAACCTTGTTGTAGCAGTAGCTCCCAGTGGCTCTGTTGATGTTTGTGCGCATGTGCGAGATTTGCTGCGAGATGTTTTTCCGTGTTTACATCAGACTTCCAATGGTTTACAATGACAAACAACATCTCAGAGCAAATCTGGCGCATGCGAACAAACATCAACCGAGCCACTGGGAGCTACTGCTACAACAAGGCTAAAAACAGAGATCAAATTCATTTTCAAGACACTTGAGTCAGTACGGACGAGCAGTATGGAGGTATTTGGATGTTTCATACTGTGTGTTTTGCCACCATAATATGAAAATCCGTTGCCAGCCAGACACCCCCTGAAGTTCTCCAAATCCTTCCTTGGCATGAGTAGAAAATTGGTGAATTATCGATTTTGGGTGAAGTATCCCTTTAATGTACACCGATCAGGCACAACATGAACACTGACAATGTCAATAACCCTCCTGTTAGTGGGTGAAATATATTAGGCAGCTAGTGAACATGTTGTCCTCAAAGTTGATGTGTTGGAAGCAGGACAAATAGACAAGTGTAAGGATTTGGTCCAGTTTGACTAGGACGACTGGGTCAGACATCTGAAAACTCAAAAAAGGTCCAAGTCTGACAGCTCACTGAAATAAATGTAGATCAACTCACCCTTACACCCACAGAAGGACTCTAAGTAGCAGACTCCTGAGATTTGCATTCATGGTAAATGTCAAGAATCTAATTTCCACACTCAGCTCTGAGTAAATAGTTATTTTCCCCCTGAAGCAGCTAAAATGGTGCAGGATAAAATAGTTCCCCCATCTAGTTGTAGCCCCTCATTAAAGTCTTATCTTGCTTAATGGAGAACGCCAGGAATCAGCTTCTCTTGCATTTTATGGGCTTTTAGGGGAGATGGAGTAGGAAGAAGGAAGCAACACAAGAACAATTTGTTGTCTCCGACTTGTTGCTCTTTAATGTCTGCCTCCTACTGTGGCCTCTCCAGGTTTTAATGTTGGACAACCTCTGAGTTTTGAATCACAGTGGGAAGCTCCTGGGTGTTATCTGAATGCAGAATCATGATCAAACAACAACACTAAAGTCTGACAGAACAATAACACCCATGTGTGAACCAGGACTTACTTTACTACTTAAAACATAAAGGGAAGCCTGTCTCCTAGATGTACTATTGTGCTATTTGTCTGATATGAACCTGCTGTAGTAAGAGTTTTGCTGCTTTAAGAATTGATTTATAGATATTTGACCTCTTTCTACAAAGCAGAGTTACAAGAACTAGAGTTTTTGTTATCCTGCAGAGTAAATCTAGTGGATTTCCCCCTGAGGGAACTACCTTGTATCTTTGATGAATCAGATATTATGATTGATTTCAAACAAGATTTCTAATATAGTGGTTTACATATTTTAATTTATTTTCTACCACTTACTCCTAGCCTCCACATTGGGATTACATTCATAAACGTCATTATCATTGCTTTTCTTTTGTGTAGCCCACCATGCAACCTCAGTAAGGTAGGCTACAGTATTTAAAGGAGACATATTCTGCCCCCTTTCCACAAATTTAAATAGTTCCCAGGTGTCTTAAAGACATGTCTGTGACATGCTTTGGTCAAAATCCCCCAAGGATCAAACATCACAGCTCTTTTCATCCTCTCAAAACAGCCCTGTTCAGAAGGGCTGCTTTCAGTGCCTGTCCCTTTAAATGCAAATTAACCACTGCTTGCCCCGCCCCACCCCTTCTACTGGTATTAGGTAGGGGTTGTATTATGCAAATTAGAAAACTAGTTACATCACTGTAAGACATCTGAGGGAAAATTTCATAAAACCACATGGATTTCAACCTAGGGAGCCTGAAAATTACAGATGTTTTTGTCAATTCTTACATTTTGGGGGCTGAAAGGCAAGACAGACACCCAAATATATGTTAAAGAGCCTTTAAATAGAAATAAAAGATGGAACGGAAAGAATAAAACACAATCTCTACCATTATCTGCCACTTTAGTCACAGCCATGACCATGATGGGCACCCCGATGGCCGAGGACAGCACCCAGATCAGCACGTTGATCATCTTAGCCTTGACGGGCGTGCGGAACTCCAGCGCCCTGACCGGGTGGCACACGGCGATGTAGCGGTCCACGCTCATCATGGTGAGGGTGAAGATGCTGGTGAACATGTTGTAATAATCGATGGCGATGATCAGCTTGCACAGGATCTCCCCGAACGGCCAGGTGTTCATGAGGTATTTGGCACTTTGGAAAGGCAGCGTGCTGGTGGCCAAGGCGTCGGCGAGAGCCAGGTTGAAGATGTAGATGTTGGTGGCAGTTTTCATCTTGGTGTACCTGGTCGTGATCACAGAGCAGAGAGGAAACGTTTGTAATAAGGAGCGACAGTAATGAGAGCAGCCGGGTATGGGAGTCTCTGTTATGGGAATATGGGGATTTAAAAGTATGGCTTAGATGAACAGTTAATTCCCTCGTGCTATAGATGTGCAGTGAAGAGCTGCGAGTGCATAATGCTAATTCCTCACAGCTTAGATATTACTTTTCAAAAGAGTGATTTGAGATAATGGTTACAATTGGCTTGTTGGCGTCTGATCAGGCATCCTACTTCCAGGGAAAGCACCAGAGAGCAGTGTGAAGAGTATACTACACTTCTATTGAACTGAGCTTCATATATATTTTATGGATTCTGCTTTTAGGTTGGCACTGTGCATTTTTCTTTATGTGTGAGTGTGTGTGCGCCAGAGATGGAGATATTTTTGTCACGTATTTGAAGAAGAGGGGAAAAAAAAAATTGGTCATCAGCACTGAACTCATTTTGTTTGGTACGGTATCAGCTTATTGGGGTCAGAATTGTTTCTCTGGGGCATGAGGCTTATTTTCACACAGGGCACGAGCAAGAACAAGGTACCAGAAGGTGTTTAATACTGTATAATACACATTATGTCTGCTGATAGATACTGTAGATTATTTATTTTTCCATTTGTTTTGACAAGGAGTAGAAGATTGCGTAACTCATATTATTGGTTCAGTCTACTATATTGTTCTTTTCCATTCAAATCCACCCACCCATATGTCTAAATGGATATTTGTATTTGTATTGACTTTTCTTCTAGTCATTTTTCACAGGGGCTGAGCAGGCAATAACCTAGGGGTGTTGGTGGTGGTCGTGGTGGTGGGAGGTGTGTGTGTGGGAGAGGGGGCTGCAATTTTGAGGAAAGAATTTCCGTCAATTCCACCAACTCTGTTGACTCGCTTGTAACATAAAATCCTGCCTCCCTGCTAACCTAGATCCCCTACAGTTTGCCTACAAGGCAAACCGCTCCACGGAGGACGCCATCACCACCACACTCCACTCCATTCTGTCCCACCTGGAAGGCAAGAACACCTATGCCAGAGTCCTTTTCATTGACTTCAGCTCCGCCTTTAATACCATCATCCCACAACAGCTTGTGGAGAAGCTGAGGTTACTGAACATGGACACTGGCATCTGCAACTGGGTCCTCAGCTTCCTCACACAACGGCAGCAGATAGTCAAGATGGGGAAAAGAACATCCAGCTCCGTCACTGTGAACACAGGGTCCCCCCAGGGCTGCGTCTTGAGTCCCTTACTGTTCAGCTTACTCACACACGACTGTGCTGCATCACATACTTCCAACAAGATCATTAAGTATGCGGACGACACCACAGTGGTAGGACTCATCAGGGAGGAGGACGAGGCTGCTTACAGGATGGAGGTGGAGCAGCTGACGTCCTGGTGTAGGTCTCACAACCTGCTCCTCAATGTCAGTAAGACCAAGGAGATGGTTGTGGACTTCAGAAAAACCAGCAAGCTGGACCTCAGACCCCTCATCGTCGGCGGGGCTGTGGTGGAAAGGGTCAACAGCGTTAGATTTCTTGGAGTTCATCTGGCAGAGGATCTCTCTTTTACTACTAACACTGTTGCCATCACGAAAAAAGCCCAGCAGAGACTCCACTTGCTGAGGAGACTGAGGAAGGTTGGTCTCCCTACTGTCCATCTGACCACCTTCTACAGGGGCACAGTGGAGAGCATTCTCACCTACAACCTTACCTCCTGGTTCGGCAGCTGCACCAGCAACGAGAGGCGGCAGCTGAACCGGGTGGTAAAAACAGCCAGCAGGATTACAGGCTGCCCCCTTCCAACGCTGGTGGACCTGTACAGAAGGCGCTGCATCCACAGGGCAGCTGCAATTACCCGAGACACTCACCATCCTTCTCACAGCCTGTTCTCCCTGATGCCTTCCGGTAAAAGATACCGGAGCATCCGGTGCAGGACCACAAGGTTCCTCAATAGTTTTTTCCCCCAGGCTGTGAGAGCACTGAACTCTGAGAGCGCACTGTCGAATGGCTGTTAAGAACTGTTGCTGCACCTTTAACCACTTTACCTTAACTGCTGCTGCTTTTTTAAAAATTATTATTACTATTAAGAGTATTTATTTAGTATATTTTTAATTAACATAGGATTTTAATTTGTATGCTTTTATTCTATTTGAATGTTCAGATTTTTTGCACTGCTTTTAATCTAGGAGCACACAATTTCATCTCGTGTACACCGTACAAGAAATGACAAATAAAAAACCTTTGACCTTTGATTAGAGCTTATTACTCGTGCACAATAAATGAAACCTAGTTTAGCGGTGTGTGTATTAAATTAAAACCATGTCTTGAACTCCAAACAGTGCTCCAACTACAACAGTTAAAAAAAATAAATGACCCAAAAAGCAGCCACATCGGGGACAGATCAATAGAAAGAGGTGTTTTCTATTGACACTCAAACAGAAAATAGAGAGATTCATCAATGTGGCTGCCTCTCTGATGACCAATCAGACTGTGTTTTTATTGGGTTCACAGCAACAACACCGTCAGCCTCATAATTGGGCGAATATCTGTGATTGAGTTGAATGATGAGTGAAAACTAGTGTTGGACTTCTATTTGTCACTGTTCTTTCCTCAAATAGAGACCCTGGCTTTGATTCACCGTGACTGCAGCAGGTAGCAGGCCTTTATTTCAAATTGCCTCCATTTCATATCTATAATTGGCCATAATGGTACATCTTTCTCTCATGATTGCAGTGTTAAAGTTACTGAATTACTCGGTAATACTAACTCAACCCTCCTCTGCTGCAGCTGCTTCAAATTAAAAGCCCCCTGGCGTTTCACTGAATAAAACCCGTTATTTCTTAACGGGCCTTTTGTTGCAGAAAAGCACCTCAAGTCATTCCAGTTGCTGATGTTTACATGCCATTCACATCCGGTAGTTTCTTCAGTTTAGCAGGTATTGATGGCTCTCTCTCTCTCTTTGTCTAATAGTTAGCTGTTTCTCTGCCTCATTGATAATGGTTCACGTAATAAATGTCGTTTATTTGCCATAATGGAGGTCAGGCTCAGCGAATTGAAAATGTAGCCATTCTTCCTGGCAGCTCCGGAGGAGATGGGAAGCCAGGGCCGCTGAGCGACTGCCGGTAACAGGAGGAACAGAGGTTCATGCCAGTGCCGTGCCAACAAATATAATGATTATAGTACTGAATTTATTAAGGCAGCAGAAATGTAAATCATGCTTAACAGGCGTGCATGTTATATGAGAGGCAGCGTGAGTTTATCCCCCTCTCGACTACACTGTATATCCCTTTCCCCTGCTTACTTATTTTTATCCCTCCTCCCCCAATGTGATAATAGTGACAGCAGCTCGGGTTCGCCTCAGAGAGGGTTGATCACATATGCTAGCCCAGTCTGGGATAATATGCATGCGCCAATGCATGAATGACAAGCGAGGGAGAGTTTATAGATTTTCTTGACCCTGTCCACAAATGTGATGGCCTGCAGGATCTCTGCTGACTGCTCCTGAAGGCCAGTCTGACAGTAAAACAGTCTATAAGGCAAACAACAATAAAATCAGTAATGGACCGTAACTGGCAAGGCTGGGAATCCTGTGAAAACAGCATTTTTTTTTTTTATGTCGACAGTATGTTGGCCTGCTGCATTCTGAGATAATTTTCCACGAAATATTGAAGATCATAAAGGAGTGCTGGCTGAGTGGAGCTGTCCATGGTTCTGAAACCAGGCTGTAACTCTGGCATGTTTAATTAGCATTCTACCTTTTGTCTGTGGTGTGCAGCCACATTCTCCATGTATCTGCATAAGGAAAGAACCTAGACTGCCTGTTAGCTTGTTTTAAGATTATCAATATAAATATGAATGTTTATTATAAAAGAATTCCATCTGCTGTTCATCTAAATATTTATAGCTGGAAGCACAGAGATAAACAGCTGTTGCTGCCTTTACATCATTAGGAGGAGTCATATGATTCATGTGGGTTATTATTTATGTTTCCATTGCACTCCATTGCCATATTTTGTATAAAACGTTTCCGTCCAGGTTTGATTTGGCCCTTTAAGGGCCTCCAAGATAAGCACTTCATGAAAATACCTCATAACATATTCAAATCATTAAGAGAGGGATTACCTCAACCAGATGAATCATTGCAGCTGATTGATGGTGTAACCTTGAAGTGGTCTTTCAGGAAAGAAAACCACTCTCAGCTCTCCATGCCATGAGTCCTACCTCTTGTTTTCCACTTGTCTGAGTTTTTAAAAGTGTTGACTTAATTCTTGAGTTCAGTATCAAAACTTGAAATCAGATCATCAGGAGATCAATTGGCGTGTCATCAGATGACACTTCCCAGAGGCAGTGGGTTGATAGTGTATTAGTGGCAGAGGCCTGTCTGATGAAAAGTTTGTCTGATGTAATAAATCAATTTATTGTAAATGTAAGATCCGGCCGCATCAGAAAATGTAATTAGCTTTGCTGTCAGAATCCCATCAGTTATTCCATTATTCGTTGTCAGCTCCAGCATTACTCTCTGACACAATCAGTGCCGTATGTGCCTCCTCTGTTCAGCTCAAGGAGATAAGTCAAGACATCAGAGTGTTTCTGTTAATATAATGCATAGAAACACATAATGATGACAAACACAAAGCCCTCAGGACAGAAACTGCTCATTAAATGGACGATTGTAATATCAGCTTCATGTAGGTGCTGCTATTGATTTTCAACCCCCTTTAGTTTTTTTAGTCATTTACATGTTGCCCAAATTAGTTATTAGGTGCTCCTATTTGCCCATGTTACCATGACAACAACACCTGCCTGCCCAAGAAATGTCTGGAGTGTCGTCTTTCCTCTCGTTTCTGGATGTTTACTCAACGTGGACATCAGAGATAATATCTGCAGGAGGTGTGGAGCACGTCGACTGATACCAATATGTTTCATGTCTGTGAGGAAGGATTTAACCGAGTTATGACTCCGAGAAGGAGTGTGATTATTGACTCGGATTCACCTCGCACGGCACGTTTGTCTCACTCCCCCTTCCTCCGCCTCCACTCCAGCTCTCCCCTGAGGAGACTTGTAGCTCTAATCTCTCTTCAATGAGAATTTCCTGCACACCTCCATGAGGCCCCCACTCTGTAACAATGATTTCAGCTTTGGTTTTAGTGGTTTTATTTTTTTTATATTTCACATTCATGATGAAAAGAAACAGCTGCTTCTTAACATTTCCATGTATTTTTGAGAGGCTTACTCATGTCCTTTGTTGGGAAGTGCAACCTAATACAGGTATAAGCTTCTGATAATTACATAGTGTAAGGCCTGTCTGTGATGCAAGCATAATGTAACGGTGAAGCTGTGAACTACTGGGAAACATAAAAAAAAACACCTCTTGCTTGGAAAAGGAGACGGATACGGATGCAAATGACATCAGATAGGAAAATACCAGGTGGAGACAAAGTCTAAATTCTTTTACAGTCTCATGCAGAGAAGAAAAACTGCACTCTGTTTAGTTTTGTGTCTAAATCTCTTTGAAGCCTTTGATTCAACACCTAGAGCTCGACTTTTGACATGAGGGGAGGATTATGTTCATTGTGAGAGTCACTTTCACAACCGAACCGTGATTCCAAAGAAAGCGCTCTCCTCCTCTGCCTAATCCGTGCTGACAAGATAGGAACCACACACACAGCAAACTGTATCCGTGCACTGGGGCAAGACTGCCACCGCCTTCCTCCCTTGAGTAAACAAGCTGTGAGGTGAAGTGAACCTCAATCCTATACCACGCCATAAAAAAACCCCTCCAACCATCAAATGACAAAAGCTTTCCCCGGCCTTCATCTCCAAACAATCAGTGATGTACAGCCTCCAATCACAGTGTAAAGTATTGGCAATCCTGACCTCTGCTCTCTGTAGGTAAGAACATGTGAACGATTTCTGCCTGTTCACCTTGATGGAGGGCTATTGATCAGAGGCCATCAGTACTGGTTTATCATTCAGCTTCCCATTAATCAGACACCACCAGCTCGGCACTATGTAAATCCCCACTTAACAGCCGAAGGCAGGAGAAGTGATGCACCAATCAGAGTCAGTACTCAGAGTCATTTAAAAGGACACGCCAACATTTTTTTTCCGTGTCTTGCCCCACTCCCGAGTCTTTGCTTGAACCCTCCGTTTTGACCGATCTCATGCCGTTACCGGCATTTGACCGCTCAAGATGCCTTACCGGAGAGTTTTGTCAGCTCTGAGACGAAGATCGGCCCGTCAGTTTCCATTTAGAGTTGCTGAAGAGTTTCTCTGATGACTTTAGGTGGAGGCAGGCTAACACTACCTATGCATTTCCAGCGTTTGAGCTAAGCTAATTAGCGGTGCACCAGTTCTGCCCGTATCTCCCTTGTTACTACACGCACAGTTGAAAGGATGGTGTCTATCTGCTTGTCAGGGAGTGAGGCAAGACACACACAAAAAATGTTGCCGATCCATTTAAGCCACAAAAGGCAGCGGGTGCTCAAGTAGGAAAATACTGCTCTTTACAATAGTAAGCTAAATGATAAATCATATGAATATGTTGGGCTCTATTTTCGCAGACTAGGTGCAGGCGTGGCGGATCTGCCCTGCGCCTACTTCCCTCCCTCCGGCGCAAGTGGCATAGAGGGCGGGGAGAGGGCGTGGAGTGGATTTAACACAGCCGAGTCAGATCATCACCAATCAAATGAGCTCCTCTCCTTTAAATCCGTCGCAAGTTTGATTTCACCGTGGAAGAGGGAGGCAATTGACTGCCCAGCTCGCAGTGCGCACATGCACCTCATAGGCAGGTTTCCACAGTTCCAGGCACATTTAAATGCAATTAATAATCACAATAACCCTTATTTATTGTAACTATCTGAATCAGCACATACACGTAGCCTATATCTATATCGATTGTCCCGTCACACTGATGACAGATGGGACATCCACGGCTGCTTTTTTGTCCCAGTCCCTACCTGGTTTCATCTGTGTTAATTCAGTCAGGCTGAGTTTCCATTACGCATGCCGACAGCCTTTGATCTGTCATCAGTGTGACGGGACAATCGATAAAGATATACGTGTATGTGCTGATTCAGATAAAATAAATAAATAAATAGGGGTTATTGTGATTATTAATTGCATTTAAATGTACCTGGAACTGTGGAAACCTGCCCGTGAGGTCTTGGTGACGTGTGCGCACTGCGCGCTGGGCAGTCAAAATACCAGTCCGCTGGCTGCGCTTCGCCTTGCGCTGAGAGTAGACCAGGTTGGAGCTGGTGAGCTTTCGGCGCGGTCTATTGGGAACAAATTGTCACTGCGCCAAGGTGAATCTGTCGACACCTCCCCCTGCTGCGCGACCACTCCCATCTCGGCGCACAGCAGTCTGCCAATTTACCAAATCCGCTGCACACGTTGTTGCACTGGACGGAAAAACCACTGCGCCAGCTGTGCCAGGGCTCGCCTCGCTGCGCCCCCCTGAGTTGCGCCAGAAAAATAGAGCCCAATATCTCTATGGGCTCTAATTTGCACTGCGCAAAGGGGTGTGTCCAGGCACATTTTGCAAATATTGCGCATGCCGCAGCCTGGTGCAAATCCTCCTCTGTCCCGAGTCTCCCGCCTCCGTCCTTCATACTGGCAAGTGGCAAAGAGGGAGGAGAGAATGCCGCTAATAATATAAAGACACTCACATTTAGTAAGCTATATTTAAACCTTGTGGTAGTGTGCACAGATCACAACATAAACAAATAGTAATGCGTTACAAGGATGAAATCAGAAGCATCTCTGTGGACGCATTGCCAAGCGTCTCTTTTTATCTTTTCTTTTGAATTTTCTGAGATAAGAGATGCCTTCACTATCTGAAGCCGAGGCTGTTTGTGGTTGGCTGACAGAGATCATAGTTTGTTTGTTTTTACTTTTTCTTTAGTTTGCATCACAGTTTCAGCTGTGTTAATTCAGTCAGGTTGAGTTTCCATTATGACAAACGCCTTTGATCTGGCATCAGATGCAACAGGACAATCAAAATAGATATAAATTTATGTGCCGATTCATGACGTGTGCGCACTGTGCGCCGGTCAACCTAATTACCACTGCACCGGCTGCGCTTCGCCTTGCGGCGAGAGTAGACCAGGTTGGAGCTGGCGGGCTTTCAGCGCACCTTCAGCGCGGCTTTCTGGTACAAAATTGTCACTGTGCCAAGCTGAATCTGTCGACTCCTCCCCCTACTGCGCCGCCACACCCATCTCGGCGCACCGCAGTCTACCAAACTGCCAAATTTGCTGCACACGGTCGGACGAAATTACTACTGCACCGGCTGCTTTACGCTCCGCCACGAAATTAGAGCCCCTTATGCCAGCCCTGTGATAGAACACAGATGCACAGATTAACAGTATTGCTAATGGATGGATGGGTGGATATACTACATTAAGGCCATGTCCTTGTTTTGAAAAGGTTTTTTGAAACATGGCATCGTTTCAAGGGAGTCGTGTCAGTGCAAATATGACGATCAATGATGATGGCACACAATCAGTCATTTATCTGTTCTCTACTTTCATATTTACAATCATAATAAGATGGGTGTCCTCTGATCAGCCAATTCATCAACACGTGGCCTGCAGAATCACAACACTTCAATATATCATGAACCAGCACAACTTTTTTTTTTTTTTTAGCATTAACTCCACCGGTTTAAACCGCTGAGGAATCTCCTTCACCAATTCATATGGTGCAAATCATGTCTAATGATGTCATTCAACCAATCACTGTGTCAGTGAAGGTCATGGAGTGAGCTACACACACAGGGTGAGACAAGTGGGGAAAGTGGCAGAGTCGCTTTAAAGAAGGAAAGAAAGTGAGAAGGAGGTGTTAAAGCTGTTCAGTTGGTGATGTGTGGAGGCTGTTTTTTTATTTAAAAAAAAATATATATATAGCTGAGACTGTGTGAGAGTGTTAATAGCTACTTTTGACATGATTTTGCACTTTATTTTAAGATTGTTAAAAGCTGTAGGATTGTTAAAAGCTGTCTGTTAAATATAATAATTACAGCACTCATTATCATTTAAATTAAATAAGAGCACTTCATTATTATTACAGTAATTATTATTTATAATCCCACCAGTTCACCCAGTCTCACTGATTAAAGTGTTACACTACTTTTTTTTTGTCTGCCTTTGTCTTCAAAGTTTAACACCACAAAGGGTGTAAACTTTTTTAAGGATTGTAGCACTGTTAGTCTACAGCTGAATGTTTTTACGTTATTACTGTGTGCGTTTGTGACCATCACAAACCCTCCCTGGAAACTGGCCTATCAAACCTTATTGAGAAAAGTTTCCTTCGTGAGCCAGAGAGGGCCGTGCTGCACCATGGTGGGTCGAGGAGGAAGTGGGGAAGTAAAGGGTAAATAGCAAGAGGCAGACAGAGACAGTATGTGAGAACTAGATGAAGTTGTCTCAGGAAATGTAAAGTTCTGGTCCGCAATGTTAATCAGAACTGCATCTACAGGACAAGCTATGGTTCATTTTCTACATGTCTTTGAGAGCAGATCATTGTGACATAATAACAATGATGGAGGCAGAGGGAGCCACAGTGAGCTGTTTGATGAGGAGCTGCAGGGGACTGGCTGCACACCACCAACTCTTCAGTGAGGTAACCAACCTCACTGAAATGCTGTTGGACTCAAGCTGTGTGCAGAATAAAATCACATCACAGCGGTGGAGTGATGGAGACGAGCCAAAGTTGGTCTGACTTATCTGTTAGAGCCACCCAAACTGATAGAGTGAGAGTTTTTCTGTTTGTTTTTTTCCCACACTGGGCTCTGATGATCTGATAAACAACCTCCTTCCACACTACCTTTGCTCAGTCCTTGGAGGTCTGTTTGTGTTAGCATATATTCGGCGACTGTGAGCTTGGAAGTTTGGCCGTCTGGCATCGCTGTCTCCCTCATCCATGTCAAAATTGCATTGCGCCTCGGAGCTGATTGGTGAAAATCTGACTCGGCACACCTTCTCTCCTCCCTCTTTCCCACTTGCACCAGTAGGCGGGTCAGGAGGAGTAGGCGACTTGCGCCGTGCATGAAAGTGTACCTGGAAGCGTGTCTGGACACATCCCATTGGCATGGCACACCTGCGCCTCGTCTACGAAACTAGCATTCAACCATTCAAGGCTGGGGCAGCTTTTCTCAAAGAGGGGGCCCTGGCCCTCCAGGGGTCCATGTTTAATATTTAATTCAAACATCACTATTTGAACTGGCAGTTTCAATGCTACTGAACCAACAGTGTGTTTGTGTCCACTTTACACTGAATGTTTTCGACTTTTGCCCATTTGAAAGCAATAATGTGTGTGCTTATGGTGATCAGGTCACCTGGTTACCTCATATATTTAGAGCACTAAGACATTGGATCGATTCCCAGCCAGCCAGACTCTTAATGTCACTTATCTGCTCTCTCTCTCTCTCTTCACGATTCCTGTCACTCATCACTTTCCAATCGAAGAAAGACAACAAAGCCCCTCCCCCAACTCTGTCCAAGGTGACACTTCCCCATGTTAGCTGGAGAACGTTCTGGATAACATCTAGTAGTTGGGTAAAGGTAGGGTAGGAGATCCTGGAAAAAAGGGTTCGAGCAGGCTACATTTTGAAAATACACAATTCAAAAGTCGCTCACACCCAATTTAATCCCAGAGGAACAGGTGGCAATTTGATTGACACATCACGATCCAATTGACTTGAACATGCGTTCAAAAGTGATTGGATGGTGTTCAGGATTGCGCATTCCACAAGTGCCAGATTTTTTTTTTCTTTTTTTTTTGTGAAAAAGCATTTAATTAATTAGTTGCAATTGAAGTGTGAAGAGGATATCAAGCAATTCAGTGAGAAATGCCCCAGAGTCTGTCTGTCGGACTCCAACCGCAGCTGCTCGGGTGGAGTGGGTGCTTGTGTGTGCTCGCTGTGACTCTCGAGCTGTGTCCCAATTCAGGGGCTGCAGCCTGAACTGGGACACAGCTTCGGTCTCGGATGCTGCGTTAGCTAACATTATCTTAGCTCGCCGTCTTGCCCTGACCTGACCTGTCCAGTCCTCTTCACGGAGCCCGTTGCCTGTTACTCTCCCTCTTTCATTTTTTAGTCTCCTCGGACAAAAGTTTTTCTTTGGTTTTCTTGCTGCTTCTGCCATGATAGCGGTAATCCCACATAGGCGTTCGCATCGACTTCTGTGTTTTTAACGAATGGGGAAAGGGGGAAGTGACATATGCTGTAAAGCAGTCAGCACATTTGTAGTCTTTTGTGTGGAGGGGTTCCTACCATCCACCTGGAAGCTGTTTAGTGCCAGTGAAGGCGATACAGATTCCCATTAGGCCATGACAGAGGTGTCATTCAACCTGTTGTAAGTCCATGTACCATCACAAAAGTTCTGAAAATATTATATGAAGGTTGAAAAGTTACTTAGTGTTGGTTTAAACAGGTGACTGTTCACACTGTTGTGGCTGATCTGTGAATACCCATGACCTCATTTAAAAGGTCATTCTTAGTCATTAGTCATTTGTTTAACAGTTTGAGTCAAGCCACGAAGTTGTGGGGAATAACTCAATCTAGCAACCTGTCTCAATGTTGTGGCTGATTGGTTTTTCTACTGTAACAGTAGTTACGCTGTAACAGGCATGCTAATACTAACAAAGTGAACTGGCTCAGGCTAATTGCTGGCTGACAGACACACCGCCCTGACTCCTGTTCCTGTCAGTCAGCAGCAGACGCCACACTGTGTTATCAGCTGCCAGCCTCAGTGCAGTTTGCAAATGACTTTGATTGCTGCACTTCAGATACTAAGCAATGTTTTTCTTTTAAGTGTATCTCTCATCTTCGCTTAGTCAAATTGGAAATAAGTGATGAACATAATTAATTATTCTTTATTTATGAATTCTGATTAGCTTGAAAGTAGATTAATGAATAAAAAAGTCCCCCAAAAAAAGTAGAAGCTTAAAAACAAAATGAGAAACAGAGCAGTAAACAAAAATAAATCTAAATAATGAGGTTTTAATTTGATTTATCAGCTATGTTCAGTTATTTATTTATTTATTCATCTTTTGTCTTTTGTCTGTTTTGGGCCTCCTTAGAGTCTCTCATTCAGCTAAGGAGAATTAGTATTTGCATTTAGCTTTGTTTTGATCCTTTATATCTGCGCTGGTTGGAGTTTCACCGCCTGGCTTGACTACATCAGTCCATTCAGTGTTCACACACGTGTCAGGCTTGATTCTGCAGGGCTGACGGCCATACACACACACACATAAATGCTGCAGGGTGAGATAGAAGACAAGCAGTGAAAAAAGACTGGCCATGTTGACTCAGCCCAGGAAATAAATAGACCCAGAGCCTGGCATCTCACACACACATACGCACAGTCGAGCTCCTACTGGCAAACGGCCACATTTTTTTCAGCCAAATTTCCACTTCCAAAATAAATAAATAAAAATTAGATCATGATTTAGCTTTCTCTTTTGCATGCGTACCAAAATATTACCAAACCAGAATACCAATGTGTTCTGAGAGCGTCTTCCAAGATGTGTTTTCAAAGAGGGAACAATAATCCACACCCAGCAGCTCATCTCTGAATCCACATTCACATAAACGAACCCCGCCTTCCACTATACAGTAGCTGTGCATCAAAGTGATTTCAAAGGGAGACCACTTGACTGAGCACTGAGCCGGTTCTTATCTAACAGGGGTGGCATCGGGAATGGGGGGGTTGGAAAGGTAAGGGATGGCTGGGAGATAAGTGGCAGCCTCACGCCCAGCTGACCTCTGACAGTAACAGTGGACCATCTCCAGAGGAGTCGGTGTCAGCCTCTCCATCAGCAATCAGAGCGAGGGTTCTCGGTGCCATGGCAGCCGGGAGCATCCAGGCACATTCTGCAGTAAATGGGATTCGTGTGCATTAGAGTGTCTCTAGCCGAGAATCTATAAGCGGAGGGAAGTGCCCAGCAATTATGACTATTTATGACTTCGCCTGCCTCTTCATAATACTGCTTCTTTGTAAACCATTGGACAGATGAAACAAGTTGGTCTATCTTCGGTTTTAAAGTGCAGTTGGACTGATAATGGATTTATAATTGCACCATTTCTAAACAAGGAGTTTGTATTTGGTTTTAAAAGAGTCTCATATTAATGTGGATGAATCTACATTACCCACTTATTAATGGGTCCATTTTCGATAAATATATCATTTTGTCTTCGGTCGGCTCACCCCGCATTTCCTACTTTTGGTTTCCCGGACGGTGCCCGGCGGGTGATGGGAATAACGCCGCCAAATCGCCGTTTATGGTCGGAACTACAACTTGATAGTCTTCAAACCTCCGACTTTCATTCTTGATGAGCGAAAACATTCTTGGCAAATGTTTTAACTTTCGCAGATAGTGGAACAAGGGAATCTTTGACGTACTCCCTTGTCCTTGTGGCCTTAGGGTTAAGACACTGACCAAGAACTGTCTGACCCAGTGCTGCATGTCATCTCTAATCCCTTGACACCCTTGTTTCCTGTCATCTCTAACTAAATAAAAGAGGCATGACACATCAGACTATCAAGGCTGACAGCACTTAGCTGCTGTTTACATAGTATTTTTTTTAGACATAGCTATTTGATATGTTTGTATTTTGCATTCAGTGGTTTTTATTCTTACATAATGGTCCTTCCAATGTGCTCAAGCCCACTCACTTCTACATAAGTATAAATCCAAAGGTCTGGAGCCAATCCCAGCTGACACGGAGGTAAAGTGGGATACATCCTGGACAGGTCACTTGTCAGTCACAAGACTGTGGGTGGAGAATTGCAGTAGGCAAGGGAAGATTCTTTGTACAGCCTAACAGTTTGTCTCGAAGGGTTTTAGACAGCATGATAACAACATCCACTGCCCAAAAACTCCCAACAAAGGAAACAGGAGAAAAGCGGAGGGATCCCTCACCCAGGACAGGCAATAGGTGCTCACACATTGGAATGTAAGAAGTGTAAAAGCGACAGAGAGCTGTGTCACAACTTTTGGTCTTGATCCTAAACAGGATACAGATTATAATTCAGACTGTAGACTGTATTCAACCCCCAATATCAACACCAACCATTCAATCAACTAGGTGTATAGCCAGTGCACTATTTGTATTCGGGTTCGGATTTGGGCTTTAAAAAAATCTTTGGATTCGTTATTCATATTCGGAAAGAAACCGAAGTGGGCGTGTCTAAGTTACGGCATGCTCCCGAATACTGAGGAGAAACTTTGGTTAGATAAATTACTTGAGATCAAAGCATTGTTTGCGTACTTTCGAATAACATATTCGGGTTCGGGTACATCCCTACAATCAACCTGCCATTAAAGCCATGACCAGCCATGACCATTAAAACTTTAAGCTGCTGCACGATTGTCTGTATTCCTGACGGCACATCACAGTAAACCCACTTTAGTCTTTTCAGTTCTTAAAAAGGCTTTTGTCAGACAAACTAAGAACGTTTTCAATAACCAAACCTGGATGAGTAATCACCATATGTAAGTTACATTCACACTACTCTTCAGTTTCCTAAACCTCACTACATCTCTACGCTCTCTTCTCTGAGCTCTGAGTTTACAGCTGCTCCACAGGAGATAATACATTCTGACCAGGATAGTTAATGTGCTCAGCCTCCCTCTCTAGGGGGGGGTACGGCATCACTGATGAGTCCTCTCACTCACACAAACACAAGATGCCAGGCGAATTGTTGTGCGCAGTTTGATTCATTGCCTTTTTCCTGAGCTCTCATCCATCTCCTTGTTTTGTCTCCCCCATACCCCCCCCCTCGCTCTCTCTTTATGTTTTGCCTTGTGAGCCCAGGTTTTGCCCTTTATAACTCTCTTCTCCTGAGTGGAATTCACTGGCAGAGCTGTAAATATTTATGAATGTTTCTTTGTTCGGTATTGAAGGATTTCCACTTGGGGAGGCCATGGCTTGTTGGTGGCTTCACCAATAATCAGCTGTTTCTTTCTCCTCTCTGTCTGCCCTCCCCCTGCTGCTCTCCTTTGCATCTCACTGTTTGCACTGAAATAAAACCACCTAACATTTACACTGTCTCACTGTCATGTCATGATTATGGGCTGAAAAACAACCAGTAGCCTTTTCTCCTGCCACTCCATCCAGCTATTTACCATCTCTTGATGCAAATGAGAGTCTTTTACAAATTCTGCCAGCTTGTTTAATTTCCAGCCCAACTGGTGTAATTATTGCCTCAGGTGATATTGCAGAATGTTTGAGATTAGCAGGTAATTGATATGAGTGAGGACGAGGCGAAGCTGCTGCAGAGGATAGAAGCTGTTTCCCTCATGACAAACACCCAGGTTAATCCTGAAGGCTTCCTGGGAGTCGACAAGGTGCTTGTATGTCCCTGCAGAAAGCCGGTGTGGGCTTTATTGTATTGCTTTTAGAGCTTCAAGGGAAAGGCAATCCTACGACCTTGCACAGACAATTATACTGCAAACATCCACTAATGGACGGAATCAATTTGCTCTTGGAAAAAAGCACAAGTCCTTTTTGTCGCTGCAGACACAACATTCTCAGAGTTTATTCTCATTATCTAGGCTTTCCAAGGGGGATTTAAGCCAAAAGATCAAATGTGCAATTAAAACATGGGTTTATCCTGCTCTTCATCCCTGAGAGAAGCAAATCCATAATGTACACTTTAATTTACAGACCAAATAAAGACCCTGTCTCCTCGAGAGACCCGGGAATCCCATCAAACCCAGCACATAGTGGAGTGTCCATCACAGGTCTGAGCTACTGGAAGCTCAGCCCTCTGCGCCCGAGGAGCAGCTGAGTCAGACTGAACCGGGAGACTGCGTCTGAGACTGCTGCCCCCCTCCCACCCCCCACCACTATCACCCTTAACCCCTTTTGACATAAACCATAGACATGTTGTTGCTTGGTGCAGAAATAATGACAAAAAAAACAACCTCATGCTTTATGCAGGAAGCTGCTTGGTATGCACATAGACTTTGCACACAAATGCAGCTGGGAGTGTGAGGGGCTAAATGTGTACAAGATGGTTATTGAATAAGTCTAACATATGGTTGAAACATATTGACATTTTTTATTAATTTAAAATCTAATATATGTATCTTACAGTGTGTTATTTTGGATGGTTCTATTCATTCTTACAGGTTTCTTCTGAAAACTGTGGACTTAACTTATATGGAGATCGTTAGTGCAATGGGGGAAAGCAGAAGCAAATCTCACTTCTTCATGGCATCAACCTTTAGTTCTAAGTCATTGTCATGATAAAAGCATATCAGCAGATGGAAGTTAGTAAAAAAGAAAAAGCCAAAAGCACGGCAAAGATTAAATTAACATTTGGGCATAGTGCTCAAAATGCGCAGTAAAGTGTATTAAATGTGTGAGGTCACCGTCACATGTCGGATGTTATGAGGTATTATGTGAGTGAATTTCATATTAAAATGCTGTTGTTCTCATCGAGCCTCATTAAAGCAAATAAATGACAAGAATAAAATCCAGTGACAGTGTTTACCTGACCACCCCGTACATGACGAGGACGTTGCCCAAAAGTCCCACCACGCAAATGACGGAGTAAAGCGCCGTGATGGATATGGCTATGATTATACCCCCGGCGCTCCTCACCGGACTCTGCCGCTCGGTGTAGTTCTGCAGCCGGTCACCCATCAAGCCGCTCTCCTCGTCCGGGAAGGTGACATTGAAGGGGATGACGGAGTAAAGGTCGGACAGGGAGAGCTGAGCTCCGGGGACCGTGTACGTCTCCATGCTGTGTGAACCCAGCTGTGTCCACTGTGGCCGTGGCGCGCGGCAAAAGAGAAAAGGAAAAAGAAAAGAGAAACTTGCCCACGCGCGCAGATTGTATGGTCAGCAACTTAAACAAGAGGTAGTGGTGAAGAGCGCGGGTCCGACTGGAGGCGAGAAGTGAGAAAGAGTTCCCAAACAGCGAGCAGGAGAAGTCGCGGCTCTGCGTAAAACGGAGTTGCGCGGTGTTGGTCTATCCAGATAAAGAAGGAGAAGGAGAAGGAGAAGGTGGCCCCTCAGCAGCAGTCAGCTGAGTGTGTGTGTGTATGAGTGTGTGCTCTAGTTGTATGCGCACCCCGCTCCACTCTCCAACATCTCCACCTCCCCAGCCGGCCGCTCTCTTATACCCGTGCGTCGACGTCAAAGCTGCGCGTTTACACCGTCATGAGACTCAACGGGGGAATGGCCAGGTGATGCCCGGACTCAGAGATCGAACCCTTGTATGGTGCTATTGTTTCGGTTTTTTTTTTTTTTTACATCAAAAGCAACGATAAAGAGGAAGAGCGGACTGACATTTGGAGAATTAACATTTTGTACCATAACATTTTGTACCATGAAGTCAGAGGAAGGTGTTTGAAATAAACAATTAGGATATTATTCTGGTCACCAGGTTGAAAAATGAACTTTACAAGCCAGTTATAACAAAGCTGATGTGTGCCCATACCTTAAAATTAGATTGATGTGCCATGCTCACAAGCTGGGAAAAATAATCAACCTGCCAACAAACAAACAAGTCAAAAATCAATAAAATCCCCACTGCAGTAATTTAGGCAGGTGCTGACAGAGAAAGAAGAGGTTCCACTATGTTTTGATTGCCATAGGCTGAAATACACCATCAGTTGTTCCTCTTTACACAACGCAACTCAAAACAAAATATACTTCCCATGGCACTTTTAAATGTCATGCCTAAAGTTTATTGTAGGCTAAAGTTATAGTAAGCTACTTTTATGAAAGAAATAGAAAAGGCCAAACACTAAAGAGAAAATTAAGATAAATGCTCCTAAAATGTGAATGAATAAATGATCTTATAATATTATAAGAATATTGCAGCTGAGATTACAATTCAACGACAGCATCACGATGTGAGCTGGAGTTCATCTAGTCGTTGTGGATTTGTTGGGATGGTCACATCAAACTGGTTTTAACTTGTGTCGATTAGTAACCACAATCTGATGTCTTCCACACGCATGGCAATGGCATCATCACATTAAGTTTTAGTTATGAGAATCTGCTTAAAGTCACAATGTTAAAGAGTCATTATTGAGTTGCGTCAACCAAATTTATTTCCAATATTTCACACCTCATCAGTGTTGATGTCAACAACAATCAGCTATATATTGCAAACAATGAGTTTAATTTACAGACAAATAGACATTAAAATAATAATAATGCACAGGTAGGCTTTTAAAACTGTCATGTTGTTATGTACTATGTAGGCTTACCATGTTTGTCGTAACCGTTTGTCTGTCAATTCGTAATTGTTATGTTTGATGTTTGTCGCTACAGGACGCTAAATCTGGTGCAGCCATCTTTTTATTGTTTCAATAACTAATGTCACTGCACACTGTCCTTTTTAAAATAAATAAATGAAATGACAAGAGAAACAAAACAAATGTCAGATTGAATACATTGAACAACAATGTAAAAACATAGTGAAGTGAATGTTGTATTAAACTGAGGGAGGCTACCGGTCTCCTCCTCTGACATCCTGTCCACTGCCATTTTCATCTCGGTGCAGAAGCCTGAGAGGATTTTAAAATCACATTTCTCACGTCATGATTTATTCGTTACACCTGTCTCCTTTTCACTCTGTCCCAGATGCAGTGTCGTCTCCCTGGTGGACAAAGGCTGATCGATCAAGGACAGTTTCCACTTGCTCATCAATGCTTATTTGATGGCGCCAATGCCACCCCCCCCCCCCACACCCCCTTCGCCCCCCCGGGACATGGGATGCTCAGCCGATGTATAACCTACACAAGAATTCAGATGGATAATTAGACCCTTAACCAATCATGAGTCTGCCTCCCACCCACGCCATCTCTATTGATCACCATCACATTCAACCTCTGCCTTGACCACATGAACCTCTGATCAGCTGATCATCTTCACCGCCTGAGTGCAGGGTGTGTCATTCACTTTCTACGCTACGTCACAGTCTAACCACTGTCTGTTACTCCAACAAGCTTCCTTGGCCTTTAATTAGTGTTGACTTTTACTCTCAGTAGTAAACTTTTCAATTGCTTAATGCTCCCAGAGGGCAGCACCTTTCCAGAGATGCTGTTTAATTCTTAATTACCTCTGAGAAAAAATGTCTTAGGAACAGTGATTCATTGTGCATTTTACCATCTCACACCACTGTAGTTTCCTCTTTGTCATGTTTCACAATGTGATCTTCACCCCAGACAAGTAGTAATTTTGACAGTGAAGGACAGACTGTATCAAGTTTCTCATAGGAGGAGAGACTGTAGACTGTGACGGTGCAGTCATTAGCTCAAATCCCAGGGCTGCATGGGCAAAATTTTAAATTTGAGGCACAAGAAAATCTGTTAACTCCACAAGAAAATGAGTTGTTGAAGGAGCCTTAGGAAAGTCATTTAAAGCTCAATTTACTGTTCTTAAGACCACCAGGCTGTGTACACGGTGTGTGTGTGTTTTGCAGCCCTTGCAAAACCAAAAACACAAAAGCACAAGTGCAAGAATGGTTTAAACTGTGTTTATCTGTAACAATGTGAGTGAGTCGGCGGAGCCACAACAGTAAGCTACGCATCACAAACGCATTCGGAGGGTGTTGACTGACAGCATGGAACGGACACGCAGCGCAGCCATTAACTGATCCACATCCAGTGGAATTCCGGCGAAGGCCAAGGAGTGTTTGAATCCTTGGGAACAATTTGTCAGAGCTTAGTTAGTCCGGGTGTGTGAAAAGAGCCCAGTTAATGACTAGCACAAGCATTATTCATGTTATCAGATAAATCGTCTGATTCATTTTGGTCGACAAACAGCCTTGTCTGTACTTTTTATTTTATCCACCTATGGCGAAGCTTACAAAACACCTCCACAGACTGCCTCTCAGAGGCTACATTATTGTGTTTATCCAGTTGGAACAGCCTTCCACTCCTATTGATCAGCTCAGTTCACTGATAGGTCAATAATGCAGTAAGCTTTTTTTTTTTTTTTTTGCATTTATAGTTTAAATAAGTTTGAATAGGAAGTGGCAGCACTAAGTTGGAGGCTGGCCCTAAGCTGACATGAGCAACTCTGTCTCTGTTCTATTTTATTGGGTTTGTTCACAGTCCCACATCTGCAGCCAGTGCTACCCAGATATTACATTTTTTAAATACATCAGCTAGACTTAATCCTGAAAGCTTTTTCTCTTGTAACATTAAAACCGAAAACATACAATTTTGAAAAATAAGCAGGTATGCAGTGAACAGGGCTTATTGAAAACACTTTTTCAAGGAACCAGTGTATTTAAAATAAGGTTAGGTTTGTCAGTTGCGTCTGTAAACACAACATTCAAACTGGGCCCCTCCTCTAAGGCTCAACTGGCAGGCACTCATGCTCAAGCTTCATGCCACCCCACCATAAGTCAGTGCTCCACTTGGGCCACCCCTATCAAAAATGTCTGGATAGGCCCCGCCCCATTAGTTTATGTTTTATGCAAGCTCATGGAACTGCCCAACTTCACCTGTGCTCTGTCATTGGCTGGGTGAAAACACACCAACTCCACCCAGAAACGTCCCGACTACACCAAAACATCAAAATACAGGCAGATGGCCAAAGCGCTTGTGGAGTAGTTATCATCACCCAGGAAGCATGAAAACTTAAATATAGCCTACCTATTTCTTCAGGGACTTCAGTTTAAAAATGAACAAACTGTAATGATTAAAACATTAGATAGGACTTTCAATCAATTCTAAGTAATAAATGAATCAGCTAGCTGCAGCTAATAAAAGCTACCAGCGGCAGTTTTCTTTTCAACCATGCAAGGTCTATGGTTCTCAGAATTACAGCTCATTGTTGAAAAATGTATGAATGGCACTTAAATGTGCCGTTCAAGAACTGAAAGATTGACAGAAATAGCTGCACAGGCTCTGGGTTGTATGAAACGCTGCATCAATAGGCCTACACACAGCAGGGAACTGAAAAAGAAGCATAGAAGCAAACTTTCAAAACTGATGCAATGCAACAGAGTCCGTGTCAAAGTTCAGAGGACCACCACGTCTCTGTTGCCCTGCAGGAACGCAGATGTCTTGTTACACAGACATCGCAGCCTACAGCAACAGACAGGTATAACCTGTCATAAAAACAAGGCAATCCAACTTCCACCTATGACAGCTCACATCCCTCGTGGCCTTCAGCGATTCTTCAACTCCAAAATCCTTGTCTTGTTCAGCTCTGCCTGACAGAGATTTGAGCTGGGCAGAGCACTGGGAGGTGTGTACTGTACAAACCTGAGGGAAACATGTTCACCCTAAAAAGGTGTAAGCTACCATAAAGAATACTTAGGTAAATATTGTGCTAGAAAAAGGCCATCTTACAAAAGAGAGAGAGACAGAAAATATTATGCTTAGTTTTTTAAAGATGATATGAAACACTGCTTTGACAGAAAAGCACAGAAGTGCAAGAAGATGTACTGTAGCCCCAACAGTAAACTCCCAAGCACAGTCTTTTCAAGGCAGCCAGTGAGGCCTTCATCCAGAGAAAAATACACTGACCATGGATGGTTTAGCAGCTGCTGGAAGAAAAAAAAAGAGTTGATACTTGGGAGTGGTGTAAGGATAGCAGTAAAAGGAGGTAAACATTATTATGGCATAATGTTCATTGTAGATCCTCAAATCAGCTCAGTAGCTACTAGCTAGATGTTTTTGTGTGACCCATCCAAGAGGTAAACTTTTCCTGGGTAAAACTTATTTTGTATTTTCATTTTTAAAACAGCAGAAACTCACAGAGGACCCAGAAGGCTCATAACCCTGACAAAAGAAGCCTAAACCTCCACAGACAAAACACAAAGCTAACAAAATGAACTCTAACATCTCCTCGTCAGTGTTGTTGTTGTGTGTCTGTGTGGCTGACTTATCTGTTGTCAATGGTTTCTCTATGCAGAAGCCGATTTGTCTGTGGCCAATTTCTTTTGGGGGTTCTCTCGTTAGTAGTTTTGTGAACCTGGGCCTAATTATTGTGCATGGATTTGGTGTCAGCTCAGCGAGTCTCATCGACCGGCCACCGGAGTGAACCTCCAGACGGTGCATTAAGTTCAGCCACCTCTCTCCTATCTCATCAGCTCCTTTCCACAGTAATTCTTTCCACACAGTGACAAATTATTTATGAAACAAATTAGTTATGAACCTAGAAAAGGGCCTTAATTCCTCACTATGAAATAAGCTTTTTTTCCCTTGTAATTTTAAGTGTTAGAGACAGCGATGAAGGATCTTCTCTCCTGCTATTTGAGGTGGTTGATGGTTCTGACAGGTAGTTTATGACAGAGATCGGTCACAATAACTGTAAATCTATATGATCTGATAAGTTACAAAAGTCACAGTTATATGGTCTGTTAAGTTTGAATTACCTGACCCTAACCCTTATGTGCAGTATTTCACAAAGTATGAGGTAGATTAAAACTAAATGATTTTGTCCCAGAGTACCTGCACTCACTGTTTTGTCCAAGTAAGTATTTGATGTAAGTGATCCAGACATGTTCTTTGAGTCTTATCTCAGCTTCTGTTGAAATATTATTTTGAGTTGCTGGAGAACTTCAAAAAACAAACAAACACAGCAACTCATTGAATGTTTGAAAATTTTCAAAGAGTTATTACAGTGGAACATAATCAGTGCAAAATCTGATGATCCCTTTATTTTCTCCCTTTAAAGTTTATTTACGTGCTCAGAAACTCTACAAAAAGAAAAGTTTTAAACACATTTACAGATAATTGTCATTTTCTATGATAATTAATCCCTAAATTTGTAAAACATGTGAATGGAGGCTGCCTGTAAGAAACGAGCCCACACCTCATCATTGCAGTATGACCTGTGACATTTTCTTGCCAGTTAACATCTAGGTGTCATAGTAATTATAATGGGAGCAAATGAAGATGCAGCATCAACACTGAGGAAGCGTGGGTTTTACATCACAAAGTGTGACTCCTGTCACCTTGCAAGCCTGACAACCTGAAATACTTACAATTAAGTGTGCAACTTCTGGGCCCTGGTACACTCTTAGAAATAAAAGTGCTAAGTAGAACCATATAAGGTTCTTCAGCTTGCCCTCATAGGAGAACCATTTTTGGCTCATGGTAGAACCTTTTATAAAGGTTGGAACCTGGAACCCTTACGCCTGGTACACACATAAAGATTTTCAAAATCTCAACAGATTTTTTATCTGTGAGACACCCCACACATGAAGATAAAACATCTTTGATTGAACAGTTTTGATCATATTGTGTGTGGTGTGGTCCGATATTCCAAATTCAGCACACCACACACATAAAGATTTGTCTTGAACGTGATCTGACGTACTTTGTTGATGGTAACCACATTGGTTTGTTATGCTACGTGTTCTTCAGTCAATTTCATATCACATTCTGCGGAGTCGGTGACTCAAGATTGTCGGGTTCCCCCACACACAAGCCGACTTTTGATCCAAACGGTGATGGTTGTCGGTGCCAACCATCTTACGGGCCGATTGTCGGGAGGATTTAACTCACACCACACACCACAGGAGAATCTCATAAAATAATCTTAAGAGCCTAAGATAATTGGGCAATTTTTGTCCTTGATCAGAAGGGGGAAAATCAGGGCAAAATCAGCCAGATTATCTTTATGTGTGTGGTAGGCTTTAGTGTTACTGTGACAGTGGTGGTCCTGTCACTATGCCTCCAATTGATCATGTGCCCTGGCTACTAGGGGGGTGTGGGTTCAATCCCCCCCCGGGCCCTCTTCACCTTGCCACATTACCAAGAACCATTGAAAAGCCCTTTTTCCAGGAAAGGGTTTTTAAATGGTTCTCTGGATCAAAATGGTTCTTACTGGAACCCTTAGTGTTACCAAGAATGCTTGGAAAACCATTTCTTCAAGAAAGGGGTTTTCAGAAGCAAATGGTTCCAGGTAGAACCTCAGCCCTTGTAGAAGAACCCTTTCAGAACCCTTATTTCTAAGAGTGCAGTTGTGGTTTTCTTTAATTACTGATGTGCAATGACTTGTGGGAAAGATTATTAGATCATGGTCCACCTGTTGGGGATCAAAAGCCCCCCCCCCCATTTTTCCATTGTGTTTTCCTGTCCTTGTGTGTCTCCTGTATGTCTCTCCTGCCTGTGTGTGTGTGTGTGTGTGTGTGTGTGTGTGTGTGCCTGTTCGTCTCTCAGAGCCTGGTCCGGTTGCACTCCTCCCAGTCACACCTGCTACTCATCTCCTCATGAAGACACTGCTGTTTCACCACTCAGCATTCGTCAAAGTGTCTGTCCTATCCAGTGGTAAAACATCAGCTCCACTCTCTCTGGAACCAGTTTTGTTGCTCTGTTTGATATCTGTTCATCTGTTTCTGCTCCAGGTCCAGGTCCAGCTCTCCCTCCACCTTCTACAGAAGCTTTTTATAATTGCCTGCTCCGGAAAACCCACGGCTGCCTGTTCTGCTCTCAGTCCCATCAGCCACATTTCTGTGTCTGCAGCCTTACAATAAACTGTTTATATACCAGTTAAGCATCTGTGATTTTCAACCTTGGGGTAAGGACCCCACGTAGGGTCGCCTGGAATTATAATGGGGTCGGCTGAAATGTCTAGTAATTGATAAAAATTACTGATAAAAAAAACAAAACATTAAACACACACCCAATCTTAAACAACTATTCTATACTTTAACTTCAAATAAAATGCAGCATGTGGAAATTTCTGAGCTGGCACATCTTGATTGACGGCCGAGAAATTTGTGATGTCAAATTGGGGTCACGAGTCAAAAAAAGTTGGGAACCACTGGACCAAACCCAACACCACCCATTGTAGCCTTTGGTGCCCAGAAGAAAAAGGACATATTTCTTGGCAGCATTTGAAGGATCCTTCGAAATGCAATAGCCAATAGCACAGCTGTGACAAAGTAGCATTTGCAACATGTAACCGAGCCATGAGCTGTAACGGTTGTTAACCACGGTGACAACGATGCAGCAACCGTCACCATGGGGACACACATGGAGACCCTCCCTGGGTTATTTTCTTTTCTCTCCCATCTCACATACTGTATATGTTGCTTTGCTTCTACTCTTTCTCAAGCTCCAGTGGCTCCAGTTCATCCCCATTATTTCAAACACATTCATATAGACACTCATACACATGCACAGCTCAACACATACTCATGCTCACAGACACGCACGTATACATACACACTTTCCACCACAACATAAATTCATATCCATATATGTATAGCAAGAGAAAATAAAATGGTGAAAAGACCTGCTCTTGCAATGGGCCAGAAAGTGAACGTCAACTTTCACACCAGCTACCTCCTTGTTTTTCAAGTTTTGCTGTAATCAGGCTCAGGTGTTGTTCTGTAACTGCTGATGCGTGTTTACTGTTTGGATCGGGTTGACTCAGAGTTTGGAGAACACGGAGCAGGCAGCTTTGCCACAAGACGGGAGGTTTCCAGCAAAGGCAATTAACTTTACTCTGAAGCCTGTGGCTAGATGTAGCTTTGCTCTCCTCACTTTTACACTTTGAAACTTGTCCAAATGTGTTTGTTACAGCCCGGTTTCCAAACCGCAAAGGAGAGAAGAGCCGACTTGTACAAACAGTAAAATATAGATGAATAAAAAAGTCGCTTTCAGGTCAATGGACACTTCTCTTGTGCAATTTAATGATTAGGTTTCAATGACGACACACTGCATCTTTCTCAGAATCAAACAGTGTCCCATTGGTCATCAGAGCTGGGGAGTAATCGGTCCTTGAGTCAATATCTTGACGACAGCTCTTTCAAGAGGGAAGGTGTTACAGAGTGAAACAACAAAGAACCCGATATTATCCATAACTAGCAACAATCACACAACCGTATAAGAAACCACACTTTATCATTCTGTTTGGGACCGAGATTAAAAGGGAACATGAAAGGCTCGGCTCTTTGTTAAGCCGACCTGATTCAGCTATGTTTAGAGTGAACATCAAAAAAAAAAAAAAAAAAACTATTGACAGTCTCTCCTCCCCCTGAGAGACTTTTTTGTTCTAATTCCCTCAACGTGCAGTTATGATTTACTTTAGCATTGTGTTAGCATAGTTATCTCCCTTTTGACTGTGAACAGGAGGGTCTGGTCTGGTCTGGACTATATAAACCATCCTAAATATGCTATTATTGAATATCATGACCAACCTTACACCATTGGTTTCCTGCAGCATGGGGGATTTGATATGAAAATACACTGGGCTTTATTGATCTATTTTCTCTGTCTCTGTGTAAAGCACATGGACATTTCTCTGATTCTAACCATGAACTTTGATCCTGTTGCTCCGACTGGACTCGTGCCCGTGTTCAAACAGGTGATGTGTAGCTCTGTGTGGACTCCCATGCTGTTCGACTGGGAGTTTTCTGGACGTCTCTTAATCAGCGGTGGAGCAGATGGAGGGGTGAGGAGGGAGATGTCCAGACACATTAGCTCCAGCCTTGTTCCCCTCACGCTCTTGTAAAAAAAAAAAAAAAAGATGTTAGAAGAGTTGGATCTGTTACAAGGGCCGGATTTTTTTTTTTTTTTCGTTCGCCATGACATATGGTCAGTACTGCTGGTCTGCTGTGTCTCTACGCCAGGACTTGGCAGTTGACCGACTGTGTTTTGAGACAAAATCAATCATGCAGGTTAAGTATCGTTATGACTCAATCATTTCATCTGCTGTTTTGGGGACATTTGGCGATTTTGTTTGCTAAATATTTTTTTTTACTGTTAAACGGACATGAAGCGTTAAGGCTCAGGAAATGATAAGCTCTGTAATTTCCAAACAAACTGCTGTCCCAACTAAGATGCAGGGTTTGACAAGTGTTCTCCATGGTTCAATAAGCCCCAATCTATTTTTATTGTTTCTTAGCTCCTGTCTTAGTGTAAACAGCTTTCTTCAATGCTTGACCTCACATCACTTCACAACATACACCATCATGTTCTCATCTTATTCCTCTGTGCTCTATGTATCATGTACAGTATTCTTTACTTAACCCTCCTGTTGACCCTCCTGGAAGGAAGGAAGGACGAAGGGAAAGAAGGAAGGGGAAAAGGAAGGTAAGATAGTAGGAGGGAGGGAACAGATTGGGTTAATTGGGTCAAAAAGGAAGGAAGAAGTAAGGACGAAGGGAAGGAAGGAAGAAAGGAAGGAAAGAAAAATGGAGGGAGGGGACAGATTTGTTCAAGGAAGAAAGAAGGGAGAGAACAGATCAGGTCAATTGGATCAAAACAGGAAGAAAGTAAGGACAAAGGGTGGGAAGGAATGAAGGAAGGGAATTAGGATTGTGGAAAGAAGGCAGGGGAAAAGGAAGGAAAGAAAGATGGAGGGAGGGAGCAGATTCGTTCAAGGAAGGAAAAAGAAGGAAGGAAGAAGGGAAAGAAGGAAGGGAAAAAGGAAGGAAAGAAAGATGGAGGGAGGGAACATACCAGGTAAATTGGATCAAAAGAGGAAGAAAGTAAGGACAAGGGGAAGGAAGGAAGGGAATAATGATTGTGGAAAGAAGGAAGGGGAAAAGGAAGGAAAGAAAGATGGAGGGAGGGAGCAGATTTGTTCAAGTAAGGAAGAAGGGAAAGAAGGAAGGGAAAAAGGAAGGAAAGAAAGATGGAGGGAGGGAACAGATCAGGTCAATTGGATCAAAAGAGGAAGGAAGGATGAAGGGGAAAAAGGAAGGAAAGAAGAAAGGGAATAAGGATTGTGGAAAGAAGGAAGGATGGAGGAAGGGAAGAGATTGGGTCAATTTGACCCATAAGGACAACAGGAGGGTGAAAGAATGAGAGCTGATGATCATTGGATTAAAAGTGGTGGTGTTATGAGTGGCAGGAGAGAATCGTAACTCTTTGCAAAGTCAGGCAGCTGCTCTTACCACTGGGCTGCAGCTGACAAAGCGGCCGCCTGCTGAGGGCTCTGGCGTTGATCATTTTGGTCGGATCAGCACACAGCATTTTGCTTTATTGATAATTGCGGAGCCAAGCTCACATATGCTCTCGAAATTGTTTGGCATCGAAAATGATGCTGGAAAACCAAAGAACATTAAATTAGGCCTGTGGTTAGTTTTCAGACTGAGAGCCAGCGGGAACCATTAGATGTAAATAACGGCCACAAAGGAGTACTCCTGCTTGTCATTTAGAAATCAGAGGGAAAAGGCTCCTTTGATCAGAGTGGTGGTAAAATGTGTAAAGAGGAAGTGCAGATTTGATAGAATTTGAAGAAAAACAGAAAGAAATTTCATCTTGTACTAATCAGCTGCTTTCACTGGATGTTTTAGGCAGGATAAAGATCAGGTGGCTTTTCTCTCATAATCCTATTAAAACCTGATATGTTGTCGAGACACTGGTGAGCTAGGTGCTGCCTCAAAGGTTCAAATGGCAAGGAGCGCCTTACAGAGTTAATCAATAATGCAGCTTTTTTCTTTTTTTTTGTTAGAGACTTTGATGAACTGTATTTTCATCTGAGCCTCAGTCCATTATATAACCAAGATCTTAAATTGGTATCTGAAGGCTAAGGAGAGCCAGTGGAGGATGGGGGTGATGTGACAGGACGTCTGTGACCGTGTTAACAGCCTGGCGGCAGTGTTGCAAACCAGCTGTAGGTGGTCCAGAGATGATTTATTGAGGCAGGTAATAAGTGAGTTACAATAATCCAGTCTAGATGAGATGAAAGCATGAACAGCCAGTGTGAGACAAAGGCAACATCTCTGAGGTGAAAAAACAAAAAAAAAACAGGTGACTTGACATGTTTATCCAATTTTGGTCAAATACAACCCAGAGATTTGGAACAAGCCTTATAGCTTAAAGCCCCCATGTGGGCAGACACCTTAGCGACGATAGAATCAGTGTTTTTATTACACTGCTCCTATGCTCTAGTTGTTGGTCTTTTCTCTATATGGTACGCTGCTGTGGATACTTTGTATATTTGAAGTATTTGAAAATGTGTATTTTTGGATATAATGTACTTCCTATGTCACCTATGACTAATTGAGGCACCTCGTTATGTAGATATTTATTCTTCTTGGTAACATTGCATGCTATGCAATACTCAAGTTGTTGTGATGTGACATGTGCTACATTTGATCTGATTGTGATAAGATAATATTGTGCAGGTTGATTGTTTTCTTTTTCCTGTACATCTTTGTATTTGACCTTTTTTTTCATATTCATCCAGTTTAATATGTCACATGACTTCTCAGGTGACTGGTCCACTAATTTAAGCAGGCGTGTCACCTACTGTAGGTGATTTCATGTCTGATGAAGGGCAGATGCCCAAAACCGTTAGCTGTTGGTCAGTCGGGAGCTAATATTCCAGTGTGTGGACTCTTTTCTTTTCATCATCAATAAACAACTATAAAACTGCTAATTATGGGTCCTAAGGGGAGCATGTAAAGAGCCCGAAGGATTGGGGCTAAAATAGACCCTTGCTCAGTGACATGTTGAGCAACACAGTTGAAAGAAAAGTGAATGTTGAATGTCATAATATTCATGCCAATGTTGCTGCATTTCTGCATAATATGCTCTTAGCTAAGTTAAATATAACCAACAGGTTATTTAGGATGGAAGATTTCCACTATTGATTCCTACACAAGCCACTGACAGTTACGTCTACTCAAGAAACATTCAGCCTTTAGTTAAAAGTCTTTCTTTATTGTCCAATTTGTTGAGGTCCAGGGTTTAACTATTACATCATACTGTATAGTTTATTAAACTTATTGGTGCAATATGAAGAAGCAACCGAATGTAGACACAGGAAAGGAAACCAATATTTTTGTGACATAAACATACAGTCAGCAACTTTGCCTCTTACCGCTACGGTGGGTTGTAAACAGAGGTGAAGTCAGAGAGAGTAAAAACAGCAATATTGTTTTGGTTTTTTTTCATCAACTGCATCTGTCTCATGAAGCCAATGCTGGAACTCAGAATTGTGTGTGAAAGAGAAGGGGGAGGCACTATGAGGGACAAAATGGATCATAAATCTAATGCTCCCAAGTACATCTGGTGCTCCGTTTATGTTTTCTTTCAATCAAACTGTTGACTGCAGTGCAGCTGAGGTGTGACTGATGGGAGCTGTAGACATGCCTCGTATTTACAGCTCTGACTCCTGCACCTTAACTTTTACTTTATCTCCCCAGTGTATTATTTCATCCTCCTGGAAAGTTGGTAAAACAATGTTTCAAAGCTCTGCTCATCCTTGTTTTCAAAGACGCATAGGGTCAGGAGTTGGAAGCCAAGTGCTGGAGCTCAGTCTGCTCCGCGGTCGACTGCGGAGAGCGTGGGCCCCCGCGTACACAAGTACACAGAGTTTTATTTGATTCTGTGTTATAGCGGCGTGCCGGGCTTGGTGCTGGAATAAAAGAAATCAATCAGCAGCAGCACTGAAATATTTGTGCTCCTGAAAGTGATGTAATTGTCGGTAACAGGAGTGCTTCGAGGTACGTTTGATGTTGTGAATACACGGAGAAAACAACAGAGCACATCCCCGTTGTTGATGCACCTGAAGGCAACAGACGATGGAGCTTTGATTTACGTGTGGCATCATATTTTTATTTGCTGGTGGAAGGAATGGAGGAATAATCAGAAAAAAAGAGAGAGGGAGCGAGGAGGCTGTGTGTGGGGGATGGGAATTGATTTGGCTAAATAAGCATCAATAGTGAGCAGGTTGTGCTCTAATCAGTATTAGAGGCAATTAGGCAGGTGTCTTGGTTGGGTTGGTGTGTGAGGTAGAACATTATTAACCCCAACAGCCTTTTTTAAATAGTATTTTACAAGTTCCAAAGAGCAATTATAGTGTGTAAATATATTTGGCTCTGCCTTTGCCTGAGCTTCTTACTTTCTTATTAACTGAGAGGGAGGGGGGGAGATTGGAAGTAGAAGCAAGTGCCATTGCAAAAAAAAAAAAAGTCCATTGTGGTCACATCCATATTGGCTCCTCAGTGTTTAACCCCCTGGGAGGAAATTGCTTGGAACACAGATGCTGAAAACAGATTCTGGCTGCAGAAATGAGCACTGCTGAATTCTCCTATTAGTTTATTGTCCTTTTTTAAAGCAGTGCCCATGTGACCTCTGGCAGCCAGCTGCTGCGTGTGCTGGTGAATAACAGAACTCAAGCTGGAGTTAGTGCTGATGAAAGCTGCCCGAGGTGTCGCTTCTGATTTTTTAGTCCGAGCGGGGCGTCAGATTTCACCCTCAGCTCCGGCACCGCCACAACTCCGGCCGGATGTACTATATGTGATTGGCTTTAATTATACTTTAATTATGGTCTCCACGGTAACCGGGATTTGTGATATACAGCAATGTTGTGACACGCACGTACTTATTGGACTGGAGTTACAGGGTAGCCCTTAATTCGCCTCATTACTGCTGCACAAATGCGTATTGATATTTTGAACTTTTCTTTTTAAAGTTTAGTACTTAAACTAAATCATCAGAGGTGTTTAGAGGATAAACCAGTCTCTGTTGAAGTGCTTACAACTTGACAGAAAAGTTTTATTTTGATACCCTCCACTTCTATGTATTAAATATTTGTTTCTAAATGTTAATATGAAATAGCATGAAATAAACAGAATTCAAACCCTGACCTCAGAATGATAAGTTCAATAACAGCAGATGTATTTTGCTCTCACCAATGCCTGCAAATTAGTTTTCTCTGATATTACCTTTCTCCTGAAAGAACCAGCAGCATAAAGGACCTTGGTTGTCATGGTTATCATGCACCAATAAATGTGTACACACTTCCGTCTCTAATTATAATCTAATTAATACGACGATGTCCAAGTGCCACTGCGCACCCCCGGGGCAGGTACTCCTCTTTCCCACCGCAGTCCCTCCAACCTGGACAAGTGGAAAAGAGGGAGGGGAGAAGGTGTGAGTGGGTTTAACACAGATGACTTAGATCTTCACCAATCAAATGAGCTCCTCTCCTCACCCTTAAATGTGCTGCGGGCGAGGCACGCTGCAATTTTCGTCATTTTGACATGGACGAAGGACACAGCAATGCCGGACGGCTAAACCTCCCACAGGAGGAAACTGATGTGGAACTTGTTTGTTTGTGAACTCATAAATTTGCATCAGAGTTTCAGCTGTGTTAATGAGGAACTGTGCGAGTCTGGTGGCTTTTCCTCTGTTTTGCTAACCCTCCTCCTGGCCATGTGCATCTGTTTTTAACAAAGCCGGCGAAAAATCAACCCATGGTGCAGTGGATAATGATATAACACATACAATGTTACAATGTGTATATTTGTGTTACCCCGGTATTCAGGTATTCAACAAATATTCAACATGTTCCCAAGATAGGTATTTAAGTAAAAATGTAGCAGAAACTCTTTAATTCATTACACCGCCTTTGATTTGTCATCAGATGTGACGGGACAATCGATATAGATATACATTTATGTGCAGATACAGTTGATGCATTGAATAGTGGATGTTGTGATTATGTATTGCATTTAAATGTGCCTGACTGATTCTGGAAACCCTTTGAGGTTTTGGTGATGTGTGCGCACTGTGCGCTGGTAGACCAGGTTGGAGCTGGCAAACTTTCAGTGCACCTTCAGTGCAGCCTTTTGGCATGGAACTTTCTCTGCGCCAAGTGGCATCTGTGGACTCCTCCCCCTCCTGCACCACCACACCCATCTCGGCGCACCTTGGTCTACCAAACTGACCGCATACGGTGTTGCAGAGGTCAAAATTAGGACTGCGCGGGATTCGCCACGCTGTGCCTCACCTGCACCTGGTACAAAATTAGAGCCCTTTGACACTAGTTTCGAGGCTTGGTTAGGTTTCGGAAAAGATGGTAGCTGTTTTTCAGCTTTGATATCCATTATTCTATTCTATTCTATTCTATATTAAAAGTTGCTGAGACATTTCAGTTTGCAACTGTGGCTAAAAAAAATAAACCAAGAAAGTTTGCTCAGTGAGTTTTTTCGGTAAAAAAAACACAAAACCTGATCCTCCTACAAAATATTTCTTCTCTTTTTAATTAAATTTCAGATTATTACAATTTTCAATTCATGGTTTATCTTCACTGGATATGTAATTCCTTTCATCTTCATTTATTACTGAAACTATTATGTGTTTAACTTTGAATGAAAAGAGGGGTCGCCCTGCCTTGGCAGGCTCTGCAGCCCTCATGCCACTGGCTTGGCAGGCCTGGCTGCAGTCTGTCTCATCCCCCCACCTATGAGAGCAGAAGACACACAGACCGTCTTGGAACAGACATCAAGCGCTGCAGGTGGCAGGGATAACCCAGAGCAAATCTAACCCCGGCATCTGTCTCAACCCAAGCATTATTCATTTTATTTCTCCTCTGAAGGGAGTAAAGGAAAAACAGTTTAAAAAGACTTTTGTAGCCAAAGGCGGCTTCAGCAAAAGCAATATACCGAGCAAAGCTGTGAACTTTGACAGTGGCAATAAAGTTCTGTTCATTCCTGCTGATGAAACTCTCTGTAAAATAAAATAAAAACGTGTAATGCAGAGTAATGTGAGATCATGTAAGTAATTAATTCAAACACATGTCTGCAAAGAGAACCACGTCATTCATTACTCGTCTCCTGTCAGACTTAATTTTATAATTAATCATCTGGATCTGATGGAAACAAAGTCTTTTAATCTGATGCTAACTCAGGCTCTTATCATAAATACTAGACACGGGAGTATATTAGGCTCAAATACCACTGTTTTTTTGTTTTTTTTTTACCATTGTCCACCATTTAAATAGCAGACGGTCCTTCTGCATGCTGATCAGTCCCATTAAGAGTAAACAAAAGATAATTTATGATTTATTTGATGAAGTCCTGGATTAGAATTTTAAAATTTGAATTGGTTTTCTTTGAATACATAATTTCACATCAACTATAGCAGGTGATACAGACAGTGCAGGTAACATTCGCATCAAACCTCAGAATGCTGAAGGGTCCTTGGTGAACTAAACTGTCTGTCTTTCTCACACAGCAGTCTCAAGAGGTTTCTCTGACTGAAAGACAAAGAACACTCGGTGAGCAGCAGCTCTGCAGACAGAAACACCTCGTTGATGAGAGAGGTCAGAGAAGAGAGGCCTGACTGGTCGGAGCTGAGAAGCTATGGTCACTAGAATGACCACTCAACAGGCTGCAGTGGGTAGTGAAACATCAGAGCAAACAACAAAAATGAAATAAGTCTATATTTCAAGCTTGTGTCCAAATTGGACAGACCAGGAAGAGGAGCTTCCGCTACAAACAAGCTTGAAATATAGACTTATTTAATTTTTTTCGGGACAATTTCACATTTCGAGGTTTCAATACAAGACGGACATTACATACGAGCAGCATGGAGGTATCTGGATGTTTTTTGGTGTCTTTTTGTTACAAAGAAAAGTGGTATCCATTTGCAACCAACATACAATGCTGCGCCGAGCCCCCCTGTAACTCAGAGAAGCCACGGATAACTCTGAAACTTCTCCCAGCCCTTAGTCGACATGAGGGTGAGTAGATAATGAGTGCAATTTGAATTTTGAGTGAACTATCCCTTTAAAGTTTGTGCATGGATCATCAATGCACAAGATTGTTTGTCCTCGGAGGCCACCGTCACTTTGCCAACTGGGGGGGTGAGGGCGAGTGAGCGCTGCAATCTAGAATCTGAACATTAGATATCACAGCCCCCCCCCATTTTACACACTGGACCTTTAAAGAAAAGTTGATGAACAGCAGAGGAATATACAGTATATTGTAACATGCAAACATTTATGAGGATCAATAAGCAGGTTATGTATCTCCAGAGATGAGAAGAAGATGGTGATTTTGCAGGTTTAACTAATTCATCTTTTTCGTGATAATGACAGTTTCAAAGTAACACACTTGCTGAGAGTTTAATAAGACAAAGATGGGGTAGAAAGTGAGTAAAATGACGGGTTACTAGACTCACACCATTTCTGCACAGAAGATGTTGGAGTCTGCTTATGCATGCAGATATTTCAATACAATGAAACCATTTAGTCTAATATCGGGAGCTGTGATTTATTGGCTCAATGGATCATCAATCTATTTCAAAGGAACACAATGGGACAATGGCGGGGGATGAATAAAATTCGATGAACCTCTGGATAATACACGTAAACACAATAACCAAGATGAAAAGTGGAACAAAAGAAAAAAAGGTTTTATTCAATAGCTGATGAAAAACCTGTGTTATGATTTGGCCATTAGTGGGGAAGAACGTGATTAGAGTATTTTATTTCATGCATAAAATATTATGTTTATCCTGACATGAACCCAGTAATGAGCTTGAGTCTGCTGTGAGTCGGGCCGCGGCTGCAGATTTTACTGATCAGAACCTGCAGGAGTCGCAGTCTCAAGCCGCGAACTTCTTCGCAACGGACTCTGGGGTGGTTTCCCTGGAGACGACCTGTAGTTACCGGGCAACTGGCTCCACCAGTTCTTTCAGCTGCTCAGCGCTGGCCAGTCTGTCAGCAGGCTTTCTCTGTGGTGCCGCGGTCGACTCTTGAGTCTGTAGGCAGTTGGGGACGGATCGTTTCATCTGTTTGTCCATTTGCCAGTTGATGCAAAATAAAGCTTTAATTACGTTTCTAAATGTTCATCAGATAACTTCAGAGGGGACTAGTTTATTGATCAACTTAATAATGATTTGAAATTTACAAAAATATTTTGAGGCATGTCTTCTGATTCAGTTGATTTGTCATAAAAGATTTGACCAACTGGCAGATGAAGGAAAAGTTACTTGGAGTGTGGCTCTAGAAAGAACAAAAGACACATGGACGGAAACAACAGAGGATCAACACAACAGGGAGAAGTGCAAAATGACAGAGTGCACAAATCCCCAAAAGCCATGTGCTGAGTGATCTGGGTGGTTTTGTTTGGCTGGAGGCCGGTGCACATCTATGAGGCAAAACCTTTGTTTCAGCTGAAGTGAATCATTAAATTCAAATAGTTGTTTTTGTACACAATCCTCCCTCATCTGCCTTCCTCTGGGATTAGGACATTTAATACGGGCATCAAAAATAAAACCTGACTTGAAAAAGCTTTGTAAAAAAAATAAATAAATAAAAAGTTCTATTAATCCAGTTCAGTCAGACAACTCTGAAATGAGAACAAATAATTTATTGAGTATAAGCATTGCAAGCTGAAGCACAGCATAGGTATCCTTGAGCATGGCTGCAGCAGGTTTGGCGTCCAGCTCTGTCTCTGTAAAAAATCTATAGTCTCATAATCATATAATAAAATGTTGATTTTTTTGTTCTTTTATATGTGCTTTAATGTCAGTCATCCTCACTCTCCTCCTCAAACCCCAACCTGTCCCCAAAACAATGACAGAAAGGTGAAAATGCAGTGACTCTTAAAAACAGAGGAACAAAAAAACACAAAATTCTTTAAAGGGATAGTTCAACATTTTGGCAAATTGGCCCATTGCCATAATCGCTATAGTCATAGCAGTAGGTTCATTACCTTTAATTGTAGGTGTAAGCTATTTTCAGTACGGCGGAGCGCAGCAGCTGGCTGCTCAGAGCTACGCTATGGAGGCTAACGGAATTTCTTGGTTTCCCTCATTAAACTCATCAAATACAAAGTCCCAAAACTCCACAGCACTATTGTAGACAAGTTGTGACCTGCACAACCACCACGCTATGAGATAATGACGGAACGATACGAAACGGAGCCGTTTTCGAGGTAAATACAGGGTAAATACGGAGACTGCTTGCTGAAAAACTGTCCCTGAACGCAACGCGCATCAGCAGTTTTGTATGAATTTACCTCGAAAACGGCTCCGTTTCGTATCAAAGTAAAGGTAAAGGTACTTTATTGGTCACATATACAGCTAGTACAGTGAAATTCTTTCGTATCGTTCCGTCATTATCTCATAGCGTGGTGGTTGTGCAGGTCACAACTTGTCTACAAAAGCGCTGTGGAGTTTCGGGATTTTGTATTTGGTGAGTTTAATGAGGGAAACCAAGAAATTCCGTTAGCCTCCATAGCGTAGCTCTGAGCAGCCAGCTGCTGCGCTCCGCTGTACTAAAAATAGCTTACACCTACCTAAGGTAACGAACCTACTGCTATGACTATAGCAATTATGGCAATGGGCCAATTTGCCAAAATGTTGAACTATCCCTTTAAGGAAAAATCTGAAGATTGACTTTGAATCATATGATTTATAAAAGCTGGATATTTCATGTTGTAGTATTTCAGAAACATGCCTGAAAGGAGGGAAATGGTGTTTCCATCATGATTTGCCTGTGGCTGATGATTTCTTATTCTGTTATCTGAAGAGCGACAGAGAGAGAAAGAGAGGGAAACATGTTTGTGTGTGCGTGTGTCAGACAACATCAAACCTTCAGGGTAATCAAAGTCGTTTTGGTGTCACTCTCACTTGCATCAGGTCCACTGAGCCAATAGTCAGGACCTGACCGTCTGACCCATCGTCTCTGTGACGTGCTAATAGCCTGTTTGTTTTCTGCTGCTGTTTCCTGTCCATGTGATGGTTTGATGGTGGGTTGGGAGGACGAGTCCATAAACTCCACATGTCCTCGCTATGAACCCTTTAATAGCTTTAATATCCCACCAGTATCCCCATTAAGCTGGCCTGCTCTCTGTATATGACCCAGCCTGCACACCATGAGCTGATCCTCTTGACTCAACTATTCCATTTTCCATAATTATCCCATATTCCATGTTGTAAACTGTTTTTCTTGTCTGTATATTACACATCTTACCATGCTGATCCCTCCTTGTTCTCTTACCCTCGAGATGTAAAGCAGTGTTTTTTTTTTGACTCAAGACCCCATTTTGACATCAATTTTTTTCGACCCCACGATCACTATTTTTATAAGCTGCATTTTATTTGAACTCAATTTATGTTCAAGAAAGTGAAAGTATAGAATACAGTTGTTTAAGATTGTGTGTGGTGTTTTTAATCATAATTTTAAAGTAATAATAATAAGTTTCAGGTGACCAAATTTGAATTTCAGGCGACCCCACGTCTTTGGTCCAATTTAATTTGAATTATCCTTAAGCCGGCACATTTAATTGTCTACTGTAGATGCCAGTCTATTGTTTCCTGTGGACCTCTGTTTTTATTTTATTTTTTTAATAATTAAGCATTGTTGTATCTAAATTGGATCCACCCTGTTGATTTAATTCTTTTCATTTCTTTTTTCCTTATTGTGATAGTGGAATGTGCATGAGGGTGGATGTGACCACAGTGCCCTGCCTGTGAGCTTCAGTGTATTTCCCCCTACACACACACACACACACACAGTCTAGCTGTGCTAACTGTTTTCTCTCTCTTTCACAGGTCAGGAGCTGTGGGGCAGATAGTGTCTGGTTCCCCAGGGAAGGATCAGTGATGGGACACAGTCCCATCACTGATCCTTCACTGCAGAGCATGTAGGGTGTCATTAGGATGGTGTGTAGTATTCACTGGTGGTGTTTTGCACTAGGACCCTTCACCCTCTGTTAATCATCTGACGCTTCAGTGGTAAATTACTGGGCCTATAGGGAATTGGGCAATAATACAGTGGACCATGAACAGCATATTTTATGCATTTCATTCTTTGTCATGCTAACCTACATACATGTATTATTAAATTGTTAATAAAAAAAGTATCATTTTTTTGAATCACATCTCTAGTCTCTATGTTTTTATGACCTAAACTGAGGATATTATCTCTTTGTTAGAATAGTCAATGCATAATCAGTCATCCCTGAAATTGACAAGGCTGATACACAGTGGAGGGACTCAAGAGCACAACTCAGAGACGGAGTGAGGTAAAACGTCTTTTCATGGCAAAAGTTTGGTTAACCAGCCGGTGGTAAACCTCTAAAAACCTGCGGGTTAGTTAATTAGCGATCGTTTTGTCCCCCGAGAGGACGACAGAGGCTGGCCGACCGAGCAGCATTGCAGAGCGGACACTGTCTCTGTGATGTCCTGGTCGTTGCTCCACAGGTGGAGCTTCACTTCTCCGAAAAAAAAAAACGCTTCACCTCTTCCGAGAAACATTGGAGCAAACAGCCGTCATTTGGATAAACTGGCCGTATATTTGGCATCTAAACAGTTTCTTTCTTGCATGAAAAAATATTAAAACTTTACACACAAGGAGGGCAAGTGACGTTGTTGTTGTTGCTGTTGCTGTGGCTATCGGTTGCTATGCGGGATCATGTGCGTTATTCTGATTGGCTAACGTGGGCTTGAGCTTCTCGCTACACCGCCACCTACAGGTTTGGCATGCTCTTGACGGCATATATACACGGGTTAGTGTAAACGAAACGTTTTCTGAAAACGGACGGGTGTGCACGCAGTTTTTTTTGTAAACGGAGAGGGTGAAATGTCCGTTTATGAAAATAGCCGGGCACGTGTAAACGTAGTCTGATACTCATTATTGTGGTGATGGACAAGCTGCGTCAGTCTTGATTGATTTATAATTAAGGGCACCTGTTAGTGCTGTGTATGGTTTGTCAGATCACACTGAGGAAGGGCTAGACCTGAAACGTCTGTGTGGCAAATACATCTTTAAACTTGGAGTGCTGTTTCTTACATTTTTTAACTTTATCTCATTAGGAATTCAGCACACAGTTTTTGTGTTTGTTCATGTGACTTGAGGGCGTTGTCTCCCATTTATAATTGCATGGTTTTTAACATGTGACAATAAGTGCTGTGAATACTATACTATACTATACTATATATTTGGTGCATGATAGTATAGTGTAGTGTACACACTGAATGGTTTTTGCATTGAACTGCAGCAAAAGTGTGTGAGGGTCACATCTCTCTGCCACCAGACTGGCACCGTGGTTCCGTTTCTCCCACAGAGCTGTAGAGCTGATCTGCACATGGCTCTGGCATGCTGATGTTAGCGTTTACCCCAAAGCACCAGTGTGACTAAGAAGCCTCAAAGAGCTGTTGGCATGGCACGGCACAGCACTGCTCTACTGTACTTACTGAGCTGCTCACATATTTTATTTACCCTTCAAGCCCGGTGGGAGAGATGTGGCTGTGTCCCCCAGTAATCTCTGCAGTTACTGCAGTGAGAGAAATGAAATGAGTCCCAAGTTATTAGAAGAAAAAAAAGAATTTTCCTTGAGGCAGCACATTAAGGAAAAAGAAGAAAGACGAGTCTGAGGAATCATTCCTCTTGTATGCGCACAATTATGAAATTTCTTTCTTTCCTTTAAGATTGAAGGCTGTCTCTTCAGATGAATTCTACCAAGACAATCTCACTTTGCTTAGACTGCACTCTCATCTACAGTACTTGCATTGTAAAATAATGTCATGCCTTCAATAAAACTGGTTTCCTGCAGCATTCATGGTGTCCTTACTGCATGTTTCCATTACTCTAAGACCTAATCGGAATGAGATCACTTTAAAAATTAGATTGCTTTTGAATATTGAATGTAAGTCTGTACGTCAGACTTCATCCTCCCCCCTGGGCACAACTTAATATTTGATACTCGCGCCGGCTTTGATTGGCCTGTTCCCTTTTAGTGTTGAACCACTTGTGAGCCAAACGGCGACTGCTCCAGTTGCCGACTTGTGGCGTTGCGTGGTTTTAGGAAATCTACCAGCCTTCTAGATCTTTACTGTGTGAACACCTTACCTCTAATGAGAGCACACCTCAGCCCTCTGGGTCTGCACATAGTCAGATTTTTGGAGATTTTGTCTCATGCACACTCCAGTTAATGAGACACCCCTGTGGCTGCCTCGGCCTCCTCTCTCCTCTCTCCAGCCAGATGAGTTTACCTGAGATCTATCTCTCATAGGCCTCACCTACAGACACTGCTGCACAAATTGATCATTAATTTGTTTTCCATTCTCAGATTTCCTTACATGATTCCTGCGTCCTTCTGCTCAGTGTTCAGTGTATGTCCTCATAAAAAATGTATATAGTACAGTATGCAATAGCCTAAGTAATTTCTTTGCCTTTTTTTTTTTTTTTTTATAAAATAATGCCCTAGATGTTGTCTTTAATGAGGATGATGATGAATTGTTGTTGGTTCTGTATCCAGTCAGGAAGCCTTTAGGTCGGTTCCATAATTCATAAATGCAGTTTCTGCTGATGTGGGTGCACAGGGTGAGCAACAACACCAGAGAGAGGCCACTCAGGGAAACAGAGACTTTTCCCAATGGGCTGCTGCAAATTGGGCGGATGGCTCAATGTGTAAACCCCAAAAGAGAATAAAAAGAGAGAGAGAGAGTAAAGAAAAGCAAGAGGTGTATTACACATCACAGCTGTGTTGTGTTATCAGCCACATCGACATCCCCCACCAAGCTCCTTCTGTTCAGCCACACACGTCGTTGTAAAACATTCTACTTTCATTATGAAACTGTAACGGCGCTCTCCTTCTCCTATGGATACCCTGAGTGATGACAGTGACAAGACATGCATTTTATGGTTATGTTTAAACTGTCATCACAATTCATAGTTATTTACATTTAATAACCATAGTATTGACGATATAAAACGAGAATCTGCAGGGGGAGGTGTACTGAAACTCGCTCTCTTTCTGTTTACGGCCATAAAAAGCAACAGGATAAGAAACGAAAGAATACACTAACAAACTAGATAAGAATGCTTCCAAAAATGGAAGTATTAAAAGTTTATTTTCATCTATTAACAAAATGCCGTGAAAGAACAGAAGAGAAATCTAAACCAAATCAATATTTGGTGTGTCCACCCGTTACCTTCAAAACAGCATCAATTCTTCTAGGTACACTTGCGCACACTTTTTGAAGAAACTTGGTTAGGTTGTTCCATCTTGGAGAATAACCACCGATCTTCTATCTTTTTTTTCCTCTTTTTGTCTGCATTGCTCTGAGTGGATTACCACAAGGGGAAAAACCATTCCCAGAGGTTAATGCACTTTATTTTTTCCTATATTTTAGTGACCGTCACCTATCCTCCCTGAAAAGTTCATCTTCTGATGTGGGGGGCCACACTATCACCAGGACTTCCTGTTCTTCCTACGCTGAAGATACTGTAGCCAATATGTTTGGTGTTCTTAAAAATAAATGTAGGGCCAATCAGATGCCTCCCTGGTGGTATTGCATGATTGATATGTGTTCTAACTTCACAGCTTTTTCTCGCACCTGCCTAAAACTTTCGCCACAAATAATGATGACGTTATGTTACTGATTGGAAAAGGTGCCACATACTGACAGAATGTGGCCACATGAGGCCCAGACCACCACCCAGTGTGGCCTGACTGAGTGATCTGGTCTCAAATGTGTCCTCTGCATCTAGAGAGCATTCACACCTAAACTTAGAGCTGACCACCTGTGATGAGACAGTCAGTGTCAGGTCTGTGTGGGTTAATGATGACACTCTGCGTTGAGTCCAGGATGCATATCTTAAAATTTGACAACATCTGTGGCAGCAGAAAACACCAGGACGCCTGTCAGCAGACATCTAGTTTTGTTTTCTGCTGCAATATCATTAAAAGTTCCAGTAACTTCAGCACTTAAAGTGGTGCCATCAGCTCAGATCGACAGAGTTTTGAGTGAAGAAAGAAAATAGCTCTGAAATACTATCATTTAAATGTCTGATGGTCTTCTTCGCTGAATTTTAAAGCAGAAGTAAGCAATCCGGTTGTTTTGGCTAATGCTGCGTTCCAGGCAGGCTTTTGAGACCGTAAATTACAGCTTCAAGTCACGACTTACGACTTTGTAGCGTTCCAGGCAACCCACTCGTGTTTTTCCGACCTGTTTTACCTGTGAAAGTCACTATAACGGCCACTCGTAACTTCCGACCCGTGAACTCGTACCAGATCGAACTGGTACGACTTCACAGGTCGGAAAAACACGAGTTACGGGTTGCCTTGAACACACCATAACTTCTTGTCAGCCGATGGAGTTAGCAGCCCCCGCCCTCGTCATGGATCTATTGGTCCTCGTCCCTACGTCACCACATTCACATTCACTTGGCTGCACACACAGCCCTTCATGCCGTTCTCTCTCCTCATTGGATAAAACTTGTAGGATACGAGAAAAGTTTTCTCCTCGGCTCAGAGCAGAGCAGAGTGACTGAGAGACCCGTGTTTCGGTCCAAACACTCTATGTAAGTGATTGCTGTCGGAAGATATAACTATTTAAAGGAGTCATCACCTGGTTTTTTATGTATCCAATCCCCCTTAAATTGCTTTGAATCAGTTCTTAAAACTTATTGGAAACATTTTTTTTTTTTTAATTCAAACATAGAGCTTGTTCTGACACTTTTTCATATGGCAACTTTCTCTCGTGAGAGTAAGCACAAGGTTTTGACTGGCCCGGATGTTCATTGTATTAATATGTAATGAGGTGCGCATTGATTGGACGCAGGGAGGACAGAGCCGGAATGGTGGCTGGCCCAGTGGGCTACATGCAGGCTGTATTGGAAACCGCATATACTATGTTACGGTACACATGTATTTATTGATGCAAATGTAGTGATTTCTGTACGTAGGCTACAGAGCCCCGGGGCAAAGCTGCTGTTGCTCTGTGTGAAGCTTCACTTTTCATTCAAACAAACTAATACGACTGCCACAATTGTTAGATTTCATCAATGAGACAAACATTTATCTCCTAAAAAGAATTTAACCAGTCGGCGGTAAACCTCTACAAACCTGCGGGTAAGTTAACTAACGACCGTTTCCTCCGCGGGCATGACAACGTAGTTTGACCGGTTAACGAGCAGCTGCAGGCGGGTTGCTGACGAGTCACTCTCCGCTCCTCTGCCTCGCTGGAGCTTCACTTCTCCCAACGCGAAGCAAACTTCTAAGCCGTCATTTGGATAAACTAACCGCACATTGGGGATCTAAACCCTTACTTTCTCGCATGAATAAATATTAAAACTTAATAAATTAACGACCCTTCTGCTTTAAGTTATATTATTCCTTAAACTGTTGCCACTCTGTTGTTGTAATTTTCCACTGTCTCTTCATAGAATACGGTACATGAATATATTATATGAATATATGAATTAAGCTGCATTTATGTTGCATTAATTAGACTCTATAACATTTGCCACCAGCAGCTCATCCACAACAGTGAAGGGAGGCTCACAGGGCAGGCTTCAGTCAAAAATAACAACAGAACAAGCACAGTTTATGGGATGTGAGTTGTCAACTTGAGTTTGTCATGGATATGTGAGAAGCAAGGAAATCCAAGTTGTTTGGCGACAAACAAAGAAGAAAGAAGTAAAGAGGTCATCTGGTGCTCAGCTGTTCAGGGGAGGAGAGAGAGACAGAGAGAGAGAAGGATGAGGAAGTCTGGCTTTCATGCCCTTCCTCCGAGGTGCAGCCATGTCAGCTGCCTAGAATAGGAGGAGTCCAGAGAGCCACACAAAGAAAAAAACAAACCAAAACAGCACACAGAAGAAACAGCAAACACAACACAGAGCTCAACACCTACTGACACAATGGTTTTGGAAAATGTGATATGAGCTGAAGTGATGGTGTGACTGCAGATGGGTTAACAATCACAATTACTCCAGAGCTTTTTAATTGAGGTAAAAATGTAGCATAGCCACGGGAGAAATCCTCTTTAAGTCCTGGGCTGGTTTTAATTCTCACTCCAGCCCTGGTGAGGGAGCTGTGTCAACCCAAGGTCTTGTGAAGTGTGCAACAACACCAATTACAGTGTTTCACCTTCAGTCCAGTTAGACATATTATGTTGACTACTTAATTAAATTCTGCTTGTATATGGGCAGCCTGGTGTCCTGCTCAGCAGAAAGTCCCCTAAAATGTCAAATCATTCTTTTAATACTGCCTGTTATTATTTGCTTTCTTGCCAACAGCCAGGTAAAAAGATTGATACTCACCATAAGTCACCATGAGTCAATTGTTGGGTAAAGAGTTGAAGCCAGGAATGAATCCAGCCCACATTTGAGCAATATGCTTGTTTTCCTCTGCCTTGGTTCCACAGCCCAAATCTGGCCCATATACAACAGGACTGGCAGATGCTACAGTACTTCTGGCACACACACGCACACACACACACACACACACACACACACACACACACACACACACAGAAAATATTCTGGCTGTCAGTACATAGCAGAGGAAGGTCCACCGTGGATGTGTATGGGCCTGGTTCAGGCTGATGTTGGATCAGACATTATGTTTCATGCTCTGGGTTCATGGTGACAAAATCTGCACTGTGTGACGGCCCCTCAGTTTTATCAGCAACAACTGATTTGTTAAGAGGATTCAGATCACTTAACTTGCTTGTCCTCTATGCAAAGATGTAACTGGAGACATTAAAGTTCAGGAGAAAGTCATGGTACCAGTAAAAATTCATTATCTTCCCCGTCCGTGGACAGGCTTCCCCTAGTGGGAGTCGGTTTAAGCATGAAGGTTTCAAGATGACCTCTCTCTCTCTCTCTCTCATCCTGAAGAACTGGTGCCTTTGGTTTTGAACACTTGAAGTTGTACTGTATATATTCCTTTCTGCTAACAATCCCACAATGCAGCATTTTATATTTTATTAAATGTCATGAGCAAAGAATTCCTTTCAGCCTCAGCCTTTATACTAGGCCGAACCTCCATGACATTGACTCACGCAATTTTCTTTTCATGCATTCCTGTAGTGTCTCAGTGGTGAAACTGCAGTAAATGGCCGTTGGATAAATACTGCGATTTTTGTCCGACACACGGATGCCTAGCATCTCTGGAACTGAAAGGGCTTCTGCATAATGACTGGAGGATCTGTCTAGGCTGAATTCCTGTTTGATTGACAGCGATTATGAAACATACACCAACACCGGTGGATTGTTGAGTTCAGTCCTATTGTGGATTTTGCAAGTGAAGCTGAGACAAACTGGAGCTTCTTGGTATTTGTTTAGCGATACAGCTCATTTTCAATGTACATAGCCTGTACACCATAAATAAAACATAGTATTTCCTTTCAGTTTAACATAATTCTCACATTTCCTTGTTTGAGTTTTAATCAGTTTCATTCATTCATACAAGCAGCCCTTCTTTGAAAGACCAGCCACCACTAACAGAGGTCAATTTGTGTTGAATGATGCCCTCAGGTGTTCAGACTGAAATTTAAACAGTTAAACTAGACACTAGAGTAAGAACTCAACTTTATTTACATACATTCACAGGAGAATAAAAGGAGAGGAACTTACTAGAGAGAAGAAGAGTTGCTGGTAAGTTCTGAAAGACATGCTGATTCACTCTAAAACAGTGATGTCAAAAACACTGAATAATCAAGGCTAAATTAGGCTTTGGCTTCTGAGGGCACAGGCTGCATGTTTCCATAGATAGCAAATCATCTATCTGGTCTACCTAGAGGAGCTCAGCCTTTCTACTTCAGCAAGACACGACTTCAGTGGCTTCAAGCAGAGCTTAGGCTACTTAGCATCTGGTAAAAAAAAAAGTGACCCTTTTTTCTCTTGAAAGACCCTTTGCTTCCAGCAGTGATCATACTGTGAGCTAAATGGACTGTAAAATCATTTGTGCAATCAGCTGGTTAAATCAGACCCCTGCTGCAACACTAAATGGTTTCACAAAGACCAGCAAGTCCTGAACACTGTCCTCTCTCCATGTGGCCCACGTGAAATGGAGTGCTACTGTATCCCATTATTTACCATTTAAACCTCGTTTTGTACATTTAACAAGCCATTATTAGTGACAAAGTAATTCTTATGAGTCCCTGCAGAACAAAAGCTTGTAGCCTCCTCCAGAGTCCTGTGGGCTGTGATGTGTAGTGTAAGCTCAGCTGTACATGAAGTGAAAGCAACTTTGAAAGGGTACTACGATTATAAAAGGGCCTCTGGTGTATACGGGATGTGGATGCCATTACTCAACAAATGAGCAAATAAATTCAGAAGGTTGAAAAGTTTTCCCAAGTTCACACAAGCCTTTTATGATTAAAGTGAGGGAAAATACAGTATGACTTAAAGGGATAGTTCAACATTTTGGCAAATTGGCCCATTGCCATAATCCCTATAGTTTTAGGGGTAGGTTTGTTAAGTCGGTGAAAACTATTTTTAGAACCGTGTGCCACTTAGAGGTACTCTACAGAGACTCATGGGATTTCTTGGTTTCTCTCATCAAACTCATCAAATCACAATCCAACAACTCCAAAACACTCTGGTGGACAAGTTGTGACCTTCACATTCACCACGCTATGAGATAATAACGGAACGCTACGAGACGAGTTATTTTCGAGGCAAATGCAGAGACTGCTTGCTGGAAAACTGCCCCCAATGGGAACACCAATCCACTTATGTTTTGAGTTTGAATACAGCCGGGAAGCTTTCCGTCTTCTTCTCTGTTTTTGGTGTACATGTGTTAACACTAGAACCGCCAAGACGGTCTCACAGACCGTTTGTGTTTTTCTTATATAAATTACTTTGTTTACATTAAACCTACAGGTCTCTCAGTCCGTGACTTTTCCTAAATATATGTGTTTAATGGTTTCTGAAGCTTACAACTTATTAAAATGAAACACACTCGATTTCTGAGCAATTATACCTCAGACCGCCAGCAGCGGTCCCACAGACCGCTGCATATAAACGGCAGTTATTAGGCCGCTGTGTCCAGCTGTGATCACAGCAATTATTACAATGTTTCCATTTTGCCGTTGTCGCGCTTCTTTTTTTCACTTACTGTTTTCCTATGTGGCTATATTTATTTTTATATGACGAGAGAGAGAGAGAGAGAGAGAGAGAGAGAGAGAGAGAGAACGAACGAGACACCGGGTGTATACGGGCAATAACTGAAACGGGCCGGTTAGAAAAGAAAAAGGAAAATCAGAGAATACAGGATATGTCCAGGAGACTCATCGGGACGTGAGGGAGGGGGGATCGGTTGGTGGCTCAGGTAGTGATGAGGAAATTGTAAGCTGCATCTGTCAGCTGCACACGTGTGCTCCGTGCAGATGTAACGGAGGTGCGCGGACTGTCTGTGTAACGGACAGACACTTCACAAACTTTATTTTGTGGGCTCAGGACAGACTAGATCATGATTAGTCTGTGTTAGATATAAAGCGCCATATATATAGCCTACTCACTCTCGTTTATAATGATTATTGAATTATAACGTAATAATAGCCTAATTATCTCGGCTGCTGTCCAGTCCGGTAATAACGGGTTTCTGTGGGCGTGGAGCCTAAACTACGTAATATCCAGGTAGAACAACTGTGAAACACTGGAGTTGATAACAAACAGGCCTTGAAAAAATAAAAATCCAGTGAACAGCGACATCGACTCTTGACATGAGAGCAGCACACGTGTCCAGATGCGTCACTTTCAGCTGTAGGCAGAAGTGTGTGCTGCAGGTGCAACAAGCGGTGCTGTAACATCACTCAGGCCTTGTCCATACGAGCCCGGGTATTTTTGAAACCGGAGTTTTGCTTCGCGTCCACACCAGTGGTGTAATAAAAACACTCCGTACACACGCAACCGTGAAATCCGCTACCAAGTGACGCAATGCACGTGTGGAAGGCTGTTTTAACCAATCAAAATACAGTGGAAACCGCTTATGGATCAAAAGGCTTGGGACGGAATCATTTCTATACAAATGCTGTTTAAATAATTCGTTATCAAGAAATCCGCTTATAGTGTTCATTTTTGGTCATTTTATGGATGTAAACATGCAATAATTTAATTTAATGAAAATGTGTAGCCTATTTATTTTATTTTCGGCGATGTCCCTTTGACGTGCACTGCTGCAGCAGCCTGCACATGTTGCTGCGCTGTGTCTTGACTCTTGTGCTGTGTGTTGTTGTGCTGTGTGCGTCACCTGGCTGCTGAGCCACATCTGTCGGTGCGGCGCAACTCTTTATCACTGGCTGTTGTGTTGTCTGTCAAAACATGTATGAATGAAACATCATATCCACTTTATATCGACCGCGGACGTCACGTATACATTTTCGGCTTTTGGCTCGTTCCTCATCTCCGCATAGGCTCTTTTTATCACTACATGACAGCAGTGACCCCCCCCTCCCGTCGTAGCCTACCCGGTCTGACAGTGACATAGGCTATTGCCTGTTCATTCATGAAAATCATCCCGAAAAGCTCTCAATCAAACAAGGTGGGGAATAAGAAACTGCGGCGCTACTGTAGTAGTTCTGTAATTTTAAAAACACACCGGCAGCGGCCTCCGCTGATCTGTAGCGTCACTTGTTACTGTAATGATGCTGTGTGGAAAACCAGCTGTGGTCTGTGATTGAGGGTGAGTTTGGAGCTGACAAGAGGATCGCCCTGACGACCGTTTCGTTATATTTTTCTCATCGAAAAACTATAGCCTACAAATAGCATTTAGATGATGTAAAAAAAATTTTTTTTAAAAAGTGATAAAAATCCACTTTGTCACCTCCATTTTTGCGAGCTCACCTGCAAACCGCTGCAAACAACCTCTGCAGCTGGCAGTGTTTACATCAGCACGTGTGCAGCTATGACGTAAACGAGTAAAACAATCACGGTTGCAGTGTCCACACGCACCTGGTGAAACCAACCCCGGCCGAAAACCCCACCCTGGACTCCGGTTTCAAAAAACCACGGTTTCAGGGTTCCAAAAGCACGGTTGCATGTGGACAGGACATACAACCGGGAACATATGTTCACGGTTTCAAAAATACCCGGGCTCGTGTGGACTAGGCCTAAGTCTAACCCCCCAACCACATCCAATCAAGACCCCAACACAACATAATATGAAGAAGGACTAACACTACTAAAAATTAAATCTTATTTTTTCCACTTACAGAACTGTTTGCGACTGGAAACAATGTAATTACACGTGACGGTCTGGGAGACCGCTGTGGCGTTTTAAGGGGGATTAGAATGTTGGCGGTTCTAGTGTTAATGGAGTGCTTACATCCTGATCTTGAGTGGATTTGAGTGGGTTCCCTCTGTATGCATCATTGTGTTTGATTGTGTATGATCCATCATGTTCGATTTGTACAAAGAATATCACTGATTGCACCTTGAAGTGAGATAAAAGACAAATTTCAGCACCACTTCCATCTCTGAGCTGCTGTTGCCATGGCAGGGCATTTGGTACTCCGCTTGTGTTTGGCGCTGAGCATCATCTGGAACGGCAGCATACACTTTCAGCATTATTGCATTATTTCTGTTGATGCTGCTGGAGCTAACATCTGCTCCACAATACAACTGTTTGAATCTGGAGGCAGGCAGTGAACTGTACTTGATGGAAAGCTTTTCATTTTCTTTCCTTTCTTTGTCTTCATGTGCCACCAGGATTACTATTTAGGTGTGGTGGCAGCGAAATGAGGCAATTTGTCATTGTCCAAAGTCAGGATGAAGGACCAGAGAGGTGCTGCTGACCAGAGCTCCAAGATGAATTGGTTTTCATGATAGAAAAGATATTTGAGCAATTACAACATCCAAGATCTCTGTACAGGAGAGTGCAGTCCTATAGGAATGACTCCTCAACCTCAACCTTGACCAACCATCCAACCATCCTCAAGGATAAAACATAATGCCTCTTGTTACAGCTGTTGTCAGTGCAGAGGCACAAAAACAAAAACAAGAACTGTTAAATATTCACTTGTGAAGATAAAAGTCAAATCAATTCTTTAATCAATTTTTAAATATGAAATTAATCAATAAGTTAATCTTTCTAATGCCACAAAGTTATTGAAAGTACTCAATATGATATGTCCTACTGTAGAATGTTATAGTTTATTGTTGTGCTGTAGAAATGTTGTATGTTGCTTGTAAAAAGTGATTACTTGATGGTGTGCTACCTCTGCCTCAACACACTACAGGCTGTAATCACTGACACCAAAAGATGAAAGATGCAGGGGAGGAAAAGAGGATTAACAAAGATTAAAAAGAAAAGAATAGAACAAAGGAGGTGGAGCCGAAAGCTCAAAGAGTAGAAGAAAAAAGAAAGCTGCCAAACACAGCAACAGTATGAACTCTGGACAGAGGAGTCAAAAGTTTGGGCACATAAATTGTGAAAGTGTATCCAGACTTTTGACAGGTACTGACTGGTCCTGGAGTGAAAGGCAGCTCCTTTATCAAAAATGACAAAGTTTACCTACATTATGGGCTGTGTATCTCATAATAATGTAAAACTACTAGTCACATTCTTGAGAAAATGTTCTGAGTCATCATTATTATTAGGGACATCCTTATGACAAATTGTGTGACCTGATGTTTTTTGTAAGTGTTGATGTTGGGTGTGAAAAACACAGTTCAAGTTGCAAATTCAAATGCTAAATGCTGTGAACCACGTCACAGAGAGGCTACATGAGTCACTTTTTGATATTTTAACCTTCCTCTTCAGTCGCCACTGACCTGTTTTTAGGTTTTGAAAGCATAAAAGTACCACATAAATTTGTTTATAGAATCAAGGCTTTTTGACTTTGCCAGGAACCTCTATTTAAACAAAATAAAAGCTTTTCTTCCCACAAATGTCTAAAATGCTAAAATGCTCTGGTTAAAATGATGACATTTGTTTCGACCCGGACAATAAGAACAATAATAAGAGTTAAAACTGAAATCATAAGTGCAAAACTAACCTTTTCATGGATAAGGAAGCCTAACAACGTAACCAAGAGATAAGAAACAACATGGGATGATAAATAATTGTTTTTAATGCGTCTTAAACATTTAAGATTTAAGTCTCTGGTCAAAACCGACACTAACACCATAGATGGTAGCAGAGAGCTGACAAGAGGAAGGTTACATTGAAGACAAGGGGTATACTGACAAAAAGACCCAGGGGCCCACACCAAAAATATTTAAACCAAAATTTTCACCCACCACCCAGCAGTGTGCTAGTTCAATAAAAGTTCTGTCAGGTCAGATATAAGATTCATCCATACTGCAATTGTGCTTGTTTTAGCGTTGTTGATCCTTGCTGTTGAAAGTTCCAGGTATGCAATGTCCAAGAAGCTTCAAAGCCAGTGAGATTTTTTTTCAAGATATCTTTTGAGGTAAGTTTTGTTTTTGATAGTAGAGAGAGGCAGGAAAGTGAGGAGAGAGACTGGAGGAATGACCCGCAGTACAGATCAGCACAGGCAGCAATCGATCTGGCGATCACTGCATTGGGAATTGCCAACAGGGGTTGTGCTCTTAACCACTCAACCACTGAGCTACATGGTATTTTAAGCCTTTACCCAGCAGCTAGTTAACCAGCTTAGCTCCAGGGCGGCCAGGTTGGATTACTCAGTATTGGAGACCACCATTACTTTTGTTTTGTACATTAAATTTCCTGATTGGATTTTATGTCAGGCAGCACGGTGTGGCAGTGTTTAGCACTGTCCAGATTCTGGGTTTGATTCCCAGGTCTGGGGAGTTCGGAGTGGAGTTTGCATGTTCTCCTTGTGTCTGTGTGGGTTCTCTCCAGGTTCTCCAGCTTCCTTCCACAGTGCAAATACATGCACGCTAGGTTGACTGGTGACACATAATTGTCCATAGGTGTGAATGTGAGTGTGTTGCCTCAATATGTGGTGATACAGGGTGTACCCTGCCTTCACCCTGTGTCAGCTGGGATTGGCTGATGGATGGTTTTGTGTCAGAGGTAGAATAGTAAACACATAAATAATTCTGCAAGTTTTAGCAGGAGAAACAAAATTGAAAGTCTAGCATGCTTCCATGCTAACTTCGATGAATCCTCACAGGTTACTTTTTATTTAGTCTGACAGGCTGATGGAAGGAAATGTAAATGAGAGAACAGAGTGGACTCAGTGACTGATCACCAGAGCTACAAGGAAATACACAGATGAAGGCTTCTGATAGTTTTGATTACTTTGAACGCCCCCAGTCACAGGATTTAGATTTGTTTTTTTTGGTATCATCCTACCAGTGTTTTCAGGTGAAAGTGGTTTACTTGACTGAAAAAAAAAACGGTTTGGCAGAGGAAATGAAGATGAAAAAGTAAGATCTACAGAGATAGTAGACAACCAAATGTTATTACAAAGTGTGCCGGTGCAGAAAACGGCAGGTGATGGAGAGCACAGTGGATGTCATTATAGTTAAAGGCCAAAATGTGTGTGGCCTTAGCTAAAGCTGAGGTTTGTTGTTGGTGTTTGACTAATGGTATTGTACACTGTCCTGTTTCAATAAACTAAACTATAGTTAGCGGTATCAAAGATTTGATTCTACTATTTAAGTAAATACAAGGTTTCCCAGGAGCATGTACAGAGCAAACAACCATGTTGTCAAGCAATCAAGAAAAAGCTGAATGCATCCAGGTAAAACTCAAACAAAAATCCAAAGCCCTAAGAAGACACGGGGGGCGGGGGGGGTGACTGGAACAATAACAGAGACACACTGACCAAGCTGCAATTGCAAAAGTGAAATGACCCGAAAGCACCAAAGTGGCAGTGATGATAAGAGCTGTTCAAATTCTCTAAATGATACAGAAAGGAGTTTTGGTGCTTCCTGTCTTATCTCCCTTAGCACAGAAAACTCTGGAGCTTGTTTTATGAAAGAAAAAATAGGAATGCCACCCCACAATTCCTTGCTGTCGCAGCAGTTTAAAGCCCCTGTACGGAGTTTTTAACTGGATACGCAAAAGTCTCTGGTTTCTGCTGATGTGTCTCTGTTACCTACAACAGCAAATGAGCCCATCAGTGTGAAGATACGCTATTTCTAAGTAGTCTAATTCTATACCTCTGGAAGGCCTGGTCGGGTCGGACCACTGACGAAACCATTGCAGATAGCTGCAAAAAAAAAAAAAAGTTTTCTAAGTCTTCTTTCCGACGTTTCCAAAACAAATCTACATGCGCTGGCCAGACAAACGTCTTCACGACAGTGGGAAATGCAGTCTTCACTCCGGCAAAACACCACCGCTTTCGTCCACAGGGGCCGCCAAAATCAACACTAAATGAAAAGTCTGTAGGGGGCTTTTAGGGACACATTATTGTAGTTTCACCTGGGCACACCCGCACAGTCTAGGCGTAGAAACACCTCAATTCTTCTCTGTGTCTTGATTCACAATTGATGGAAGTCCTTCTCTGGTCAACTGAAAACCAAATCCATATAAAATCCTCCTTTTCCAATCTATCCAGTCTGTAATCATCATGAAGAACAAGTGCATTGAATTTATGGGTTAGTTAATAATATTATCATCATTGCAAAATATTCAAGTCTAGACATAAGGACTGATGAGTCTGGAAATGACTGATTTTATATAATTTCAATGGCTCTGTTTGTATCTGTCTGTCTTGTCCTTGTAACGTTTTCCATTGAGGTCAAGGGAAATGGGTAGAAAAAGAGATTAGGTTGATTTTGCAGAGCACTTAAATATATAATGTGACAATACTACTATCGTGAGTACATCGCAGTGTATTCTGAAAGTTGAAGATTGACCTGACAACTGCAGAGAAAACACAGCCAAGACAAAGTAGGAGTTTCGGGACAACTCAGTGAATGTCCTCAAGTGGCCCAGTCAGAGCTTTGACTTGAGCCCTGGAGGAACACGAAAATGTCCGTTCAGCAACAGTCTCCATCCGACCTGAAAGAGCCTGAGAGGATCAGCAGGATGAATGGAAACCCCCTGATGCAGGTGTGCAAAGCTTGTCACATAAAAAGACTGGAGACTGTAATCACTGCCAAAGGTGCTGCAGCTGAGCACTGAAAGAGTCTGAAACTATGTATAGAACACGCAAAACAAGGCACTAGTCATGAAATTCATGCACACTACCAGAGGAGCCAGCTGTGGGTGCATGGCTTTACCCTGATCAAATTTGAACTTCTAAAAAAAGGGTTAGTATTGGACAGAGTTTTGTTTTGTAGAGTACAACATAAATTCACGGAATCAGCTTCCAGAGGACATTCAAACTACCACTTTCACACAAGGAAACAGTCGTTTTAAGAGAAAACTACTGGGATTGGTCAAATGATTTTATTTGAATAATAGTCCTCTGTTATTTTTACTGGTGCTACCTGTATCTGCCTGTTGTTATTTGTATTCTTTGTATTTGAATTAAATACAATTAAACAACAATTGCTGTAACTCAATGCACAAGGAAGACTAGCTGGATGTCCATGACATCAGCTAATGGGGAACCTGTAATAAATAAATAAATAAATGTCAATGTGATATATCAGATTTTCTTTTATGGGGGATTGAGTGCATTGGTTGATGGGGGGTGGGGCCATCATTTCTAAATGCACTGTATGTGGTTAGCTGTTCAATATTGAATCCCAGTGGGACAAACTAAAGAGGGTCACACTGTCAGGACAGCAGGAGAATTCTTCCATGGAACAGCAGGATGTGGAACTAGTACCAGTGAACCATCACAGTGAGATTACAATGCAGTGCATGCAGTCATATGGAGAAAAATGTCTGAGTGGAAAAAGCCACACTTGGCAGCACCCACCCTCCAATCCTGGTGACAGAAAGCAGCTACAAGGAGCTCCACATCCCAGAAGCCTCTAAATGTAAAAGCTGGAGCTATTGACATATTCAGTATATTCAGTATACACCCTTGTGCAGTAGTGGAGGACCCTGGCTTCAAGTAAGTCCAGTGTGTAATAATTGGCAAGGTTTATTGGCAAAATCTGAATACTACCCATGAATATATTTGTATAAGTGCATTCGTTATTAAATAGAATCTGTTTGGTTTTCGTAACCTTATAATTATAAATAGGCTATTTATATATATAGCAATGGTCTTGCTTTAGAGATGTTGCCATCTTGTGCCGCCATGTTTGTATGGCAGCCCGAACAGAAAATCCAGCCAGAGAGCACGTTTTGCGAGTTTCACGTTCATTAAGAAACCAATGAAAAAGAAGGTGGAAGGACAGAAGGAAGAGGTAACAGCAGACATATGGTAAAATGGTTTAGATCTTCACCTCATTGCTCCATGCTTGTAGTCCAGTCAAGGTAAACAAGTTTTTTACGTAGCTCCTCAAATGTTTATTGTAGGCTATAAGATCACCATTTCGATCACATAGATCTTCATCAGGATGGGTTAAACACAAGTTTTTGTCCTTGGAGGCCACCATCACTTTGCCGACTCAACAAAAACAAAATTAAAAACAGATGTTTTTTTTTATAATGGACCTTGTTTCTGGTGATGACAGGTGAGGATGGGTTTGGTGGTGGCGGGGCTGCTGGTGAAAATTAACATCACAGCGATATCATGCAAGTGAATGCTGGATATCACGGTTTTCACCCCATTTTACACACTGGACCTTTAATGAAAAGTGTTTCAGCCTTGTTACAAGGTCCCATCTCATCCACACGTAAGCCACTCTGGTGCCAATTTACAGGCGAACTCTTGATTGAGCGTGATTTCCCTGCTGCACCCATTGGTGGACTTACAATGACCCTGGGCTGCTGAAAGCTATGTCACAGTGACCACACACACTTCAACTCTGTGAATGACCAGCTCACAGTACTCACCACACTGAGAAGCTACAAGAGGCAGTATTAATTTGAAGCAGTGTTAGTGCACAAGTTTATTTTATCCCTCTTATCTATTTTTTGCTCTTCTAACATGAGATGCTTCACATAATTGTGCCTGAGTGTGAGATATTGATTTTTGAAAATAGTTTTGTTTAGAGTTTAAAGGTGTTGAGAAATGGCCGTTTGTCCGGTTTGTCACACCTCCTTCTACGAGTTTCCATGAGTTACCGCATGAGTTTAAGGAATGAGTAAGGAAAACAAATTTGATTGGTCGTTATCGAGCGGGCGGGATATTCAATGTTTGGGGAGGGACCGAGCTCGGTGTGTGTGCAAGTGTGTTTCGCAATGTAGCTAACTGTTAGCTAGTAGACTTGCTATGTTATAGCATGCTAACTTAGCTAGCTAGGCTAAGTGATGGACGCAGGGATCTGGAGGAGGAGAGGGGAGTAGGGACAGAGGAGAGTTTGTGTCGGTGGTGGTGGACGAGTCTCCTCCATATCTACCCCTTGTTTTTCTCAGACGTTTGATTGACGGATGACGGATCCATTAGCATTGGCTGATGAATCGTGAGCAATGTGACGCATAATTCATGCACCTGTATCCAATGCGAAAAAAAACAAAACACTTTCACCCTGGATTTACTCGAAAATATTTGCACAAAGTTTGGGCCATATTGTTTGATAGAAGAGTGATTACACTAATTTTAAGACCCATAGACTCAAATTCAATTTTCTTTTTCTGAATACCTTTAATAATTAAAATTACCACTATCTAGACACAAGTGGTGCTGTTACTGTACTTAGTGAAAGGAAACCTAGAATAACACTTCTGTTGCTTTTTTCCCCATTGCTGTGAAGTCATATTGAACTTTCACCCTGAACCAGAGGCAGGTTCATAACCACGACTTCTACACACAGGACTTATTAACAACACTTAGCCTAGTCATTTTTGCTCATAGCGTCCTCTCCCTGTATAATCTCTGAACTGATGGCAACTGTATGAATGAACTGGTGTACAACTCACAGTCCATCACTCACACAGCATGTGGGATGAGCTCTACCACAGACTCAGCAGCACATTAACCCAGAGGCACCTGCAGGCGTTGACACTCATTTGCTCATTTGACCGTGACATGTCGAGACTAGTGATCTGCTCAGGAGATTAAAAACACACACACACACACACAATCACTGTGAAAATGTTCTGTACATTCATATCTCAGTCACCTGGTTTTGCACCTCCATGTTCACTATCCCAGTTTTAAATCTCAGGGTGTATTCAGACCTGTGGCTCGTTTGCTTTGTTCCAATTCAGGGGCTAAAACGATACAATTGTTGCATTTTTCTTTTGGGTCGTTTGTGTTCACAAGGTAACAGTCCCAAGCGGACCAAAGTTGCAAACAAATGCCAACTGTTTTGTCATTGGTCAGAAATCTTACCTGGAAGGAGGAGGATGTTATGGAAAAACAAAAACCATGGAGATCTCAATGGGCCTGAAAATTAAACTCTACCCTTTTGTATATATTTTCAGCCAAAACACGGCCAAAAAAAAGAAGCCAACCTGAGTCATCCTATATTTTCAGCTTGATCCTGGCTATAATCAGCATGTTGTGTCGGGCCGGCCTGTCCCGTTGAGAACCATGGAACATCAACAGCGTTTTATGTCAGGGCTCGAATGGAAACGAGCTAAGACGACCTTGGTCATCTTGCCTGCTTGTTTTATCCAGCATCCAACGTGATTGTTGTGTTCACATGTGACCAAACGAACCGATCTCTGGGGTTAAACGCTCCCTATTCCTTAACAACAGTCTCCAGCATCGGTCCTGTCTGTTGGGACTCCTGCCTCTCTGTTTGTGTGCTGCTACCATCAGCACCTCTGTTGTAGTTCAGGTCAGCCTTTGCTAACCGCTGGTAGGATCTTCATGTTGGCCCCTTCCTCAACTGTACCTGCCCATGATACATCCATTGGAAGGTCCGTGATGGTTTTTTATGCCTCCTCATCACCCCTGTCTTCTGCTGCCTCAGGCAGTTCATCCCAGGGAAGAGACCATCTTCCTCATGTTTTCATTCAGAGATGTTTCTGTTTCATCCTGGATCATGGCTTTGACACTCACTAATCCTTACCTTCCATTTTTATTGCTCCTAATGGAGTATCGATGAGATTTTCTTGGTTCTGCTCTTAAGAAAAAGGAGTTACTTTCATTTTACCAATCCTTTCTCTGGTGCGGACATGTGACCATGAATGATGCATTTTCACTGAGCTTCTCTTCCCCACCTCTCTCGCTGACCCTGTGTGTGAATGGCAGCTCTGCATCATATGCTCCATGCATCACGCACGTCTCTGCTCACAGAGCCTGGCCGGGTGTCTATGGAAGAGAGGTTTTGAAGTGTGGTTAAGCCTTATTCTGCATGTGAGAGCAGGAACACAGACACACTCAGGAAACGTCCAGTGGAAATCTGTCACATGCAGGGTCAGGTTTGACAAATGCACAGGTTTTGACTTGTACCTGTCATTGCATAAGGGGCCTCATTTATCATTGTGGATACACCTTTTTTTTACACCATTTTCCCCTCGTTTTGTGCGTACGCACTTTTCTCCGCCAAATTTGGGATCTATCAAGCCAAAACCTGACGGGGAAAAGTGCGGACATTTACACCCATTTTGACCCTGGCGTACCGTGATTTACACCTGTTTTGAGGAACAGGAGGAATTGGCGACACCGTTGCTGAGTCAGAGAACTGCAGTGTGAGAGGGAGAGAGGAGCGCAGAGTACATTTAGAAGAGCACAGTAGGATTTTTTGAAGTAATTGTGGTAGTGGTGGACCGTTGATGCTGGCAATCCAACCCGCTCTATAATAACACTAGGCTCTATGTTAATTGATAAACAGACGTGACGTCCGATAAGGATCAAACCATCCAAGTTTAAAAACACACCGGCAGCAGTGCACACTGATCTGCAGCTACTGGGACTGTTATTATTCTGTCACCTGAGTTAACGAGGTGCACGTGAGTTTGGAGCTGACGAGAGGAGAGAATAAAGAGCGAGACAAAGCGGCCCTGAGGAGGAACTGTGAAGCACTCAGCTGTAATGGAAAATGACCTAAACCGAGTCCAGTAGAGCTGTAACTGTGTAGAAAGGCGTGCAAACTAATGGTAACTATCGTCCTGCTTTACATTGTTTTAACATCTAGGTAAAAAAAAAAAAAAAAAGATTTTCTGGGATAAAGGGACATATTACATAAGATTCTTCTTTCTCTTTCTCCCTTTTGTTGAGATTTGGGAGGTTTTTGTTTTTATTGTAGCTTATTAAAATGCAAGATTATTTTTCTGACTGATTTATTGCCCGATATCACCGTGTATGTAGTTCCGCTTCTTTCCCCGTCCTCCACCCGTTGTCGCAGTTGTCACTTTGTTGCCGCTCCACAGAGCGCACATGGCTAATTAAATATGCACGTGCTGACCATTTATAGTTGTATATAGGCATTCCAGGGGCGGAGTAAGAGGTGTGTTCACGTGTGCACCATTCTTGGGTCCGGTGTGATTTATTGCGGAGAGTTGTGCGTACGCACAGTTTGATTGATCTGAAAAAGGTGTAAATATTTTGGGTGTACGCCATTTTCGTCTTTTCGCCTTACGCAAAAATTTAGTAGCAGTTTTATACCCTCTTTGATAAATGAGGCCCCAGGTGTGTTTTGAATGCTGCAACCTAGCTGGAGCCAATGCAGTTATCTATGATGGGAAGTAACCATTAGTATTCGTATCTGACCCCAGCAGACACATAAAACAGCACCCTGAGGCCTCTGAGGAGAAGAGCTCTGCCTGTTTATGCTGCATTGTATCCATGCAGTTTACTGTTCCTCAGCTCATCTAGGTTTTTTTTTTCGTGCACCCCCAAATCTTTCCATCTACAGCTCTCAACAGGCCTGACAATTAAAACCCAGCCCCGCAGGTGTTGAAGCCCAGACTGATGTGGCACAACTCACTAGTGTTAATAATGGACCTGAACCCGGACAAAAAAAAATTCACCTGGCCTGATGCGTCCTTATTGTGTTCTAATACAGGCTAGAGGTGTAGAGCCAGCGCATTATTTGTATTTGAGTATGGATTCGGGTGCAACAGAGACTTCCGCCGAGCTAGCCGGCTAACTTCCGCTTTAGCTCTCGCCTAACTAGAACGGAAATTAAATAATTTAAACATGCGGCTCTTCTAGACTTTCCAAATGTAATCGGACAGAATGGATCGAATTCTGGTCGTGAAACGAATCGTTTTGCTGTGTTGTGACACTCCAAAAAATGTATCCATCATTTTACAGCCGCTTCTTTTCCCATTAAGGTGCATTACTGCCACCTACTGAGTTGGAGTGCGAACCACAGTCACCTGGTTGCTGTTGCTCCTCTGCGATAACGTAAGGGACTGAGGGCTCTCTTCACCAAAACCAAACTGTGGCAGTGTCTTGTGCATGGATGTGATTGGCTCAAATGTTGTTTTTTTTGTTCCATTTTGTTTTGATCTCTTGAAGTTGGCTCAAAATGTATATAGATCCCTGCAGGCCGCAAAATTTCCATTTCTGTTCGTGTTGGAGTTTCGCCAATTTCCAAGCACAGTGGAAAAAATATTGTTTTTTAATAAAAACGAGTAAGACACCATCATCCTAGTATTCACAAGCACAACTCCCATCTTTTGAAAACAGTTTTGAATTAATATATCATGTCCAATTGGAATTATTTAAATATTGACTGAAATATTATTGACATATTTTTTTGACATACAGACCTATATTACCATTACACATTAATTAAAATGTTCGATAAATGAATGAGTGAACCACACAAAATCAAAGTAAGATGTTTTCCCATTCTGACACTGTTGCAAGACAGCAAAGAGGCATCACAAATAGTTGATGACAATAAAAGTTTTGACCAGCAGGGGGTTTGTTTGCACATGAAGCCTCAAGAAATGAACCTTTTTCCAAACTGGATGGAAAGCTTCACAGGCTTCATGAGGCTTCACTAGAAAAAAGCTCCCGAATAATGAGGAGAAACTTCAGACAGAAAAACCATTCTGGATCAAAGCATTATTTGTGTATACTTCCGAATAACGTATTCAGGTTTGGGTACATCACTAATACAGGCACACTTGATAACAATAGAGATGAGATTTTATATGATGGTAAAATACATTTTCTACTCTACCATCCATAATGATGTGATGAGATTTGAATGAAATACCAAATGAGACCGGACAGACACAGGCAGACATGAGAACTATGTAAAAACCATGATCAATCTAACTTCTACAATCTTCCGTTAGCAGATAATCATCACCGAAATGAACAGCGCAGATTCAGTGCATATCAATAACACACAGTATAACCAGCAAGAAGATGCATTTCATTAAGAGGAAGCCGGATGCTCAATCCGACTCAAGTCATTTGTATATTTTTAGCCTGAACCAGCGCATCCGGTCAGGTTGGTTCGGCCCGACCTGTTGAGAACTCTACTTCCATCGTGTGTTGACTGGCTGAAGGGTGAAGGCTTAGACTCAAAGTCATCATCTCCTTCATCTTGGATGTGTTCAGAAGGACACAGTTCTCACTGCTCCATTCGCTGAAGGTCGTCGTCAGATCTCTGTTCTCCTCTTCCAGATAACAGCCGTGTCATCCGATTGTTTCTGGATGTGGCAGAGTTGTATTTAAAGTCAGTCATTTTGAGGGTGAACACGTACAGAGGTATAGAACGCTCCCCTGTGGAGTCACGGTGCTGCTCATCACTGTACTGTCATGGAGACAATTACCCAGCATGACACACTGGGGTTGTCCTGTCAGGTAGTCCACAATCCAGGACGTGAGGCATGGACCCACAAACAACACTTTGAGCTTGTGAGACAACACAGTGGTTATGAATCAGGATCTGACCAGTCCAGACACGCTCTGGGGTTTTGATCCATGTGTTCTGAGGGTTTGTGATTTGCGTTTTTTTGTGTTGTTTCTGTGTTTGCTGTCAGTGTTTTGTAACGGGCTCATTCTGCATGTCTTTTTTTCATTAGTTGTTGAAGCGATTACCAAATTTCATTTTTTCACAGTAGAAAATCACAAATGTCTGACCCAAATGGAGACGTTTTTGTCAAGACAAACTAACTGGCAAACTAATGGAGCCATCTGAGTTTTCATTGACTGGGAATAACAGCCTAGATTCCACTCAACTGTGTGAGGAAAACAGTTTTAACTCAGAAATTGGTAAACGCTGATAACACCAGAGGAAAAAGAAAAGGCTCTATAGACACAGATCATGCGCCAACCACATCATACATTCATGACAGAGTTGTTGTTGTTGTTGTTGTTGTTTCTTCCTCTAATCCCCAGTTTCAGATCTTCAGTCACTGTAGCAACATGGAATCAGCTCTAATTATTTTGTCCCTTACAGAAATAGAAAATTCTGCTCTGCCTCATGGATTTCTTCATCAGTGTGTTTGCTTTAGGATGTGCGGTCATTTTCTGACTCACAGAGGAAAAACATATTACTGAACTATGGTGCTTTAAAGTCCGAAGGCAAAAACAAGGCCTGCAGATATACTGTATACTGAGCATTTTTGTGTTTGCCCTTCAGAATAAGGAGATGGCTTGATAATCCTCTTTTGTGTTTCTATAAGCCCATATTTGACTTTATCTGCTCTATGGATTTTTTTCCGCCATAAATTTAAAAACACTTTCACCTTTAAACATAGATTTATTTTTGTTGACTCATCCCAGCCTCACACCCTCTATTTCCTCTCTCCTATCTGTCATGACTGCCAGCACCAACATTGGAAGGTTGCTCTGTTATTGCAGAATAAATCCCCCTGTGTCTCTCTGTGATCACTTAAGACTAATTTGCTTTCATCACAGACAGTCCTGTAGTGTAGGTGTCATCGCTGACACATCCTTCTGTTTCTGTGCTCAGTCTCATTTGATCAAAGGTCATAAATGCTGCCTGCTTAACATGGCTTTTAAGTTTTTTCAGTATAAAGTAACTCCCAGGTTTTTGAGAACAGAGACTTGAGAGATGAAGGCCACATGCTGACACATCAGAACAATCATTTTGACACTTGCTAACAGTGACGCGTCATTTTGCTGTTTGGTCCTGCTACACCTTTTTTGTTGTTTTGATTCGTTGTTGCATTCATGTCAACCTATTACAATACTGTGATAAAAACACCTTCATATGTCGGTATGGTGATATAATGGTTTATAATGCTTTTGTTTTCTTATAACCTACCCCCTTCTGATTGGTGCACAACCCACTTTCGCACTGGATTAGTATTGGGACCTCTCTGGTAATTTGTAATAATTGCAGAAGATGTCTGTGATCTGCGAATGTGCCATGTCTGTAATTTGTAAATTCCACCGCATATTACCTATCATATTTCACCAAACACAGACATCCCAGCTGTCCAATAATGGATGTTTATATTAGACGTTGGTGTAGGCCAGTGTATCTGTCAGTCAGAGGGATACACCTTCACTTAGGCCGGGAACACAGTGGATGTGTGGAGTGACAGCTACAGCTGTGGAACAGGTTGATTTTAACTGTTTAGCTGTTTGACTCATGCATGTTTCCATTTGGCTTCATGTCTTTTGCATGTGTACCAAAAACTTTCAGAAACAATAGACCTGCTGATGTCATTTTATTTCACTTTTCTTCATACAGGTAATCTCATTGACTTTTTCACAGCAGCAACATAACATAAAACTGATTACCTTGACTATTGCTCTAGCCCAGCAAACATGGCGGCGCAAGATGGCAACACTCTCCGTCTTGCTCTGGCTAGAAAACCAAACAAATTTTATTTTATAGAGATTATACATCCATGGGTAGTATATTCAGATTCTGGACCTTGGATCACACACTGGACCTTTAAAGGCAAAAGGCCCCCCAAAATACTTTTTAAAAATATCATAATTTGCCCAGTTTTCTTCTTCCAAATGCATAAAACAAGTGCCCTGCTGTGGTCATGCAAATAATGTCTCTCAGTGGCAAAGGTGGAACAGGTGGGATGTTTTGAGGTATGTGATGCAAAACCCAGAGTGCAAAAGTTGGACACAAATTGAATATTGCAAGTGAAGTAAATGCAAACACACAGACTCTCCCAGTGTGATCTTACCCTACCCACAGTGTTTCCAAGATGGTGGACATGCTGTCAGCGGGGATTTGGAGTTTGATCATGTCTTGTTTGCATGTCTCTCAGGATCACAGGGAGTTTAATGCTGGAGCAGATGAGTTTGTTGTGCATTGGTTTGGCCTGTAGATCCAGTATTGTCTCCTTCATTTGTTTATTGTCTTTGAAAACTGTGGCTGAGTCATCGGTGTCTTGCCTGTTTTCTTCAGTAAGAGTGATGACTTGTGTAGTGACTGAACTCAAACTGTTTTTGTTTTTTGTTCCTGAGTTTCAACCATCGACAGTCTTGGTCAGTTTATCATCTGAGGGATCCACCAGCTTGAGGTGTCAGTGTGAGTGGGTGAAGCTGTGAGTGAGTCTCTCGACTGAGTGCACCCCGCTTTATTGTTTTGCCCATCATGCATTGTCTTAGTTGTTGTAGTTTCAAGTCCTGCAGGTTGACAGAAAATTGATCAGTTTGATGTTTAAAACAGTGGCTGTGAGGCGCTGTGAGAGCTATGCCATGTCATGTAACTTTAACATCAAACCATTTTTTGCCATGGTACGACTGAAAAGTCATCTTCATCTTTTGTAGAACTGTGCTTTCAGCGCAATGAAGACAGATAGAGAACGGTTACACAGAAAATAGATGTCTGCTCTGGATGAGTTTTACTCCTCGTCCAACTCTTTATACGTAATTCATACAATTCATCTCTTGTGAAGTTCAGTTGCTTTCAGTCTAACACTCGTCATCATCGTGGGAGTAGAAAAAGATGAAGACGTAACTGTAGCTGTGTATTGAAAGCGTCAGACACAGCTTGATAAAGGACATTTTTCAACTTCAACTGGCAACTTTTACTTTTTGTTTTAAGAGACTATGAGGTGAGGTCCCCTCATTGTTCCACAGTGATTACGATTCACAGTGCTCTGCTTTGACCTTTCCACCTGCAGCAGCCACCTCATTGTTTCCTCCTCATCAGCTCCTCATCTCCACCAAATGTTTCATTGTAATCTGTTGGCTGCAGCTGCTGCAGTGAAAATTATATATTTAGATTAATATTTTTGTCCGATAAGTGGAAATGCACTTTGTATTGACATACACCAATCACTGTGCAGACTGGTAACACTTTACTAACACTGGGCGAAAAGTTAATGAAAACACACAGGGACTTACTGATGTCATCAAATATTTAGTAAACCTCATCTCAGTTTGCTTTTCCAAAGCCAAGTGTTCTTAATGTTGCACAGTGAAAGAGGGCATGTCTGCTCTTTTTTGTTTGTTTGTTTTTTGCTGTTGCATTGCTTGATGATCCGTCATTAAAATAACAGGGAAATACTGCACCACTGACATGAGACCAGCTTTTTTCTGGTCAGTCACATCATCACTTTCCACTGCCTATAAGACAGTAATGTGCTGACAGGGCACCTGAACACACCTCATAAGAACAACAGGCCCATGGGCAGAAGTACAATGTAATTGTGGGGAAATGAAGAAGCCTTGCACCCATGTGAAGACAATACCTTAATGTTAAAGGTTAAGGTGAATTAAACCATATAAGTAATATGAGGCTGAGAGAAATTGAAGTATTAGTTTTATTTATGCCTTTAATTGATAGGACAGATGTAGAGACAGGAATTGGGGAGACTGAGAGAGGGGGTCTGACATGCTGCAAAGGACGACCAGTGGAATCGACCCGAACTGTCAAAATAACAAAATATCAATTAATTTAAATATTGACAAAGAATTTTCATTTTGTGTTGATTTTGGCGACCCCTGTTGACAAATGCAGTTGCTAGAATGAAAACTGCATTTCCCATGAGCTCTAGCACATATTGTCGTAAAGACGCTTATCCTGTTTGCGTGTGCCGTCCCCGGAGTGCCGTAAGTTGTTTCATCCAGTGGACCGACCCGACCACTGCCTCCTGAAGGTATAGAGCTAGACTATTTAGAAATAGCTTATCTTCCCACCAACGGCCTTACAGTATTTGCTGTTGTAGGTCAAACAGAGACATCAGCAGAAACCAGAGACTTTTGCATATCCAGTTAACAGTTCTTTGTAGTGGCTTTAATCACAGAAAAAACTATTGCTCAAAATGAATCAGGTTCTTGGTGTCCTTTTACCTGTATCACCTCACTAAACCTTCCAGTGTCAGGCCAAGACAGCTACCATAAAGGGTGGACCTTTGGTGAAACTCCTTAGTTTTAGCTGGAAAAAATGAAGTTGTGGATTTTTTAAGTGTTTGGAAGTGAGGTTTACAGGTACAACACTGTGATGCTTTAAAAAGAACAGATTATATTACAGCATAAAAAGGAGCACAGAGCAAAGTGAATTTCAGGCCAGGAACAGGTTCCTAGATGTGAAATACACCTCCTCTATCTTCATTATACAATCTCGGTCTCAATCTGTTTCTCCCATTTCTCCAAATTTACAAATGATCTTGTGAGTCCAGCTTCACATTCATTGAAGTAGCTTCTTTGCAATTACTCTTCCAAAGGAAGCAGCAATTCTTCTTCATATGTGTTGGCTGAAGGGAGGGAGTTGGCTGCTCCAAGAAATCCTATCAGCCAGTCCTGTTCCCAGAGCTTCCTGAACACCGCTGGAAAGCAACAGAAAATATCTTTTTGTGTTACATTATCAACCTGAACAGGTGAAGCATGAGAAAATTCACTTTTTTCTGGAAGCAGTACCCCGCTTGACACTTTATCAATTTAAGATTCCACCTGATATTGACTGAACAGTTGTGTAAACTATTATGACATCAATAAAACTGATGGTTAAAATTGAAAGGTATAACAATATCAACAACATTTTTTAATGTATTTATTAAAAGTTTGCTGCCTCAAGGCAACAATGAACCATGACACTCAAACTGAAACTGATATTTTCATGCAAACAGAAAGCAATAAAGATTTGTCTGGTTTTAACACATCTCACATTTAATAAAAAAGTAGCTCTCAGGAAAATGTATATCATTATGGAACATAAATATAACCAACATCAATACATCAAATTACAGTAGTAGGCACCTGCTACTGTACCTCTATTTTCACCATCAGCAGGTTTTCATTCTCACTCTGCACTTCTTCCTGTTGATTTCCTACTATACTGGTCCTTTCATCTTCATCCTCATCGGTCACTGTGACCCAACACCTTGTCCTTATCAATTGGCAATTCCCTCTATAGCTTTGTAAGGTGCCAATAGTAAACTTGTGGATTCATTTCCTGCTGAAATCATAATGTGCAGAAATACTCAACTCAACTTTATGTACAGCACTTTGTTTTCAACTACGGCTGTTTTAAAGTGCTATATAAATAGAGACATAAAACAATTAAAATAAAAGCAAACCATAAAACACTAAAACAAGAGCAGAGTCTCATGCAGAGTTGAAAGCCAGGGAGTAAAGATTTTACATTACATATTCTTATGCATGAATTTAAAATCTTACACATGGCAGCTACATCTTGATACTTCTCTTTTCTTTAAATATACTTGTACTGGTATGGCCTTCAGTAAAATGTACACCTGTGACACTTGCTTGCTGCCACCCCTAGAACCAATATAGCATTGATTGTGCTGCTGCACGTCCTTGAAAGTCAAAGTACATCTGACCAAGGTGCTGCACTAAACAATCAGGGGACAAAAGGGAAAGAAAGTAAGGGCAGAATAGCTGGAAATAGAACATTAAAGAGATGTGGTGCAGCAGCAGCAGCAGCGCTCATATAGCTGCTGCTGCTGCTGGTGTGAGGGGTAGAAAAAAGAAAAGAAGCGGCTGTTTCGACGTGTGCTGTGTTCTTCTCCTTTTATGTAATTCCTTTAGGTACAATGACGCCTCAGAGCAACATGCTGTTGTTTTGTGATTCGCTGCAATACATTTGATGATATGTCATGTAAAATACTCCTTTACCTGCCAGTGAAGGTGACATTTTTGCAGGTGATTATCTGGAGAAATATGGAAGAAAAATGCACTTTTCCTCGTAGAAAATATGGGGGTTGTGTGACATGTGGACACGTGCCGAAAGAGGAAGCCAAAAGAAATAGGGTATTGCCTGAAATCAACATAGCACCATCATTCATAAGTGCAGTTCTGTGACAGCCTGATGCCAACGCATTACTGATGACTTGTCATCTGAATTGTTTGAATTTTGAGCCAAGAAACCAATGTTCTACAGTTGTAGTGCAGCTCTGTAAAATGTTGTGTTTAGCCTGAGCCGTTAGACTCAATCTGACAATGCAGGTGTTCGCCACTTAATTCTCATGAAGTCTGATGCTGCGAGCAAGCCTTTCACATTATGCTTACATCTGGCTATTTGAATAAATGTTATGAACATATGATTAATGTGGAAATAATAGCTTTTTATAGTAACAATCTATCAAATGACAGTGGAAACAATGTGACAATGTGTGAGGAGTTTCTGGTGGTGACAAACCTGCAGAGAATTATGGCCCTAACCCTCTGTCTGTTGGCAGGTGGCCTGAAGCACGACACACACAACCCCCAAATAAATGATGATGTTGCTCCATCTGTCATGTCTGTCCATTAGATGTGAAGCTGCAGCCAGATGCAGTTACCTGGTGCCGCGAGAAGGTCTAGCACATAACTGCCCTCCAAACCACAGCTTGTCAGTTACTATACACAGCGGCTGTTTCCTCTGCTGCTTCCAGTCTGGCTGCAAAGTCGAGCTCCCTGTCTCCTGGTTATAGCTCCATACTGTGTGCACTTGAGAGCAATGTCAGTCTTGGAAAGAGGAGATAATAAGCATCATTCCCAAAATGTCAGGAAAAGGTTCACTGTGAGAAAATAAAGTTAAGTTAGGTTACACTTCCGTTGGATTCGTATTAGGGTTAACCCATGCCACTCCAGTGTAATATATGAATAATTTACATAGTGAAATACTACTACAACTACTATTACTACTTTTTTATTTTATTTTTTTTACAGAATGTGAAGATATGTATGTATGTTGACTTTACAAGTCTATATAGTTTTGATATACAATATAGAAATAATTTAAGAAACATAAATTCTTAATTGAATTAATTGAATGTATTAAATTCTTAATTGAATTAAGAATTTAATAATAGATAGATACTACAATGTAAAGATTGAGATTAAGATTAATTTTATTGTCCCACAATGAGGGGAAATTTGTTCTGGGCCATTCGCCCATGCTGCAGCCACAAGTAACACAGAACATGCAATTACACACAATCACATACAATAGATATGCGCATAAATATAATACAAAGTGCCGGGGAGTGCAAACGACTGCATTGAAGAATGAATAAATAGCACCAAGTAAAAAGTGCTGAAATTGTAGTAGGAAAATGACTAACCTATACAGAACAAGGCACCTGAGCTCTGGTCTTATTTGACCTTACTTGGTGACACGGGAACAAACATGTTTTTGAATCACAGTCACAGACAATCTTATTTGCTTGTTGCAGAGTGGCCTGTTCATAAATACTCTGGCTGGAGAAGTGCTCTTTAACACCAATAATTTTCCCAACAGCATGAATTAGCCGAGACAGTTTGTTTTTTAGCTGCACAGACAGGTTACCAAACCATGCTGTGATACAGTACCTAATCAGACTTTCTAGGACTGCCTTGTAAAAAATCGACATAAATCTTTGATCAACACCATGGATTCTCAGACGACGTAAAAAGTGCAACCGTAGTCTGAAACAGTAGCATAGATATTTCAATTTCATGTCCAAATTAGTAGATCTGCATACATGTATATAACCATATGACTTTATTTTACAGGATAGCTCCTTGAGATGTGCCATCTCATTTTCGAGGGGGTGATATGTGTGATGATAGTTTATATGCCGGTTAATATTAAACAGGGCTGTACGAGTGTTTCACATAGGGACATTTTAAAAGTGTTTGTAACACTGCCCCACAAAGGCAAAGTTTTTTCAAATTTCTTTTTTTGACCAATCAAAAGTGTGGCATATTCTCTTCAACCATAAAACGGTCATAATTGGTCAGAAAGTCAAACTACAAAATACATTTAATTCAGTCCACCTTTATCTAATCAATTATAGACTTGGTAGTTATTCATAATTTGATGCTTACAACTGACAATGAAAAACACAAAAAGCTGTTTTTCTCAGTTTGGCATTTTTACAGATACTGCACTTTGCCTTAACAGTTGTGAGTCTGATCCACTCCCACAGTTCCAGAAGAACTTATAGTGGACAGAAATAAAAAGCAGTAATGCACAATTCAGTAAGAGGAAAGGCCTGAGAGAAAGCTGCTCAGAATCTTTTTCCAGCCCCACAGAGTTTTTATTTGATCTTTCTCCATTCCAGGTACAGCTATAACTTCAAATATTACTTAAGTATTGAGCCGTTAACTTCTGTCAGGCTGTAACACAATTCAATACTGCAAAGTGTTCTGGCTGTGTGTAACATATGACATGTTAGAGGTGTAGCTCCCTGCTCAGGGGGATGCTCTGCAGTGTTGCCATGAGATATGAGCTTCAACCGTTCCATGCAGAGTGTAACCTTACACTGGGGGTCGGGTAACATAACAAGCTTCTCACTTATATTTAATGGGTCTCACTGTAAAAGTTTCTTTTCTCTAAAGTTTTCTCCAGTAAGAGTCTGAACAGAGGCATGTGATGAATGAATGTTATATAATCACACTGCTCTCTAGTCTAAGGGTCGAAATGTTGCTCTGTTTCTGTGAACAGGTGGCGTGAGCACTGAGCACACTGTACTTTGACAGTATTGATATAGAATTTAAATCAGCTTTATGGTCAAAACATACATGACATACATGGACAATTACCTCTTTATTTTTCAACCTTAAAATAATTTTTGTAAATTCATTCATGGGTGTAACCACCGCATTCCTTGGGGGGGACATGCCCCCCCACCCCCAAATATTTGGGGAACACCAATTTGTCCCCCCAATAATATATAAAAGTATGGGACATACATTCTCCTTTTAAGAACCCCAGCTGTTAACGCATCCGTCTCTTGTTATTTGCGATTTATCTTTCATTTAATTCTATTTGTTAGGGAAAACTGTCTGTGTGACCACCCCCCTCCCAGTTGTGTGTTGGTAGCGCCCATGAACTCATTCAAGTGGTAGAAAAACGGTTATGAATAGTGCTGCCATTGCAGCCTGAGCAGGGTCGTGTTGGCTGCAACTGTACTCTGTAACTTGGTCCTGGTACACCGCAGTTCCACTCAGATCCAGAGACCGAGCTCAAGCCCGGTCTCCCTGCCTATCTCACCCACACACGAACGCCCTGTGCTTGGGCCACACGAACGCCCTGTGCTTGGGCCACACGGCCGACCAGCCTCCCCTCCAGAGCTCCTAACCCACAAACCCCCTTTGCTTGACACCGGCAACGCAATGGCACCGGTATTGCTAACAGCAACAGCAACGGCTCCAACAACAAATTCACGCAGGCTACTGTGGTTCTCCAGGGATACAGCATACTGTACAGTCCTATTCATGACACAGGCAGCATGTAGGCTATTAAGCCCGTTGTTTTAAATCACCGACTGAAAAACAATCGTCCGTCATTTAAAAGTGAAACGGACTGTTAAGAGAATTGGTACTGCTGGAAAATATTGGTACCGCTTCTCATCGCAGCAGTACCATTCAATTAGTCTCCTCAAAGTCGGCACCTTGCAGAATAACTTACAGAGTTTCACACAGAACTTTCTGATGGCTGTAGGAGTCCTTCCTTCTGCCAGACTACAAAGGGAACATTTACATTTTTTCAGACAAGATAGTCTCATGAACTATTCAATATTTCAGATTATTCGAAAATAACTCATCCCTAAAACATAAAATACTCTTAGGTTATTTTTTTGTGTGTTACCTGCTTGACAGTTTCGACTGTGACTCCAGTCTTCCTCAGAAGCGTCTGCTCTGATACAATACTCTTAAAGGCTGAGGAGTTGTGATGTTGAGAAAGAAATATTCAAAATTCAGAATTGGACTATTTTTTTGTAGACAAAATAACTTTAATTACCACACATACACACAAAAAGTACCAAAAACAGGTATCGTTGTGCACTGGTATTGCTTCCCTCGTGAGTCATCACACATCCAAATTTGTTCAATAGGAAGAAAAGATACATCAATTATGATAAAGAAATACTCTTTTTTTCTTACATGAATTTATCAAGAGATACAATAAACTGACAGTTAATGTGGATACAGGATTAAAGCTGGAAAACACATTTCTCATTTGATTTGGTCTTTAAAATGTCAGCAGGAGACGGGGTTTTCTGTCAACGTTTTCAGCTAGAGTTAGCATCAGCGAGCTAAGGGCAGCTGCTAGCAACAGCTGTCAGTGTTCAAGTTGTTAGAGTGAGAATCCTGTTTGTCAGGTCGAGCATTAACACGGTGTAAACATGCATCCTTTAAAGGCCAAGCTCATTTTACAGATTTTAAAGAATTTCATCACTTGACACTTACATTGACCAAAAGGCCAATCACCCAAAAGTGATTCATGTCTCTTTTAGTGGTTAATTAATCAATTTGACAGCATGTAGGAGTTATGACCTATTTTTCTCCTGCGTGGGCAGTAATTCAAGGAATGCATAGAAAAAATGAATGCATAAAAGTGATCAACAACTCTTTCCCACTGAAAGATTGCACTGTGCACTGTGGTTTTATATACTTATATCAATAGTCAGGATTTGTGAGTGTCTCACTGCATAAAAGAGTCAAGTTAAAGTCCTGCAGTCAGGTGCTGAGAGAGCATCTCCCCTATGGTGAATTTCTTTTTGGAGGCAGTATGGGGGCGGCGATGCCCGAGCCAGGTGTCCTGCAGAGCCGGACAATAAAGTGAATCTTGAACCATGTGGGGTGAGATGTGGTGTGGAGGACGAGTCTGAGGGGATCGATTGATCACCCTCCAGCAGACGCTGCAGGCCTGACCACACACAAGTAAACAGTGTGAAGTTGAGCAGAAAAATCATCAATAGAAAAAGATCAATAAGATGAGGGGCCATGATTTGATAGCGGTGGCAGCCTGGACATGGATCGAGGAGGCGGAACGGTAAAATACTTACATGCTCTTTGTACTCTAGTGTTAAAGGGAGAGTGTGTTGTTGAGTTTTCACCACTGCAGCAGAGTGACTGTTTCATAAAGCTCTGACTGTACACCCATCATTTTTATGACACTTCTGTTCTGCAGCAGTCCCCACAAATACTGATATCTCTCAGAGAATTGAATGCACCATTGTATCAAACAGCAATTAAACAACTGCAATCAGTCATCAGTAATTAAAAATGTGCTAAACAGACACTTCTTCTATTGATCAAAAAACTGTTTCATTTTTTCAACACTATCCTATCAAAGTGGTAGATACTCACATCTTCTTCCTCCACCCTCATTATTATCTACATTGAGAAGCCTATGGATCATGTGAGGCTTTTGTTTGCTAAGTTGAATGATGAGTTTCAAATCTCTTATCAGCTTATTTTATGGATTGCAGGGTCTGAGTGATGTTGTTTATCTGTGTCTGTCTTATCTTCTATACATGTTATCATGCACACTGACTGCTGCTGAAACAATGAGGATGATGGCGACATTGATGTTAATTGAAAATTAGCAATTATATATTACTGTAAAGACTGGCCCAGATATAAAAGAACTTAGGAACAGCAGGAGCCAAGATGAGGGCTTGTTTAGTTTGAAGTAATTAAAATAAAACAAAGAAATTATTGTGAACACTTCTCATCTTTGTTACACATGGTTCAAATGTGAGTGTCTATTAGTGGGAAAAGGGTGTGTGTGTTTTGTTGTTGTTTTTTTTAACACTGGGCAACGGTTCTCAGTGTATCAGGGCAAACCTGATTAAGAATATTAGTAAACTCCTTATTTGGCCAATCTGATCTCGGACCTCCAGGACCAAAACACCTGTTTCCTCCTTGGAGAGGTTCGGCCTCTGGCGTCGCTGTCTCTTCCGTCCATGTCGAAGTATAAAATGACAAACTTGCAGTGCGCATCGCCCGCGGCGCAGTTAAAGGTGAGGAGAGGAGCTCATTTGATTGGGGAAGATCTGAATCGGCTGTGTTAATCCCACTCCACGCCTTCTCTCCTCCCTCTTTCCCACTTGCACCGGTATAGGGATGGTGTGGGAACACGGAGTGCTTGCGCCGGGCTGCGCCGTGTACTCTTGAAGAAGCAGGAGGAAAATGCAACTGTGCAGTCTCCTTACTGTAAGCAGGTGGTTCAGTCAATTTCAATTCAATTCAATTCAAACAGATTCATTGGCATGAACAGAAATGTGTTGTTGCTAAAGCATTTACAAAATATTTACATACATATTACAATATTACAATTCATATTTTGTACAGTACAATACAATTTCATACAATTACATATAAATCTATGCATATGTTATAGTGAGTCCCTCAGGCTGTGGCAGGCAGATACATATTTAGCTGCCAGAGGAGCTGCCGTCCCTTCACCTAACAGAGCTGACACTTTCTCTTCTGGGGTCAACATGTGAAACGTTCTTATTTTCTTCTCTATTTACCTGATGTGAGAGTTTCTTAATAAGGAATACTTCTCACAGTAGAGCAGGAGGAGCATCTTGCCATCCAGCACTGAAAACATCTTTCACTCAGGATTCTCTGAGATCTTCTGAATCACCGTTGGTTGGCACCAAGATCTCCCTCCAAGGTCTCAGCCCATTGTGAGAGAAACAAAGACAATTTGACTTTATTTGCAGATCAGGGTTTCATAGCATGCTAATTCATGAGCATTCATAATCATAAGATTAAGCTTATGAAAGAAATTAGGTGCTCCAACTCACAGTTGCAAAGACAAGTCTCATTTTCATCCACAGTCAATGAAAATAATTTATATAAAGACTTGATACTTTCAGAACAAATTCAATTTCAGTTCAAATGCCTGCAAGAAATAACAAAATATGACTCACTGGAGCACCTTGAGTTATTCAACTCTTATGAACTGCAGAAACACCAGCATTAACAGTGAATATTCACTGGTAAAATTAATCTCCAGACGAATATTGCGAGTTCCCTGTACAAAGCATTAGTATTGGCATCAGCAACTCGTTTTTTAATGGTAATGGACCTGAAAGAAAACCAAAACCAAACAGCAACTTGGGGTAATGCAGAACACAGAGTCAGGTTGTACAGTGATACTGACTTAACATGTAAACTCGTCGCCAGCGAGAAAAACAAAAGGTCCGGTGTGAACGCAGCTTAAGCATCACATCCTGCTTTGAGTCTGATCAATCAGCACAGAGCGCTTTTTCAGGGCCGATCTGAGTACCTACCCCCAGGCAGGGACTCCGTTCGGCCCCGTAGAGGTTCCTGTAAACAGCCCTGTGGGGGAGGTTCCTGCAGTGGAAACATCTATTTTCAGTCTAAACCTGGCCTGAACCAGCCGATTAAACTTCTAAATGAATGTGTGCTCTGGCTCTGCTCCTTCATCTATTCTTACTCTTTTAAACAATGGTAGACAAGAGTAGAAACAGGGAGAAAGCAGCTCAGGCTGGTGTTTATGTCAGAGCTCATCATAGTCCACTACATTCAAGTCTTCTATGT